>NW_021703784.1:67440415-67494698 GCF_005190385.1 Monodon monoceros | reverse complement strand
CCCGCCGCGGAGCACAGGCTCCGGACGCGCAGGCCCAGTGGCCATGGCTCACGGGCCCAGCCGCTCTGCGGCACATGGGATCCTCCCGGACCGGGGCACGAGCCCATGTCCCCTGCATCGGCAGGCGGACTCTCAACCACTGCGCCACCAGGGAAGCCCCCCATGCCTTGATAAGGGAAAATGGGGAGGAGAAGGCATGTTAAAATGTCCCTAGCATTAAAAAGCAGCAAGGCTGCCTCTAAATGACTAGACTGTAAGGTCATTGCCCTTCTGAATATGTCTTTGACTTCTTGACGCATCAGTGTTTACAGATTCCTCATTTCTCCCATTCACCTGACAGACCAGTCTCTACTATGAGGAAGGGAATCATGACAGATGAATCATTTGGGAAAAAGTAGAGAGGGTGGAGCTAAAATGAATCTATTGCTAATTTTTGGAAGAACCTAATAACCATTATCTTATTTAATCCTCACAACAAACCTATGAGGTAGATACTAGTAATAGTCCCATTTTACAGGGGAAAAAAAGCAATATAAGGATCAGAGAAGTTAAGTATTATGCCTGAGACCACACAGCCAGGGAGTAGTGGAGTTGGGGCTCAAAGCCATTTCTGTCTTATCCTTTAATGCTTTCATGCACTGTTTTGTGCAGAAAAAAATTGAGGGGTGTTGACATAGCTCATGAGCCTTCAGGCTTCTACTTCCCAGCACTAGAATTAAGCAGCACTCTGGAAAGCTTTAGGAAATCAATAAATCAAGTACTCATTGAGAGTCACCTCTGTACTCAGAGCTAGGTTAGTGCCACAGAGAATTTAAAAGGAAAATAATTTCTCTTTCGTCTATTACTTATACCTGAGTAGAAAAGCCTTTACCACAGGCATAGAGTGAAGAACACAGTGCTGGAGGGAATGCTGATGTTTAAGGAACTGCAGCAAGGAAGGCCTCTGGCAGAGCTGACATAGGAGTTGGTCTCTGGCAGATAACAAATACGCAAGTTGGATGTGGGCTATGATGGGGCAATATGGCAGTGAGGGACCAGTGGTGCCTAGAATATAGGCTGGGTGATGGGGCACGTGTAAGATGGTTATCCCACAGGAATTAGCAGGTGTTCCAGGCCCCATGGTTTTGAGAACTTGTAGCTGATAAGATGCCATCATCATGTCTTGTCTCATTTAACCCTCACCTCAGTCTAGCAAAGTAGTCTTGGTTATCCCTACAATAGGTAAGGCAGCAAAGGCACTCAGTAATGAAATGACTTGCCTGAAGTCTCATAGACTCTAATTAAAGCAATCCCTGATACAAACACATGTGTCCTGACTTAGATCCTCAAGCCTCACACAGCGCAGTGCTGTAGGATGAGACTTTTGCAGAAGACTGGGAATGCGAGGCAGAGGAGAAAAGAGAGAGCTGTTGATTTCCTGTTATAACAAGTGAGAGGCCAAGGACCAATGAGAGTCAGGATCAAAAGTGCTGTCCTGCTGAGGACTGCAGGGAAAAGAAAAAGGGAATGTTTAAAAAGAAGGCAAAGAAGGAAAAAAAGAGGAAGGATTATAAAGAGAAAGAAGAGAGTAGAAAGATGACAACAGAAGTGGAAGAAGATGGAGAAGAGACAGCAGGTAAAAAGGAGAAGGAGAAGAAGATGAGGGTGAGATGGGTAGTTATTCTTTTTTTTAATCTCATACTTCCTTTTCTTTCTTTCTTTCTTTGTTTCTTTCCTTCCTTTCTTTCTTTTACTGGAATATAATTGCTTTACAATGTTGTGTTAGTTTCTGCTGTACAATGAAGTGAATCAGCTATATGTATACCTATATCTCCTCCCTCTTGGACCTCCCTCCAACCCCGCACCCATCCCACCCATCTAGGTGGTCACAGATGGGTAGTTATTCTTGCAGTTGAGTGAAGCACAGGGAAACCCTTTGCCCCTGCACTGGAGGGCACAGTGAAATAGAGCATACTAACCACTAGGTGGCACCAGTGAGCATCTCCTCTTCCCTAGTGTTGCATCTAGAGCAGGGTGGATTTCAGTTCACCTGCTGGCAGGGCAAAGAATCATGGATACTACTGGAGAAAGCATCACCATATTGGATGAGAGCCTGGTTATCGAAATCTGTCTACCCTGCATGCTACATGATCCCACAAGACTCCAAGGAAAGAAACCAGGATACCCAAAGCAGTGTTCTGGCCTCCTCCTAACAATCACGTGACCTTAGGTATAAATTATCTCATCTCTTAGAGCTCTGATTTCCTCATCTATAAATCTGACTTATATGTGAAAAATCTTAGATGCAAGAAGTAAAGAAGTGTATTCCAAATACTAGACATAATTCAAGGAGACTATAGGGAAAGATGAGACCAAAGAGGCAGGGAACAGACCATGGGGAAAAAGCCATTTTTAAGGAGTCTATATGTTAAGGGAGATGGTGATACAGTAAGAGGCTTTAAATGGAGATGAGGAAAGAGAGTATGGAATAGTCCTAGGGCCTTGAACGAAGAGAATGGGAGAAGGGTGGAGGGTTGGAAAGCATCAGAAACACACACACACGCGCGCGCGCGCGTGGTTATTTAAGTACCACTGAGGCAGTAGGAAGAAAAGAGTTTAAAAAGGAAAGAATGCTCAAGAGTCAAGGACTGCAGAGTAAGGACTGAAAAGTACTGACTAGATTTGGTCCCATCCTAGGACCATTCCTACAATAAGCCTTGTCTCGCAAAGTAAAATAAGACTTGGTCCTAATATGGAGCAAAATATGAAGTCAGCATTCATTCCATTCCCCTCCAGGTCACTGAAAGAGGAATCCCTTCCTGGGCGAAGACATTCTGACTATTTGAAGATAGTTTAAAGACTGTTTGCACCTACCCATCACTTCAACAACAAAGCCCCCTCCCCAACTTCTTCTCCCATGTGTGATATTTGGGGGCTGAAGTCTGACTGACTGCACATTTAGACCTTTGGATTAAAATATAAATAAACATTTTTTTGCATTTTAAAAATAAAAATATTTTTAACTAATAGCCTTCACTCAATATATTAAAACCAACACGTGTATTTATCACTGTATTGTGAAATAGTTACCTAAATAAAAGATGCTTTCTACTGAGAAAAAGAATTCCTTCCTCAGATGATATCTTTGTTCAGTTGAAGGTTCTCTTCTGCTGACTCTAATCTACTTCACTTTGGATTCCTGTGAAATCTTCTTAGCCTTTCAACATTTTCTGTCAGAGTCTCCAAGCTCTTTCCTGAGCCCCGTGTTCTTTCAAGGGGACCCCCATATGGCTGGAGACTGAGTTCTGAGTTAGAGGGAAGGGTGGCTTCACTCTGAGGTGGGCCAGCTTCTGGCCTGGGATGAGGCTGAGGAAGGCTGAGGAGACCCAGGAGTGTGGAAGCTTAGGACAGCTTCCTGCACAGCCAGCAAGCGTATGGACACCCCAACAAGTGGCTGGATGTACTCTACTTGGGAAAGTTGGCCTGTCTCCTAAGGGCTTAGGCCAGTCCTATCATGACTGGGAAGATCACCTATCTTCCTTGCATCAGATAGGTTTCATGAAATGATGTGACGGAAAGGGTATGGAACCAGGAGTCAAGACTCTCTGGGTTTCAATTCCTTCTTTGTCTCAGATTTTGTGCTGATTTTGGGCAAAACCTCCTTCTCAGAAGGCACTGGTCTCTTTATGTTTAAAATGAGGGATTAGGGCTAATTCAGATGATTTTTACTTTTTTTTATCACCAAGGACCTCTTATTCTCACCAGCCCCACTAAATCTTATGTTTCAAATTTTTTGTTTGCAAATAAAGTGCACCAACTATGTAGTAATTTATTTTCAGTTTTATAAATCAAAGATAGCTAAAACTGGGTTCATTTAATTGGGATATTGGGATGATATCCTCCTGTGATTCAACATATGGGAAGTCTACGATGACCCAGCAGTCAGTCAGAGCTTTTGATTGGTATGAGATAACCAGGGTGGCCACATTCATCAGATGTCTTTCCAGTTCAAAGTCAAGACTCTCCACCATGACTATTTATTGACTGAATGGGTGATAAGATCAGTGAATGAATGAATGAGCAAAGGAACAAATGAAGTAATAGCTTATGGATCTGAAACCAACACATGACCTAGAGGTCCCATCTCTCTCTCTGTGTTCTTGTCTGGATGGGCCCAGAGAGGCTATGCTGGAACCAAGAGCCCATGGCAGTGTGGCCCCATGGAGTAGATTTTTTTGCTTCTGGGATGTTGTCCCAAACCCCAAAATAGTCTGGTCCTTGACTCTACTTCTTAGCCCCAGGATCATGGACCTCAAAATGCTGTGCTTTCCCTTGCTCCCCAATTTCTCTGAAGGAGAGCTGCTAGAGCCCCTCTTCCTCTCTCTGCAACTCTCTCCCCCATCTCTTGTCCTTCACCCCTCCTGTGAATATTTTCCAAGTCCAAGCATGATGGGCTCCTTTGAAGAATGGCTCTGTGGCTGCAGTTGTGTCCCAGGTGATGCCAACTCATTATTCTCCCTCACATTATTAGTGCTTGGGCTCAGGTTGATGTATTTGTGATTAATGAGGCATTTGTTCTGCACCACAAAACAACTGAAGAATACCCTTCTCATTCCAATGAGTTGTGTCACAAAGTTAATTATGAGATGACCTTCCCTGGGTCCAAGCAGAGAAGACCAGGTGTCCAAGCCTCACCTGACAATTGTCTTCCTGAAATCTTGGCCTAAGGAAACAAAGACTCAGAGGTACATGCAAGGGGATGTCTGAGACCCAAGTCAGACATTCAGAACCACAGATCTCACTGCCGCATGTTCTCTGCCCTGGAATCAGAATCCAGTGTCCCTTTCCTCTCTGTCCCTTCACTTCCCTACCATCCCTTCCCACATCAGGCAGCATGCTAAAGGAGAAGGCTTATCTTCTGACAGATCTAGATTCAAACTTGTGTGACCTTGGCCACGTCACTTAAGGTCTCTGAGTTTCTACCCTGGTAAAAAGGGGGAGACAATATCCACCCCACAAGCCTTGTTGTTAGGGATTTTGGAGATAATGCAGGCAGTGAGGAGGGCAGAACCTGGCATGAAACAGAATGCAGTCAGTAGTAGTTCCCTTCTCCTGCCTTCCCTTCTTCTCTTTGGACCTGGCTGAGAGCTCCCGCGGCAGGGAAACTTCTTCAGTTTCTCTGTTCTGCGCCAAGAAGCCAGGAGACATCAGTCTGTGCAGATTGCAAAAGCAGGTCTGGGTAAGAGCTGGAAGACGTCCTATCTTAGGAGCTGTGGCACCAAGGGGATACCTAGGAAGTGCCTGCCCTCTGAGGGCCTCTTGAGTGTTCACAGAAAGGAGGCTCCATTCTGCCCTTTAGAGTGTCCCCTGAGCCAAAGATCAGTAAGCTCCATGCTACTGGCACATCTGAGCTCAGGTGGAAGGTAGGAGAGTACTTTTGTGGGTTGGATTCTGGGGCAGGAGGATCAGCCTAGCACAGAAGACCTGATGTTTTATTCATTGGGACTACTCCTCAGTGAGGAACTCTCTAGAAACCATCCCTTTCATAACATGGGTTCAAGGAAATCAATGTTGGTTAATCTTCTAAGCATCAGGCAATGGGCCATGGACCCCACATACTTCATCCTTACAGGCAGCACCTGGTGTCCTGTCTTGTAAGAACAATTTTCCTCATTTTGTAGACACGGTGTTAGAGTACCAAAGAAGTTAAGTAATTTGCCCAGGTCACACAGCAGTCAAATCAGGATTTGAACCCTACAACTCTTCTTAGAACCCTCTGAGCTACATATTTCTCAGAGACCCCATCACCTCATTCCTAATGACACCGTAACTCCCGTGAGTCCTGACTCACCAATGTCAAAGAGTCCTCTGCTTCCCCTTTGCTTTTCTATCATGCAGAAACACTGGAAGCTGCATGAAAAATTACAGCTATTGAACAACATGGCCAGAAGCCTCAGAGGACCTATGGTTGTTGAGGTAAATCATAGGTGTAGACAAAGTGCAAAGCATTTGAATGCCCATGTTGAGATAAGGGAGACTGGGAATTGGGAGAAGCTAGAAGGCCAAACCTGTAGGATTGGGGGTGAGAATGGGGCATTCTCACAGTTGTTCAAGTTCAGAGAACGGCAATTCTCAGTGAGTTGGGGTTCAGGCTCCAGGGAAGACAGAATCTCTGCTCTCCCTCTTACCAGCTGTGTAGTCTAGATAAATTATTTAACTTCTTTAAGCATCAGTTTCTCCATTTATGAAATAGAGGTGATTCTGACTTCTATCTAATCATGAGGATCCAAAGACATCATGTCTTGAAGTGCCTAGCACAGAACCTGGTACACAGGAAGTATCCAATACATTGGCTGAGATTATGATTTCCAAGAAGCTGGTTGTGGCTGAACAGCACCAGTTAGGCATGGGAAAATCTGCATGCTTGAGTTGGGGTAGAATGAACTCAGGCACATGTCAACACAACTTCTCATACGAAGGGGGTTGGGGGTGGGAATAGGTCTTTCCATCACAGAATCCAGTCCTCTGGAACACTGATTCCTTTAGCAACCTGGTGGCCATTACTGGGGGAGTTTGCTAGCCTTGCCCTATACCATTCCTCCGCCCTAGTTCCATTTTTCCCTCTAATGTTTGGGTTCACCCTGATACTAGTGCTGTGAACATTCTGCTCAAGCAGAACATCTGAGCACTCGATCTAGTGACAGACTGTGGTCAGTGGGCCTCAGTGGAGTGGCTGGAAGGGAGGACAGATGTTGGCGATGCTGATGGATGCAGCCCGCTGCCTTCCTTACCTCCAGGCCCATTCACTCGGGGTGCATAGTGCGTCACAAATAGATTTCTCATGTCCTCTCTTCAAACTTCCTTCAACCGCCCGGCTTCCGGGGGAGGCAGGGATTTGTTGAGGCACATCCATCAAACCACTGGAATCACTTCTGTTCATTTCTGATTGGATTCATAAATTTGTTCTGCCACAGTCGTCTCGTTCAGAGAGTTGACAAGCTCTTCCTGAATTCATGAATTTGGGAGGAAATGAACCAAAGGGACTGAGGAGCCCAATTCTGAACTGAACTGTGCTATGTTTATCTCCAGCTTGCAATAACAATCTCAGGAGAAGGATTACAGAGCTGTGAAAAGGACCAGTACATTGTTGAATTGGAACATCTGCACCAGGCATTAACCATTTCAAATACCTTACGCAGAAACAAGCAAACATAGTACCAGAGACTGATACCTATTTTTCCAATCTATTCACATGTCCATCTATTTACCAAGTAAACTAATGAATTTCATTCATCCATTTAGCAAATATTTATTGCAATCTGTTATATATTAGATGCCGTTCTAGATGCCTGGAGTGCCTGAGTAAAAAATACAGACAAAAGTTTCTTCCTTTCAATTGGGTTGGAATGTAAGTGGAACTAACAACTGTGACTAGGGAAAGGAAAAGAGTGTATGTGTGTGTATGTGTGTGTGTGTCTGTCTGTCTGCCTGTCTGTCTGTGCAGCTGTCTGTCTGATTTCTCAGATGTCCTCACTAATTTCTTATCCTTCCCAGAAATTACTGCCACTCCAGATCCTTTCTTATGTGGCATATTGGACTCTTCAGTACCTGGTGGGGGAGACTAAGGGGCGGTGAAAAGTCCAGAGATTTTTGGAAGTATAGACATGAGTGTGAATCCTAGTTCTATCATCTACTAACACTGTGACTAGAAGCAAGTCACTTGTTTCCAAGTCTCAATTTCTTCATCTGTAAAATGGGGGCGATAATGACTACTGAACAGTAGAGTTGTCAAAACTAAATGATGCACATATTTCATGCAGCCAACTCACCACAGGCACATATAAGGAATTTGACAAGCTCTTTCCTAACCTTAGCTATTAAAAAAAAAAATCTTTCATGTTATTTCTTAACTGGGTAATAATTCATCATTCTGTATTTACCTGTCTGATGAGGAAAGAGCACTAAAGAGGAAATCCTGATTTCATATTTCTTGAATATCTACTTAGTTGTTTCTGCTAAAATATAAATACTGGCTCAGTATCAGCAAGTCTTCCCAAAATATTTTCATAAAGTCAGAATTTCAGCGATTAACTGGTAATGTTAACATCTGACCAATAATTAAAATGGTTCATTTCTCTGTACCTTTTAGTTCTTGGCCAATTACTTTGATTAGCATTAAATTTAATGATATGAACATCACACATTTATATGCTACTTTATAATTTTTTAAAACATATTCACATATCTGGATCTTCACGACCACCCTGGGAATTAATCAAGGCACATATAATTATTCTAGTGCTACAGATGAAAACGCTGAAATCTACAGAGGTGAGATAATGTGCCCAGGTTCCAGGGAGCTAGAGACAAAGCTTAGACCAGAACCCAGACTAGCCCAGGACCATTGTTAATATCAGCTACTGTCCACTAGAGATCTAGACCAGAGAATGAAGAGAGACCCTATATTTTGGACGGGCTTCCAATTTTACCGAGAGTGATAAGAGCCTGCAGGCCATCAGAGCCCATGTGTTTACTTTCTGAGAAGGAAAGGAATGATTGTGTGTGTGTACCATAGCAATACGTAAGATCTAACCATAGAGAATTAGAAGACACAAAAAGTATAAGAGCTATAAGGAAATATAAGGAAGCAGCATTAACTCTTAGGAAAGCCGTCTAAACTGAAAGAGTTTTCTATATAATGAGGTCACCAGTGGTGAAACACCAAGTCAGGCTGGAAACTGGGCTGCCAAGGGGCAGGTGCCTCTTACCCGTGACTGCTGTGTGTGGAACCAGCGAGCAGTGGAGTAGCCTCTAACAGGGAAATTCTGATGGTCTGATAAGGAGATTTAATAATCCACAGGATTACCCAAGAAGTAAAATCAAGTAGATATTTCAAAGTCTGTTCACTAAATCCAAAGGCATCAGTTCAAAAAGTGGACTAAACCTTTAAGCCAACAAAGTATGAGTAACTTGGGAAATGGCTGAACGGGGAACATCTCTAAGCAAATAACAGGTCACTCCCATGAGCAGACTGTTTGCATTTTAAAGGCTGAAAGATGCAGACCTCAGCAGAACAGACATGAATCCCTTGCTGCTTTCTTCAAAAGAATCTTAAGAGCCAATGAAATAATAGGTATAAAATAACTAAGTATTTTGTGTATTATGTGGTCTAATATGTTAGTACACATGAAGTATATTAGTTATGGGATTCGAGGAGCACTAGTAAGATGTTTCTTTAGTGTCACAATGGACAGAAAAGAGATGGATGATACAAATTCAAGTGAAAGTGAGAGATCATTTATTGAACAGATTTTTAATACACTATCTCATTCAAGCTTCAGTACAACCCTATGATAGGTCCCATTTCTATTCCCATTTTACAGGTATTGAAATTTGGACAGATTGAGACAAACAACTACTAAGAGGTAAAGTAAGCTTCTACCCAAGTCTCCTCCTGGCTTTTGAAGGTTTATGGTCCTTCCTCCCCTGTGGTTAAGCTTAGTCCATCTCAAGAGAGCTGTCTGTGAGCTGAAAGTGGATATGCATGGGAGGGTCAGATTCCCCTGAAGGTCCATTCGGTAGAGTGAGTAGACGGCTGGAGACTCAGATACCAATATGGGCAATTTCCTCAAACTGGGGCAGAAACTAAGCATCCTGGATGAATACAGGCCCAGGGATGAGTTCCAAGAGTGAAGGCTAGTGGCTCCAAAAGGAGCACACAGATGGAAGTCAACTCAGGTGTTGAGAATCACGGCACCATACTACCAAGGCAGCTTTCAGCTGATGCTTTTGTTTCCCTATTTAATTGCCAGCCCCGTTTCTAAACTTGGGCTTTAAAGGCTGTGTGGCTCCTGACAAGAATCTGGGCAAAACCTGAATGTGGCAGCAGAACGGGGGCTGCAGAATGAGCCTGACCACCTCATCTGTCTTTGGGAGTATCTTACTGAAAGCATATTGAGGAGCTCAGAAAACTGCCGAAGAATCATGCTCAGCAAATTCTCCATGACGCCTGCTTCTCTGCATTCTGCACTCCAGGTTCAAAGTCAAGGATTGTGAGACTGGCTGAGCCCAGGTTCTGAGCTAGGATTTGGTCGTGTGACTGGGCTCAGCCAATCAGACTTGCAAAGGGCTTCCTCAGACCCAGGTGTCAAAGCAGAGAGCAACTCTGCTTAAAGAGAATGGCGTCCAGGATTCCTCTTGGGAGCTTCTTTTGGGGAAGCTGAACTCTTCTGTGATTACAATACAGGCTGGGATCCTGGTCTCTGGACCTCTCAGACAGGATGATGGCTCAGCCCATAAGGCAGCAACTCAATTCTTTTCTTTTTAGAATCACCTTCATGTCTCTCTAACCATTTGGCTCAGTGTATAGGGCATTTATTTTAAACAAACTCATTTTCTTCAATAAAGCAATGTCCCTTTATCTTTTGTTGCACTTTCTACCACACTGGACTGTCTTGAGCAAGTTTCAGATGGTGAGGGTATCACAGAGGGAGGGCGGGGGGTCCAGCCTCATTTTCTGATCAAAGATAATCCAGGAACTATAGTTTTTATCTGACATAGAAACTTGGTGTAATGAAAAGAACACTGACTCTGCTATTTACTAGCTTTGTGACTTTGAACATGTTCTTTATCTTGCTGAGTCTCAATTTTCTAAATGCAAATAATATTGCCTATCACATAGGGTTATTAAGAAGATTAAATGAGATTAAATTGGCTGTTTTTCTGGCAGAAAACAAAGTATAGCCTCTGGAAGACCCTATTCCACCCCCCCCCCCCAAGAGTATCATGGAATTCTATTTCCCCTTTCTCTGGCAAAGAACCAAGAGGGTTGATGGTTCATGAACTCCCTACATTTTGGTGACAAGTCTCCACAAATCACCAAAAATGTGAGCACTAAAACCAGACTCTATAGCTTCAAATCCTGGCTGGGCCACTTACTACCCATGTAGCCTTGAATAAATTACTTAAGCTCTTTGTGCCTGTTTCCTCCTTTTAAAATGGCAATAATGAAAGTATCTTTGTCTTAGGGATGTTGTGAAAATTAAACAAATTAATGTATATAAAGCACTTAGGCCAGCCTGACATATAGTAAGCATTCAAGAAATATTAGCTAATATTTACTCAGGGAACATTTATTGAATGTCTACTACGCCCAGACACTGTGTTAGGCTTTGGGGTAGCAAAAATGAATTAGACACAGGCTGGCCCTTGAGGAGTTCACAGTCCCAAGGAGCAGAGCTACAGAGTACACCTTTCCTAGAGTTCCCAAATTTCCCTTTGCATACTTTCTCATGGCTGCGTTTTCTCTCACTTGCCTACTTCTCTAGGGGATGCTCTGCTTTCCCCATCCCCAAATTCTATCTGCAAACATCTCCCAGCCAGACTCTTCAGGACCAGGTCTTTTACTTCTACTCTTCCCTTTGGACACCGGGCACTGAGTTCCTCTACGCTATGTCCTTAATGATCTTGCAGGGTTTTTAATCACCAAGGAATTACCCCACAAGAAAAAGAAAAAAGAAAATACCCACAAGTATTAATCAGACTAGTCTAGTGTTTAGCTCTCTAATACTAAATTGCTTAATTTCCCAAACTTATATTTACTTTTGATTAGATTCCTTAAGTTCAAACCTATGCAAAATACATTCCAAGAATTTTTCATCTTTTTATGTTAATCAGTAGTTAAATGAACAAAATTGTTTGCAATCAAATAATCAACACATCCCCCCAAAAGTGTCATTTAATGGCTCTCTAGTGTTTGTTTCAAAGACCACGTAACAAGTGTGTTTTAAACGTATAGGACTTCAAGCTTTCCTCACAGAAAAGTTTTTACAAGCAAGTGAGTTCCAAAAGCAGCTATCACTTTTCCACCCTCCGAAGTTGATGATTATCTGGCCTGTGGAACCCTTTGCATCATATTTTACTCTGCAGCTTAGGTAGTGATCGGCATTCACTCTGTGTGTTAAGTATCATTCTCCACTCCGATGAGACCTTAGCTCCCAAGGGAAAGTCATAGCATAGGTCTCTTAATCTAAGTGGATTGGGATACTGGCTGGGTAAAGGGAGATGATCTGGTCTTTGAGCTCTTCTCTTTGCTGAGGGTAATCCTTTGATGTGGAGCTTGGACAGCTGCCCATCCAGCCAGACGTCAGAAGGGCCAAGTGTGTATTGAAAATGGGAGTCAGGTTGTGGAGCACAGTGACCAGAGACTCATCCACAGCCAAAGAACTGGGAGTGGGTGAAGACTGGGCACAGAGCAAGAAAGGACTGATAGCAGATTAAGTCCACTTTCCTAGGAAAATGCTACTGGGCTGGAAAAAGTACAATAGAGATCTGAAGGGAAAGGAAGGAGAAGAGGAAATAGGAATTGGAGCAAGAGGTGGAATGGAGGCAAATGGAAAAAAAAATTAGTGGAGAGAAAGACTGGGAAAGAAAGAGAGAAGAGGGAAGAAATGAGAAGGAGAGAAGGGTAGTTAATGGTAAGTTTAGACAGAAAAGAGAATCTAGACAGAAGGAAGAACCTAGGAGCAAGAGAGACGAATAGAACCCAGGCAGAATACCAAGGCAGGAAATTCAGGACTCAACGTTCTTGAACAAGGTTTTCCACCAACGTACTCTGTAACATCCCTCTCTCCACCCCCCACCTCTGGCCTCTTTGGTAAAATGGTGCTAAGTTACCCACCTCGTGGGCTTGGAGCAAATTAAATGAAATGTGAACCTAAAGCATCAAATACAGTACCTACCAGGACTGATGGTCTATAAATTAAATCCCTATTTTGCCATTTAATCTCAATTTCCCAAACAAATCCTTTGTTCTGTAGTAGTCAAAGGTAAAGTTAGAAGAATGAGAAGCAGGGATGGGAATTTAGATGAACAAAATACCATCTTTGCCCTCTGAGAACTCAAAGTCAAATAGAGAAGAAACAGCCACATGCTATGGTGTATTGAGTTCTAATACAAAAGTCTACCAGGTGCTGTGGGGTACCGAGAAGGGAGATTTGGCCACCTGCAGAGGCCATGGAGAGTCCCCAGGGGAAGTGACATTTGAACTGAGGTACAGAGGAAAAAAATTTTTCCAAATGGAGAAGGGGAGGGAGGGGCTTTTCACCCACAGCAAATGGCATGAGCACAGTAGAGACAGAAACAAGCCAGGTGTGTGCAGTGAGAAAGAAGTTAGATGGAAGGAGGGTGGTGGCAGGGGTATCAGCTGGAATTAGACCTTAAAGGATTTTAAATAGAAGAGTGATGCACTTGGATTTAGAAGTGATCCTGGAGCTCTGTGGATTACAGGCAGCTGCACCTGGATGGAGAGAGACTTGATAATGGCCTGAGAAAAAGCAGTCACAATGGGACTGGAGAAGATATAAAAGATCTGAGTGAGGTAAAATCAGCAGGTATATTCACAAAACTCCCTTGGAGGGGAGGTGTAGACCCTTATGAGCCCCTAAGAAGCTTCTGAATTATGGGTGGTCATTTGCCCCAACCTTTTAATCACCACTACTCCCTCCAGATGATTCTTCCTTTCTTGAGATAAGACCCCAAATGAGTCTTTTATTTATCAACATTTGGTTAATACTGTATTTATTAAACCATTTAAAGAAGTCACTGTATATCTTAGTTGTTTGTTTTTAGGTATGTTGCATAATTCATTAGTTGCAAATGCTTGGAGGAGGAAGCTGTTACAGATGCAAGAGAAATATGATAGGATAAAGAATTAGATACTTCTTGCAACTAGAAGTTTCTGTCAGACCTCCTAGACTGGGCCTCTGAAGCCAGACATGTCTGTAGAATATACCTTCACAGACCTCCCCAACAATCTGTTTCCATCATACACATACAGATGAGCTTTTAGATTATGTTTTAAGGCTAGTTTCTGATGATACCTAACACTACCTGAGTTATTCAGTGTGCTCATTCAATCATCATTGGGGATGCTCAGTGAGATGAGATGAGTCAAAGGGACACGTTTGTCTGACAATTTCATTCATATGGAAGAAACAGAAATGCAGCTTCGTTATGTGTAGTCTTCAAAGAAGGAACAACAACCAGTTAGTAGAAGTCCCCTGGGGACAGATTTCAGCTCATCCTCAGACTAACTGGGGAATAGGGAACCTGTCAAGCAGGAAATGGATGGTGCCAGCCTGCAGAATAGGCTGCACTTTTATTGAGCACCTACTGCATTCCAGGTACTGTGCTAGGACCTTCACAGCCACTTTCTCTTTGAAATCTCACACCTCCTCCATGCGTTAGAGAAGTTATCCCCACTTCACAGATGAGGCATCCAATGCTCACAGGGGTTAAATGACTTGTCCTTGATCACACAGCAGGTAAATGATATTTCTAGGATCCATGTCCAGCCCCAGATGCCAGGCTGAGGCTATCTCCTCCCACAATAGATGCTTCCCTGCTGAGTGTGTAGGTGACCAGTCCCTGGAACTATGCAATCAGAGGCAGAGTGACCAAGTGCCCAAGAAGCCGTAGAAGTGTTCAGTTTTGGACAGGACATCAGCCCTGATGAACCCACACCTTCCTCCTAACTCTGAGTATCTGATTCTCAAACAGCAAAATAAAACTGAAATGAAGACACTGCGGAGACCTCAAATGCAAGGAATGGCAACAATAACTAGAGTGAAGGGAAGTTATCTGCAACATAAAAGATTTTTTCCCTAAGGAAAAAAAAAGGGGGCGGGGAGAGAGTGCAAAAACGACAAGACTAAGCAAACACATATTTTATAAAACATTTTTCATCACCAGAAGTTGTTTAAGGTATTCTTCTTGCATGTTTTCATGCTGAAACCTATTTGCAAATTATTTTCTCACTTTTTTTTCCACATGAAATGTACCCTCGATTATATGACAAGAAATTACATGGTTCTAATAATTTATTTCAAACCAGATCCATGTCTCATATTCATTCTGTGTTGTGAAATCAAGTAGATGCAGAAGGGGAATTTTTTTCTCTGAACTTTCTGACCATCTCTATTGTGGAAGAGAGAGTAATAGCAGCTACCGAGGGTGCCAATTATGTGGCAATGTGCAAACCTGCTGGAGAAAAATCTATACGACATTTTAATGCTAGTCAAACGGAACGATGAAGTTTAAATTAGCTTGAAGCTCCTAAAAATTCTAACTATGGCTCTGCCTTCATTGTATGGGAGGGTGAAAAATAGCTTTACAGAAAAATATATGTCCATCTTCTCTGCGGATGGGCCGCCTGATGCCTCTTTCTTTTGCTGATGTGCAAGGCTGCATTTTGGTTTGTTTGTTCATTACTCCATGTTTCTTTCCATTTCTCCTTTTACTTCTTTTTCTCTCCCACTGACCACCCTCCCTCCCTTCTTTCAATTATCATATCTTCTACTTCCTTCTATATTAATTGATCTGTCAGTTTCACAAGCTCATAGCATCAGAGAAGGCTAGAACTCAGAGAGCTCTGGTTAAAAGGGGAGGGGGGTTTGGAAAAAAAAATCAAATCCAACCACCTCATGGTAAAAATGGGTGGGTGGGAGGGGAGGCCGGTTGAGGGCTAGGGTGAGGATGCAGCCTGTTGAAGGCCACCGAACAATCTTGTAAGGGAGTGGTCAGATCAGGGAGTGGGTCAGAGAGGGCGTTTGGGTGAGAATAGGAAACCAGAATTTTCATCTTCATAGACTCTGTTCATTATCAAGAAAATCCAGGTGCAATAATCACACTTCTAAAAGACTTTTTACTTAAAAAAAAAAATGTAGGAGGGCACATCCAAACGTCATGCAGCCCTGTCAGAACTGAGGTAGGTGGGAACGTCTCTAGTATATGGTGGACGAAACAGGGTGGGGTGTAGTGCATACTTCCTGTGGGCCAGGCACTTCCACATGTTATTTAATCCATAGTCAGCCCTGCCATTAAGTATTTATAATACTGTTCTATAGCCTGAGGTTCAGACAAATTAACTGGTACACAGCTGGAGAGTGAGGTAAAATCAAGCCTTGTTGAAAGCCTGTGTCCGCCGTGAGGTGTTGCAGCATGCCCGTGGAGGAGTTGGGGCTGGAGATTCGTCTTCTAGCCCAGAAACCTTTACAGAGCTTCTCAGGAAATAAGTCCTGGGACCTCCAACAATTAGCGCTGAGTCACTATTGATACTGATGCTCATGACCAACAGGACAGAGCTGAAGGGTAAGGGCAGAAGAGTCAAGCTGAACTTGGGTAATTATGTATTGTTCACTTGGAAATATTGGCTGCATTAAAGAAAAAGCACAAGAATTAGTGTTTAAATAGTTAGCTTTGTTTTTTTTTCTGGATGGTGGGGTTGTAGATGATTTCCTCTTCTTTTTTTTTCATAGAAAATAGCAGCATTTTTCATAAAAAGCAATATAGAAAAGTTCAAATAGAATGGTGAAAATTATCCAGAATGCCAGCATCGAGTGGAAATCATAAATAATGGTTGAGTGTCTATCTCTGCAGACACTTTTTTCTTGACCAGGAAATATACTCTTGTTTCCTTCTTTATATTTTTCTATACATTGCAAACTCTTCATACATATGATGTATTTATTTCATAATATATTACGAAACTTTGATTAGAAAAGTCATTTAAGGCTAGATGATAAAGAGCTTTGGGATGGCAGGATAAGGGGGTTAGTTATGTATGTGGCATGTCTACCTGTTCCCAAACTCTGTCACCTTCCAAAAATGATTGTAGATGAAATGATAATACATGTAAACTTAACTCTGTAAATGACTAGGAAACCCTGAAGAATTTTAAGCAGGTGTGAAACATGACTGCATTAACAAAATAAATAGATTTCCTCTAGCACAATGCGCTCAAAATGTAGTGCCTGGACCACCAGCGTGGGGGACTTGTTAGAAACACAAATTCTCAGGTCCCACACCAGATTTAATCCAAGACTCTGGGAGTTGGGGACCCAGAAATCTAATTTTTAACAAGCCCTCCCCATCAGTCGTCAAGGTGAGATATGAGGACAGCCTGACCTTGGGTGGGAATCATAGTTCCTTGGAAGGTATACACAGGAGAATGGTTGTCAGAAGCCCAGTACAGCCACGCCAGCATCTGGGTTTGGCTGAGCTGATAGTCCCAAACCTCTGAATTATCACAGCAATCTGCATTTATGTAGGACTTACATATCAATTATTTTTTTGCATCCATGTAAATCTTTCTCGGAACAAGGCAGGTTAGGTCCTCAATAAATTCATTTTAAAAATTGGATTTGCTTATTAATTACTAAATCTAAGCCCTTGCCTTCTTGTGCATATTAATATAAAAAATATTTTAAAATCTTCCCAGCTTGTCATTCAATATCCACATGTTCTAGAGAGAGAATGTTTTTGTGTGTGCATGCACATTCTTATTTTTTTTTCAGTCCTCTAAATATGGAAGTGTTGGCAGGTCAGTTTTGAGTCCTTCATCAGCTCTGATACAAGAGCCCTGACTTTTTGTTGAAGTTCACTACCCCAGACCCCCTCCCCCAAGTTGAAAGATGACACTGCTCACCACAATGATTCCCTCAGGATTCTCCCACGTCATGCCTGCCAAGCCCCAGTGACAAGATATAGGGGGCAGTTAGACTATTACATACTCTCCCTGCCACTTTCAATCAAGCCTAATGCAATCAGAAACACATGACTACATCAACGCATCTCCTTTAATCAAATGCGATTAAGTCAGTCATTAGTTTCTCAAGACAAATAAAGGATACGAGTGCTTGTATTATAAATGTAACCGCCCCCCTTCTTAAGTGATTTGTTAGAAGGGAAGCCCCCCTAGCAAAGAACTCAGGACCTTCAGAGGTCTTTGTGCTTTTGCTGCTGGTGTTTATTATGATAAAGCATTCTGGGTTCACACACACAATTCCTCCGTTCCTGTCCCCTCTCTCAAAGCCTCCATGTTGTCAAGCAGAATTTGGCTTCAGCTTGATCAGGATGATTTCATTATCCCATTGTTACCATTATGACTTGGGCAATTAGTAGTTTATAAGTATAAATTTATGGCAATCTGTGATCTAGGCGCATTGGCAGTAGTCAGGGCATAATAAAAACCCAATCAATTTCTTTCATTTAATATGTAGGCTGCGACCCTAGTTTTGATTAGAACTCTTAGCTATTTCATCTTTAAATAAAAAAGAATGTCTGCAAGCAATTATATGGTGTGTTAATTGGATATTCCTTTTTATCTCTTATACTACTGAATGCATTGCTGACAAAATCCTTGTTTTCTCCTTCTGTCTCTTTCTTAATATCTCTCCACCTCCCTCTCTCTGAGTCTGTTACTGTCTTTGTCTCTCTGCTTCTGGGTTTCTACCTCATTCCTTCCTTCTATCTCTCCATTGTGAATCTTCACTGATCATACACAGCTTGGCTAAAATAAGCAGGGGACTTTTCACCATCCTTGCTGTGTTCTATGAACTCCCCTTTCCATCTAGACATTCAGGAATTATGGAGCTGAGGTCACCATATTGTCTAAAAGGTCTGGCACACAGCAGGTACTCAATAATTGGTAAATGAATGAATGAGGCCACTGCATTCCCTGTGTGTCACTTTGCCACTTTCTGTCCCAAGACAGTTTGCTGAGACCTGCTCTGTTTTTCCAGGGTAATATTTCCCTTATGGGTCTACACTCAGATCTACACTCTGAAAGGTGGCAGTACTGGGGGGAAAGAGGATTCTAGTCCTACAGATGGGAAGCCTAAGTCCCCCAGGGTCTCCAACTGCCATGCAGAGATGATGCTTCTTAACTCTATCATGTAGAATATGCCCTGAGATGATTTTGTAAGCTGGGATGAGCCCATACCTGGAAAGTGGGCTGTACAGTTTTCATGTGTGTGATTTTTTTCTTTTTTACATTTAACAAATATTTCTGTAGTGCTTAATATCCCTCATTTATCTGCAGACTGACAGAATTCTAAGCCTATTTTTTGTATACTGCACCCACTGCTCTCCAAGCCCTTGCTCAGAATCCTATGGTTTCTCTTATAAGCCCTTGTTTCCTGAATGCTAGATTTTCCTCTTTTTCTGCTTTACTCCTTTGCTTCTGCAAAGAACATTCTACAGGAGCATCCTGAGACACATGGAAGACAATTTTTTTTGGAAACCTGGTTTGTCTGAAAATACCTTTGTTCTCTCCTCATATGTGATGATCACTTGGCTTGGTCAGAATTTGAAGCTATTTTTTCTCTGAATTTCTAGCATCTCTGCAAGTCTTCCAGCTCCCCAGGCTGCTGCTGAGACACCTGATGCCCTTCTTATTTCCAGTCCTCAGTATGGGACTTCCTTCCCCTTCTCCCATAACCCCTGTAGCTTCTAGAATCTTCTCTATCCTTGTGTCCTGAGATTTCACAGTGGTGTGCCCTCAGTTTGGGCTTTTGTTCATTCTATTTCTCAACTCTCAGTAAACCCCTGTAATCTGGAAACATATTTTTTAATGGTAGAAAATTTGCCTGTACGATTTTTCTGATAACTTCCTCTCCTCTCTTTTCTCTGTTTTCTTTCTCTGGGACTTATGTTAAGCAAGTGCTAGACCACTATTTTTAATCTCTAATATTCTTATCTTTTCTAATTTCCATCTCTTTATCTTTTCTTTTTACTTTTATCTTCCAACCTTTTTATTGGATTTTTATATTATTCTTACATCTTTAATTTCTAAAGTTTCCTTCTTTCCTGACTACTCTTATCCATGGTATCCTGTTCCTGTTCCAGAGGCAATATCTCTTTCCTATCCAAGAAGATTGATATAGACCTTCCTGGCCCCAAAGATCACGTTCTGATGATGACATTCTGCCTAAACAAAACCATCTTTTCTTGGTTATCATAGTCTATTCCTTTGAGAACCTGGAATCAACTGCAGTTGCTTCCTGATGTAGATCATAAACTAAAGTGTATGCTACAAAAGGGCAAGGACCATGTCTGTTCTATTTAACAATATATACACTTAACATGATTCCTCACATGACTGGGTGTTCTAAAATATTTGACGAATGACTGAATGGTATAAGAACTGGAGTTCCCTAATTTCAATAAAACAGCCAGGTAAGAGGAAAATAGATGCTTGTGTTGTCACAGCCATTCAGCAGCTCTTGACATGATAAAACAATTTTTGAGTGAGTGTGGCCCTGTCCCCACATCTGCCTAATGGAAATGGAATCCTCTAAGAAACTGCAGAAGCAGGAGATACAAGGTGTTTAACAGGGCTACCCAATGAGCGCATTTATAATGTTAACAAACCAAATTCCTGAACAAGCTCTGAGGCCCTATTGGACCTGTCAGCCAGGAGAGACAGCTGTCGGTCAGGATTCATGGGGGGCACCTGCCTGCCCTGAGGGCTAGCCTGGCAAGGGGGGTTGGTGGAAGGGAATGGGCAGATAACAGAGATAAATCTAAATTCATTCGGGAAGCAGTCACACTCAATGACATATTCACTGACTTCTTCAACAGCTCATTTGATAATGTTCTCTTTGCACCATTCATTTTTCTGAAAGATGAAAGCTGGCTGAGGATCTCATCTGCTCACTGATGCAGGGAAAGGATTTGAAATTAGCACGCACGCGCACACACACACACACACACACACACACACACACACACACAACTGAAAGGGGGAGCAGGGCAGGTTGGGGGAGGAGGAAACGTTCTGATAACCAGTTTTGTGCGTGGTCCTGACATGAGAGACCCAGCAGCCTAGCGTGAGGTCACCTTTAATTAGTAATGCATTATAATTCAACAATATGCCAATGGGCAGATATCAGGCACAGTGGGGAGGGGGGCATCTACCACTATAATTAATTGCTTGAAGAATCTGATCAGCCTGGTGAGGGGCAGGTCATGCGTTGTGTGTAATTGGAGGGGAGAGAAGTTGAACCCCGGGGCCTGGTGCTACACTCTTTCTCAGTGTGCCCCATGTCTCACTGTGCCTATACAGGGCACACATAAATCCATGAGCATTTATCAAGTGCCAGAAGCTAGGCACAGTCCAGGGGTACAAGAGAAAATGAGACACGGGCTGGGTTTTCTGGAACCACCTTCTGGTAGGAAGACAACACAGAAACACAACTCTAATGCTTACATTCGTTGTTCTACTGTGAAGGCTCTCCTTTGACAGCACCCATTGGCAAGGAGGACCAACAACTCTTTGTTTCAATTTGATTCTCTCACTTGGCTTCTTAAATAAATGAACATTTTGTGGTAGAGTATGAAGCATACAAGCTTTGGAATCAGGCAAATCTGGGTTTAAATCCTGACTCCTCTATTTTATAGCAGTGGGACCATGAGCAATTGACTCTGTTTGTCTAGGTCACATGTTCCTCCTTGGTAAAAGCGGGGATACTAAAACCTAAGTTTCAGGATTAAATATTATGAGGATTGAAATCTAAGGTGCAGATGCCACGATGGCCATCCCCCTGTCCCGGCAAGCAGGGGCCTGGATAAGACAGGGGAGTGACCCTGAGATTGGGGCAGGATATGGAAGGAAAGGCCTTCTTCCTCATTCACAGCAGTGGTGCTTGAGGCTTTAGGGCTTTTTTGGGGAAAAAAATGCACCAAATGTTCATGGCATGTAGTAGTTGCTTGTTCATGCTTGCTCAATGAATGGAATATGTTTTTCTTTGAATTCTGGGGAAATGCTCCTTAAAAGGCTCATCAATACAAGTCAAGTCAAGCAAGAGAGTGAAAGAGAGAGAGAAAATGAGAGGGAGGGAGGGAGGGAAGGAGAGAGAGAGAAACCAGATATAAAAGCAAACAAGACAGAAATGGAGAGAAGAAAAAATTTAAAAGGCTCAAAGCAAACAGCAAGAAATCCCTTAGCAATCCTTGAGCCAAAGTTTAGAAGGCTGCAGCAACCTTTTATCAGATGCCTAAAATCACTGATATTGAATAGTTACAAGTATTTAAAAGACCAAGCAATGAGCCTATGCTTAGTAGGCACTCTGTAAATTGTTACTTCCTTATCCAAGTTCACTTGGCAACCCCTGAGCTGACCCAGGGGACACTTTTCGAACACACACTGAAAAGCCATCACTGTGTTTCCAAAATAAAATACATGTTTCTTCTTCTTGCCTTCACCATGATATCCATCGCCTTACACCAAAGAGATTATTTACTGGAAGCCACAAATTCATTAAGGGGCGGGAAGAAGGAAGCATATCAGGAAAATGTTCATTGTTTTTCAAAAGATGAGCTCAAGCACTAATAACAATAAAAGTACCAAACAGTGGCGGGAGGGTGGAGAGCAGAATAGAAGTAGATACCAGCTCTCCCAGAGTGTAGGAGCCATTTAATTTCCAAAGTCATCTCTGTCTTATTCTTATAATCAGATGGTTCTTCAACTTTCATGGGAGTGAGGGGGCAATCTGAGAACTGTTACTTATATTGTTATTTTTACTAGGAAATTTTAACTCATTTATATCTGATATGAGGGCTATTAAGTTTTATATCACTAATGTTATAATATTTGTGGCTTTTATGTTTCCTTGCTTTCTCGTTTGCTAAGGGTAATGACTGGTTTTAAGGATCTTATTTATAAGGAACAGAAAGCATTACACTTTCTCAGAGGTGAAGTAGTATTTTGGGTTTTTTTAATAGACCTTTATTGGAGTATAATTGCTTCACAATACTGTGTTAGTTTCTGTTGTACAACAAAGTGGATCAGTTATATGCATACATATATCCCCATATCCCCTCCCTCTTGAGCCTCCCTCCCACCCTCCCTAACCCACATCTCTAGGTCATCGCAAAGCACCGAGCTGATCTCCCTGTGCTACGCTGCTGCTTCCCACTAGCTATCTATTTTACATTCGGTAGTGTATATATGTCGATACTACTCTCAGTTCGCCCCAGCTTCCCCCTTCCCCCCCGCCCTGTTATTAGAGAAAGGCAAATCAAAACTACGAGGTATCGCTTCACACCAGTCAGAATGACCATTATCAAAAAAATCTAGAAACAATAAATGCTGGAAACGGTGTGGTGAAAGAGGTGAAAAGGATATAGAAAGACAATATCTACAGCCACAAAACACTCACCTCTCCCTTCTGGGTGCCTGCTCCATCCTTAAGCTTCTTTTGGCAAACCACCTTTTCTATTTACGCACAGCCTTCTGACCTCTTATTACCTACCAGCTCACCTGAGGCTTAGTTGACCCACAGAGCTACTCCAGCGGGAGTGTAATTCCCAAGCAGAAGAATGAGGGGTTCAGGCCTCTGATGCCTCTGAACTGCATCCCTTGGTTCAGTACTCATCCTTTTGTGTGGGTCCAGTGGCACATTTTCTGGCTGCTGGGGCTCTGAGCAGGGTACAGATTTTCAGAGGGGGAACCTTTAAGAGGGGAGCTATGATTGATGATTGTTGTTTCTAATAATGTCTCTTTTATTTTTATTTTTTACTCTTTCAAAAGGAACATATTACTTTTTATTCTATTAGAAATTATCTCAAGTTACATTTTATTTAAGACATTTCATCAGTGTTGAGAATGAATCAGTGCTCTTTTTAAAAATTTTATTTGTCTTTTATTGAAGCATAGTTGATTTACAATGTCATGTTAATTACTGCTGTACAGCAAAGTGACTCAGTTATACATATATATATACATTCTTTCTTATATTCTTTTCCATTATGGTTTATCACAGGATATTGAATATAGTTCCCTGTGCTGTACAATAGGACCTTGTTGTTTATCCATTCTATATTTACCAGTTTGCACCTGCTAATCCCAAATTCCCAATCCAACCCTCTCCCACCCTACTCCCCCTTGGCAATTATGTCTATGTCTATTCTCTATGTCCCCGACTCTGTTTCTGTTTCATAGTCGTATTTTAAACTCCACATACAAGTGATACCATATGGTACTTGTCTTTCTCTTTCTGACTTCACTTAGTATGATCATCTCTAGTTGCATCCGTGTTGGTGTAAATGGCATTATTTCATTCTTTCTTTAATGGCTGAGTAGTATTCCGTTGTATATATATATACACCACATCTCCTTTATCCATTCATCTGTCGATGGACATTTAGGTTGTTTCCATGTCTTGACTATGAATCAGTGCTCTTGATTCATAGATGAAGAACTGAGTACACTTTTCTGTTGCTGTGATCTTGGATTTCAGACCCTGATTATTATTGGATTACTACTGACAGTACATATCATTTTAAAATTATCTCCTCTCAATATACATCTATCTATAGCCTATGTACAATACTACACAAATCTATACTTTGTTGATTTTCTTTGTTCACCATTAGTTATTTTATACTGTGATATTTCAGTTCGAGTTCTTTATACTATAGTTCATATCTTGGCTGAAACACTTCCTCAAGTCATAAACATCACCTCACTTCACCACCACACACATTTTGTTTTTCCTCAGAGAGGGTTCAAGAGCAGTTTACCAGCTCAGCTCTTCCAGAACCAAGAATACATTTTTCTTTCATTCCTATGGGAAAGACTTCTTAATTTGTTATATATCCTCCAGTCACAATCCTAATTCTTTTTCTTATATTCTGCAGAAGTAATTTTTTGACTATTGGAATTTAGTGGGTTGGTTTGTTTGCTTGTTTTTCCAGAAGTGTCAGTCTAGCTTGTGTTGTTTGCCTCCTTTTCTGATGACTGTTTCTCTACATGCCTGTTGTGCTTTGTTTACTTCTGAATTTTTTTTAAGTTACAAGAATAAATCCAGATGTTTAATTGTTTTTATTCAGTTTGCTTTGTGCACCGCAGGCCCCTTTAATCCAAAGACAAATTTTGTTACATCATGAGTATTTTTTTTTCTCTCTTGTTCTTCTGTTTATACAATTCTCTCCTTCTTGAATTTCCCTATATATTTTGGACCTCCAGAATCTGCTTGCCATGCCCCTTCCCCAATTGTTTCTTTTTCTCAGATAATTTTCTTGAATCTATCTACTATCTCTGTTATTTAGAATAGCTTTGGGAATTTGTTTTCTTTTCAGCTGAAGGGTAAGACAGTCCAACAGTTCACAGAGTAACCAAACTACATGAAAAAGATGATGAAGATGTCAAAATCCTATGGAGATGATAGTGAAGTTGATGATTACCTATGATCTGGCTCGTATAAAAAAAGGCCAGAATTGGATTGAAAAGAAGGACTTCGGTGTGAAGGGCGAGAGGGTTTTTACCGTATGCAGGTATGGACACCACAATAATGAACAACTGTCCAGAATTCAAGTACCCTCTTTTGGCTGTAATGGGTGTGTATGCATTATTAAAATGTGAATCTTAAAATGAGAACCAGTTCCTGAGGCCAGATTGGAATGAATTCTGTCAAAAAAGAGAAAAACTAATACAACTGACCCTTGAAAACCAGGAGGATTGGGGCACCAACCTGGCACAGTCGATGATTCACATATAACTTTACAGTCAGCCCTCCATACCCCCGGTTCCACATCCACAGCGTCTACCAACTCCAGATAGTATAGTACTATATAGTATGATTTTTGAAAAAAATCCACACAGAAGTGGACCCACAAAGTTCAAACTCATGTTGTTCGAGGGTCAATTCTATATTCAAAAGGTTCCACTTTCTGTTTAAAAGGAAACAATGTGGAGATTATTTTTGTACTGCCCAAACAAACGATTCATTAATTTTTTAAAAACCACTTTGTGTCTTTAACACTTTGTATGTCTGTAACCCTTCCCTAATTTCTACCAGTAATGCTTGCTTTTCTGTTTTTTATTTATTCTCTTGATAATTTTAATAGGAACATAGAAGGCAGGGGAGAGTTAGACTCATGATCTAGCCATAATCTGATCTTGCAATCCTTCTAATTTCCAGCTGCTGTTTCTAGGTATTTGCTGTCAAACTCATGGCAGAAGAGGGGGGCAGGATTTAATGCTGACAAAAAAAATTAACAAAGCCCAGAACTGGCTCGGGTTAAAGACCTACTCCAGGGAGGCAAAAGCGAGGGGTCAATTTAAGGTAGAGACAGAAGGATAGGTCAGATTTAAGTGAGTTTCCAAACAAGAATTGGACCATCTGAGAAAGGACCTTAGGTCAGGGTCAGTGACAGAGCAGAATCGAGGAGAGAAGAACCAGGAAGACCATGTGGTGCCCCACCCTGCACAGGGTCTTTCAGCGTTGCTGGCCCCCAGACCTCTTACAAAGCTTACAACACAGGAGTCACCACTGACTACTGCCACTCCCTCTCCTACCCTCATTCAGCTAATTACCTGCTCTTATTGATCTCATGTCCTAAACAATGAGAAAAACACATTCTCATCTCTTTCAGTCTATCACCACAATCCCAGCCCAGGTTTCCTCAACTATAGTAGGTTCCCAACTGATCTTCTTACCTCCATGGCTCCTTCTTACACCTAAGATGCAAATTATATCCCTTCTCAGATTAAAACTGCCTGCGACTTCCCCTTATCCTCAGGATATAACCAAACTCTGTATAGTCAGCCAGGCCCTACTTTATATGGCCTCTCAATCACCACAGCCCCCCAGGCTCTCTGCTCTCCCTTGTTCTTCCTTCTTCTCCCAGATGTCCACCATCTGTCACCCTCGCCTCCGGGCCTAGTCATAACCTGTTTCCTCTGCCAGAAACTCTCCCTCACCCATCTTTATGAATGCACTAGCTCTTCCTTGACCTTTAACTTTTCATAAAATACACCGCTTAGGTCTTCTTCATCCCATAGATGGTGCTCCTAAAAAACTTGCCCAAGGTGAGCTAACAAGCAAAATGAATTTTAGCAGGTTGAATGGTGACCCCTCAAAAGGTATGTCTATGTCCTTATCCCCAGAAACTATGAACGTTACCTTATTTGGAGAAAGGGTTTTTTACAGATGTGGTTGAGTTGAGGATTTTGAGATCATCCTGGATTATCCAGCTCAGCCCTAAATCCAATGACAAGTGTCCTTATAAGATAGACAGAAGAGGAGAAGACAGAGACACACAGAAGAGAGGGCAGAGGCAGAGACTGGTGTGATGCAGCCATAAGCCAAGGAAGCCGGCAACCACCAAATGCTGGAAGCGGAACACATTCTTTTCTAGTGCCTCTGGAGAGAGTGTAACCCTGGAGACACCTTGATTTTAGACTTATGTTCCCCAAAACTCTGAAAGAATAAACGTCTGCTGTCTTAAGCCACAGAGTATTTGGAGTAATTTGTTATGGCAAGAATAGGAAACTAATACATGGTTGTTTGGGTCATGGGTGTGCATGGACTTGCTTTATCTGTGATTGACATTCTTTTTGAATTTCATTTCATGCTGGTCTTGAAAGGGAGAGAGCTGGAGCCCAATGTCTGACATTTTCTTCTCTCTTCATCACTTTTTTAAAAGGCAATCTTGAGTCTACTGTCTTAGCACTAACCTTAGATATTTATGCAAGTTTATTGGGCTAATAAGATCCTTTCAACTGTTACCTTCTCTCTGTCTAAACCAATGGTTCATTCTAGCCCACTGGTTGGTATCTTTCATTTCTTAAGCTCAGCTCGCTTGCGCTCCCTCTCTCCCCTCTCTCTTCTTTTTCTGACTCATCTCCACCCTTCTCACACTTCAGCAGTTTCCCTGAAATTAAAGTACACAGCCAGTGTGCCCTGTCTCAAGTGGAGAGCCAAATTTCATTACCACTTGGAGCACTTTAAATCAATATTTGGGCATTTAATGATTTTGCTCATTTTATTTGAATACATTAGGGAAGCCTGATAGGCCTATTAGGGTCCCTGTGATTAACATCTTTGAATCAGCAAAAGGTGCCAATTTAAAAAAATCGGCGTGTTTTAAAGCCCACCATAAAAATCTACATAATTTAGCAATTATTTTATCATTTTGAATATATATTAAAAAGTAGTTTTCAGCGTTTAATTAGAAGATATAGTCAACATATTTTAAAGTGAGCTACCTCCTCTACAAATTCAGAGTTGAAAGGAAGAAATATTTGGAGCCAGCTCCAATTTGTAAACTAGCTTCACATCATATTTCTGCCCAAGGCACACATGACCCTCAATCATCTTATGTGCCCCTCTCATTAGGAGCAGATTTACAACTAATCATATAAACTAGAATCTCCCCTAGAGCCTCTGGATCATGACACCACAATTAATGAAGAGGTTATGTCCTCAGAACTCAGCAACTTCTTTAAAATCTTAACCCTAGAGGCTGAAATCCTAGAGGCTTTCTGGGGTGCATTCTAGGAGGCATAGCCTTAGCCATTATGCTGCTGCCTTCCTGCAAGAATTAGAATTTGAAAAGATGAGTGTCACCTACCCACTGCATCCTTCCTAGCCTCTCTCACTCAGGGACCATGACACAGTCATATCTGTCAAGTACAGGCTTGTAACTAAGTATAAAAAAATACTGAATGATTGTCAGTAGTAGCTGTCTGGACTTCTGTTCAAAGAAGCTTGGATAGGACTGGTTAGGACATCAACAAAGCCAACTGACCAGCTGACCAACAGGGAGATTTGGATCCAGCCTTAAAGCCAGAACAGGGCAGTGACCTGGTATGATACAGATATTGAGAACCAGAAAATATCATAAAGAAGTACAAAGGGAGGGGTACCTAATCATTTAATGCTGGCAAGAAAGATACAGAACTGGAAATAAGAAACAAACACTGGGCAGAACTGGAGCCGAACATCAACAAGGCTGGGATGGGTGGTTGCTGGGTCTGAGCAATGCTACCTCACAGGCAGTGAGCACGTGATGTGTGGGTTGGTTATGCTTACTTAATGATCTGGGCAGACAACAGAAGCAGGCAAATCTCACTCAGCTGATTTCACCTCAAGTCCTGCTCCTCATTCATCATCTCCATTCCTCCTCTAATTCTGGACTATCACCTATAATTCACCCACCATACTTGGCCCTAATTTCTTTGCCAAACCTTTCAGCTTGTTTCAAAAGCAACTTCCCTTGCAAAGTTTGAACCCAGTTTCTTCTGTTATTGGATTCTTGCTCCTGAGCCTCCCGGGACCTCAGCACCTTCTTCTAAAGTACAATCATGACAGTATCAGCCACGATAGTATAGAAGAGTGATGCTTTCATATAACAACTCAGGGCAACAGAAAAACAAAGAACTGGGAGCTGCCATGAGATCACCCTGAGACAATGAGGGAAGAACCAGGAGGCAGACCCAGCAGGCAGAGGGGCTTCTGGTGAGCAGGTGAAGCAGTATTCAAAAGGTTTCATGTCTGGCTCAGTTACTGCTGTCTATATACTAATAATAGATTGAGCTAGACAGGTATTCACTATGCAAATATCACCTTGGAAAGCTACAAGAGCAGAGCAATGTGGTTACGATGACAGGCAAGTAGCCAAGGAAACTTCTGGGAAAGAGATGAAAGGCAGGGCTGAGAAGGAAGAGTCATAGAGCTCCCACAGTAAAGAGAAAACCTTCTAGTGTTGTGATGCCTCCAACCTCCCTTGACCTTCAGTTCCCTACCTGGTTAACAATCTTTGTCCATCTCTGAGCAGAGGACACATCAGCCAGTATGTGTACCTGTATCAGGAAGACCACTTTAAACAAAGGAATAACACCTACATTCTAAGCCTGGATAGCACCATGACTCTGGCCACTGTGTAGACTTACCCATCTCTTCCAAAATCTGTTATGCTTAATACTGTTTCCTAATGTGAATTACATTTTCCAAATGTCTTATTTGAATCACAGACACCAGCCTGTGACAGTATAAAGCTGAATTCTGTTACCACTTGAATCTACTGGTCCAATTTGGACCTCTGGATATTGAATCTATTGAGGTATGAGGAAGTCATTCTGGCTTATCCATTATTTGGCTCGAACTTTATGCTAAATAGAGCAGCCTATCAAACATACATTTTACATACGCTCTAACCATTAAAGAAAAGGGTGCTTTGTCTAGAAGTAAAGAGTATCTGTTTTGAAGCTAGAAATAAATGCTTCCCTTCCTGTGACATTAATGCTAGTAATCCTGCAATAAGGCTTCCTTCCCAGGTGCCAGAGCCATATGATTTGCTGTGTATGCGCTGATCTGTCTTTTTTGAAATCTTGAAGGAATGTACCCCCATCATATTTGATGTCCTTTGTTCTGACAAAATATAAAACTGTGCTGAAAACCATCCTTCTTTGGAACAGTTCCTCAGAGTTACCTGACAGGCTGTCTCCTGACTACAGTCCTCAGTTTGGCTAGAATAAAACTCTTCTCCATATTTACTATAGATTGGTTATTGATCATTTCCATTGACATTGGGCATATGTAACATCCCTAAAATGACACAGTTAGCAGTGCTGCAATCTGAACCAAATTTTGTCTTACATCACAGCTAGGATCTATATTATATGTAGAGAAAGACACTGTCTCTAATTTTGAGATGGCCATATTCTAGTAATAAAGACAGATAACAATTATTGTACATTACAATAATTCTATGATTAAGATAGTTCATTTTGAAAGAGAAGAGCTATTTCTTGTTCATCTCTTAGTACCAGGGTCACTAGGCATTCAAGTTAATATTTGTTGCTTCCAAAACTGTAATAGAAACACAGATGAGAGTGTTTGCTCTTCCTATGCCTGAGGCAGACAGTGGAGGTAGAAATATGGTCAGAATATATCACTATGTATACTAAAGTAAGCACAAAGAGGTATATCCAATAAACAAATACTGGAGATAAAGTAAATCATTAAAAAAAATCAACCAATCCCAAAAAAGGCCAGAAAAGAATACAAAAGAATCAAATAACAAATATCAAACTGGACAAACAGGAAATAAGCAGGATGATTAAATTAATTTAAGAATATTAATACCTACATTAAACATAAGTGATCAAAATACTCCAACTAAAAAGCAAAAAAATGTAATATTGGATAAAAAAACAAGGAACAACTGTATGATGTCTACTTTAAATATAGAAGCACAGATACTACAAAAGTAAAAGGATGGGAAAAAATATACCATGCAAACACTAATCAAAAGAAAGCTGGAGTGGCTATATTAATACCGGGAAAAGCAGACTCTGAACAAAGAATATTACTAGGGATAAAGATGGATACTAAATAATCAAAAAGGAGTGAACTGACCAAGAAGACATAAGAATGGCAAATCAGTATCCATCTAACACCTGGGGTTTAGAATATATAAAGAAACAACTGATAGTACTGATAGGATAAAAAGACAAATCCAAATCTACAATTAGAGCTGGAGACTTCAACACCACTTGCTCAGTAGTAGATAGAAAAAGTAGGCATAAAATCTGTAAGGATAAAGAAAACACAAACAGTTCTATCAACTAATTTGATCTAACTGACATTTATATAAAACACTTCACCAAACAACAGTAGGATACATATTCTTTTCAAGTGCACATGAATGTTCACCAAGATAGACCATATTCTGGGCCCTAAAGCAAACCTTAACACATTTAAAAGAATTAAAATCATGCTAAGTATGCTTTATAACAAAAAATTAAATTAAATTAGAGGTAAATAACAGGGAGATATCTTCATAATATCCAAATATTTGGTAATTAAACAACCTATTCCTAAATAACATATGGGTCAATGAGGAAGTCTCAAGAGTAATTAGAAAATATTTTGAATTGAATGAAAATAAAAATACATCAATATTTGTATTATGTAGTTAAAGCAGTGTTTACAGCAGGGGTGCACAAACTATGGTGGTATAACCCTCAAGCTAATAATATTTTTTTCGTTTTTAAATGGTTGTAAAAAGAAAAAGAGGAAGGAGGAGGAGGAGGAGGAGGGGAGACTGTTCAACAGGAGCCATATATAGCCGATAAAGTCTAAAATATTTACTGTCTGGCTTTTTACATAAAACATTTCTCAACCTCTTGCTCAGAGGGCAGTGAATAGCAACAAATACTTATATTAGAAATCAAGAAAATTCTCAAATCAATAATCCATGTTTCAATCTCAAGAAGCTAATAAAAAGAGTAAAACTCGAAGCATGCAAAAAGGATATAATAAAAACAAAGAAAATCATCAATATCAAAAGAAGAAAAATTATAGAGAGGAAAGTCAATAAAACCAAAGACTGGTTCTATGAAAACATCATTAAATTGATCTTAAACCTTTTGGCAGACTTATCAAAAAAGAGAGAGAGAAAGAGAGAAAACACAAATCACCAATGTTAGGAAAGAGGCGACACAACTACAGATATTAAAAAGATAAGTTATGAAAAACTTTATGTCCATAAATTTGAGAATTTAGATCAAATAGACACATTCCTTGAAAGACACAAATTATCAAAGCTCACTCAAGAAGAAGTAGATCATCTGAATAGCTCTATAGCCATTAAAAATTAATATCTATAGTTAAATCCTTCCTCCTTACCCCATCCCCCAAAAAGCCCTTCAGGTTCAGATGGCCTCTCTGCCAAATTCCAGCATACAGGAAATTTTTAAGGAAGAAATTATGCCAAGTGTATACAAACTTTTCCAGAAACTGGAAAAGGAAAGAACACTTCCTGACTTCTTTTACTCCAACACCAAAACCCGATAAAGGTATTAAAAGAAAAGAAAACTACAGAAAAAGAATCCTTACAGACAGGGAAGCAAAAATTCTTAACAAAGTATTAACAAATCAAATCCTGTAAAAAGATAATATATCATGACTAATTAGGGTTTATTTCAAGAATGTGGGATTGGTTCAGCATCTATCAATAAAAATCAATCAACATAACTTACCATGTCAACAGATTCTAAAAGAAAATTTCTAAGATTATCTCAATAGATAAATAAAAGCACTTGACAAAATTTCACACTTAGTTATGATAAAAAATTCTGAGTAAAATAAAAATAGAATGAGTCTTCCTCAACCTGAAAAAGGGATCTGTACAAGACCTTCAGCTAATATCATATTTAATAATGAAAAACTGAATATTTTCCTCCTAAGATAGGGTGTCTGATTTCATCACTTCTATTCAACATTGTACTGGACATCCTGGATGTTGAAATAGACAAGAAAAAGAAATTAAAATTATGTAGATTGGAAACAAAATTAAAATGTCCTCATTCACAGTCGACATAATTACATAAAAAATCCCAAGAAATCTTCAAAAAATTATTTGAACTAATAAGTGGCCTTAGTAAAGTCACAGGACATTATTAGCTCAAATATAAAAATCAATGGCATTTCTACAGTCTAGAAAGAAATAATTAAAATTAAAAAATAAAACCAACAGTGTTATTTATAATACCACCAAAACCCAAAATTTAGGGTTAAATTTCACAAATATGTGCAGAATCTATAGACAGAAATCCAAAAAACAATGCTGAGAAATTATAGAAGACCTACATAAGCGTAAAAATAAATATGCCATTCAATATTGTTAAAATGTGAGTTCTCCCCAAATTAATCTATGGATTCAATGTAATCCCAATCAAAAGTCTAGCATGATTTTTAGATAACTTGACATGCTAAATCTAAAAGTTATATAGAAATGCAGACTTTGAAGTCAGACTGCCTACTTTTTGAATGTTGGCTTCACCACTTGCAAACTTCAGCAGACTCTGAGAGTTGTTTACCCAAAACTCCATTCTCCCTACCCTGCCTTTTCTTATTGGCAGTCCATTATTTTGTTTACATGTCTACCCTTCTGTTTGGTGGCCCTATCGCTGGTTCCCAGGTAAATCTTGAGATGTAATCTCATTCCTCCTACCACTGATTGGTTTAGAGGTGAGCATACCTGCTGTATGTCTGTGTTGCAACAGGTGTGAATGAATCCCTGTCTTTCAGAGCTCACAGACTAGAGGGGAATAGAGTCAAGAAAAGAGGCAATACTCTTATGTATACAATACTTATGGGACAGTACTTCTGCAATTTACAATTGCTTTGACTGGTTAAGTATAAGGTGTCGAGGTTACAAAGAGAAAGAGCTTTTAACCATGGCTTGGTAGAGTGTTAAGTCAGTAAGACTTATTGTGAAAGGTAGCATGTAGACTAGGACCTTGAGAACCTGAATGAAATATCCACATGAAGGGAGCCCAGTTGAGTATTTAGAAGGCAGAGGAAAAAATATCAACGAATGTTGGGAGACAGGGAAGAGCACATGGCATTCAGGGAACTCTAAAGCAGTTCAGTGTGGCTAACCTATAGATTGTCAGGCTGAGAGATGGATGAGCACATTGAGGACACTCAGGTAGAATCTTTCTAAGCCATGAAAAAGAAGAACCCGCAGGCTCCTTGGAAGGGTTTCTAATTTAGAAACCAGCATAAAGTAGGCGTTAGTAATGAAAACTGTGCTGCTCCTGGTTCATGTCTCTAAATATGAATTTGACCTGTTATTTATTTAAGATGCGAAGCTCTTGCCTACAGATCAAAGACCTCAGTTTAAAAAAAGCATAAAATCTGGCTCAAGTTAAGATTGGAACTTTTAAAGTGGGGCAGGTTATAAATTAACAAGTTTCCTACTGTATGCATGAATTGGAGGCTTACACTGAATTAGGTCACAGACCTGGACCAGACTAACTGGCCTTGATATTTTGGGTCCCCAAGCTGTGACATATTCTGGGAAAAGCAGAGAGGGAGGCTGGGGAAAACGGGCAAGTAGTAAGGTCTAGACAAGAGTAATCAAATTTAGAGACAATCAGTTCAGAAAGCCTCTCAGAGATGCTCTGGTCAGAGTTCTCAAGCTTTTTTAACAATATGGCACTCTTTCTTTGAATATTCAAGTTTATCTTGGTAGGTTGCAAAAATGGCCAAATATTCCTCCAATTAATCCCTGTATGCATGCCTTTTGTATTGTGACTTTGCAGCTTTTCCTGTCAAGAGATAGAGTCTGTGTCTCCACTCCTTAAATCTGTTTGGCCCTCTTCTTTGTTTCGACCAATGGAATGTTGGTAAATAAGATGCAAGTAGATGCTTGGAAAGCATTTGCTCATTGTAGTTTGTCCTATTTTCCTGCATTTGGGAACCTTAAGATCACCGTGTGAATAAGCCCAGGCTAATCTCCTGGAGAAAAGTAGGCTGTATAAAGAGAGGTCCAAACACCCCAGCCATCCCAGGCAAGGCTCTCATAAACTGACCACCAGCTGCCCTCAGGCTCAAGAGGGAGCCCTGATGAGACAGGCAGAAGTACCACCCAGCAGAGCTGCCTCAGGCTCATGAGGGAGCCCTGATGAGACAGGCAGAAGTACCACCCAGCTGGGCTCAGTACAAATTGCTGACCCTTAGAAGCATGAACTAAACAAACTGCTACTGTTTTAAGCCACCATGCTTTAGCATATTTCAAGATGCAGCAAAAGCTAACCAATACAGTCACTAAAAATTTCAATGTCAAAAACAGGTGAAATAAGACCTGATGATTGAAATGGTGAAGAAGGAAACAGGGTTTAGGCCACCCTCTTCCTAAAAGCCAGGAGCACATCCCTCTGCCTCAGCAGTCACTGAAAGGGGTCTGCTGAACGACTAGATCCCTGAATAAGACTCTGCCATACCTGTTCAAGTCCAATGTCTGTTTTATAGATTAGGACACTAAGGCCCTGAGGTGACCATGATTGGCTTATGTCAACCAGTGCACTGTAAATGTCTGGCCAAGGTTCACAGATGGGTGCCTGAAAACAAATTAGACCAATGAGAAACTTATGCTGAGAGGATGTAACGTGAAAATCAATTTCAGCTATCCATGAGAGACAAGCCTACCTAAGAACAGAGTCATCGCAACATATGGCAGAGAGGAAAAATGAAGAGAAGTCTAATCCCAATGACATCACATGGGCCCAGCTGAAGCTAAGCAAGATCTGCCTTTAGACTTTCCAGTTGATGAAAAAATTCCCTTTTGTTGATTAAGCCAGTATGGGCAGTATTTTCTGTCACTTATAACCAAGATTCCTAGTTGATGCACCTATTCTGATATACTTATTCAAGTTCACTTGGCTGATCAGTGCCCAAACTTAGTCTCTACCCACTTGATTCCAAATCTTTCCTATCTCTCTTCAACAGGACAGGATAAAATGTAACACTTTCATCCCTTGTGTGCCTTCTTGAAGAGAACAGAGATATGGAAACGTTTTCACATGAAGAAGGTAGAAGTGGAGATCAAGAAGGAAGAATCTCAGAGTGGTGCACCTGGAATCAGAAATACATGGAAACCCACAAGGGTGAACTGGCCATATAAGGAAGTATGTCAGCAGGTAGAAAGGATAACTTGAAACTGAGTCCAAGCAGTTAGCCTGAGCCACTGAATTATGATTCTTAAAATCTTTCTCACCTGGGATCAGAATTGGTCTTAGGATATGGGTGGGAGGAAGGGGAGCTTGGCTCCTTGTGAGGTTTAGGTGATATTAGGTATAAGGAAATAGTGGCTGCATGGGACAGGAAGCCAGACTGACTAATAATGCAAAGTAGACATGAACTTGACATGCAGAACAATGTTACCAGCCTGAGATGTCAAAACTCAGAGCAGAAACCTGTCTCTCTGACATGAACCCACACCACACTTGGACAAATGTATGCTCTAATCATCAGAAAGTAAAAATAGGCCTTTCCTTCTTTTACTTGTTTGCAAATTGAAAGTCTAACAACTTTACCACTCAACTGCTTGATGATTAGTAGGCGGTAATTTAAACTATACACATTATGCTAAGTATCCTTATATTAATTCAGTCTGAGTGAGTTTTTATAAAATGCTTTGTTCTGCTCAATAAAGTTAATTATATGTTCTATGTTTCATAACTGAGTGTCTTGATTTTTTTAAACATAATGGCAGCTTCAATTGCATTTCCTTATAAACTCAGATGTGTAACAAAAAGCAATCCATATAAGGAAACAGAGCTGGCCACTCCCACCACCCTACCCCTCTACTCCCAATGGCCTTACAGAGGTAGGGAATGTCCTATATGTTTATAACAGGCTGGCTGTACCCAAGAGCCAAAGTCCTGAGCAAATAGGATCCCGGGAAACCTCTCTAATGTGGAAGATGAAGATGAGATCTGGTCTCAGAGCTCTGAGCATAAGCACCCAGGGTTGGTTCTAGTGGGTTTTGAGAACAGGAGGTTAACAGGTGGTACTTAGCCAGTATATATGCAATTTCACAACACAGGCTGTTCTGGAAAGATTAGCTACTCATGGATCCTGTTTAGATTCTTTCACAGAAAAGCAGGGGTGTGTGCTACACCCAGCCTGGGTCTAAGATCCCAGAAAGGCATGAAGAAGAGATCACTTATATGAACGTTATAAAAGAAATATGAATGGCTAGCAATTATTGAGCATTTATTCTAAGCACTATATATGTATCAAACCATTTAATCCTCCGTAGAATCCTAAGAGGTAGGTATTATTACCCCCAATGTAGAGGTGAAGAAAACTGAGGTTGGGAGAGTTTAGGTAACTTGGGCATAGAGCCAGGTAACTAGCACATAGAGTCAACAGGGCTGATCAGGAGTTAGCATACTGAGATGTGAAATCAAAGCCCGGCATCATTACAAAGACATTGCACAGAAACAGCACAGCTAAAGAGCCCCCAGAGTTCCCCAGGGAATCACAGGGAAGTGGGAGGGTTGGAGGCAGAGGTGGGGGAAGCAGAACTCCAATGGGTTTCCCTCTCTCCTTGCACTGAGCACAGTTGGCTTCAGGCACATGCAGGAAGGAAGCCATTAAGGAGTCAGTAGATGATGCTAAAGAACAAGAAAACATACGGGCCAGGAAATGAAAGGGGAGATGTGCAAGCTGTTATTTATCTCATTTTTATAATAATAACCTCATAATGTATTATTTATTTAATCAACATAATGTACATATTTGGTGAATCGGTTTATTTCATTAATGATGTAATCACTCCACCCAGCACAGGATCTGGCACACGGTAGAAACTGAATAAATATGTGCTAAATAAGTAACTCTATTGGTGGTTATTACTAACAATAACTTACAGGTACACTGCTATATGCACTTTAGTTTAGCAGAAAGATGATAGAATTGATGGAAGAACAGTATTCAAATATAGATTCAAACATGTTTTTGTCCACGTGCTCTTGGACAAGCCATATCACCACTCTGAGGCTCATTTTTTGCAACAGTAAATGGGAATAAAAAATTAAACTTACCCTCAGGCCTGTTTCTAAGATCAAGTGAGATAATGCAGCTGAAAGCATTTTAGAAACTATAAAATACCATCTCCATGTTAGGTTCCATTAACCTAATTAACCTTCCTATTTACGAATACATTGCATTTTGACAGTTAATATTTCACTTGATTTGTCCATTGGCAATAACATTCAGAGCAGAGCTACAGATCACCAGCCAGAGGAGGCCATACACAAGCTACTGTTTCTTGACCTATTTGTGAGACATATCCCTGGCCAACCACTCAGAAAATTTAGGGTTTTAGCCCCTGGCTCTTCCATTTAAGTGCTGTGTGACCATGAACAAGTTAATAAAATTTCTGTACCTCAAGTTCCATCCCTCAAAAATAAAAGTGAGAATGCTATCTGCCCTATTCACCTTACAGGGTTGTGGTAGGGAAACTAGGACAGTAGAAAACCCAAGTGTTAAAAGGTATCTTTTACCTCCCCTGAATCAGCCAGTAGATAAAGCCATAGAACACCCTAGGTCAGCTGTGGGCACTGGAAGAAGCAGGGACAAAACAACTGGACTCAAACAATCCATAAATGTTTTGAGCACCTCTGAGTTCTCAAAATCCAATTAGGGAAATGAAGGTGCATTTCACAGAGGAGAAAGGTACCAGAAGTAATCCAAAATATTAGATAATCCCCCTCACCCCCAGAAGTACTGCCAACTAAAGCATTCTTGGTCTAGATTTAATACACATCTTCTGTCAACCTATGAAGTGCTGGTGTCAGATTCTGCCAGGCACATTTTCATCTGTATTTTCAGTAATCCTCCCAGTAAACCAGGGAGATCAATGTTTTAGACCTATTTAAGAGGGAAACAGCTTCAGAAAATGTTAACGCCACGTGTCAGATTCACCGTCTCCAGAGTGATGGAGAAAGTTCAGTGCAGTACCAACCTCCAAGCCTGGGAGTAGAGAGAGGTCCACAGCCCAGCCGGCCCTTCTTCTCCAAGCCTCAGTCTACCCATCCACAACAGCAGGGGTGGGAGGTTTTTGCCTGTGACTGTGGTGGTCTGTGATTCTGAGAAAGTGGCAGCCTTGTTTCTATTCTGCTAGTGTGACGAACCCTCTGAGTGACTTATGGCCAAAGCCTTTTCTTCTCTCTATCCCTCTTTGAACTTATTTTTAGGTCTTTGTCTGTTTGGTTATGGGTTTTACTGAGAGCTGACTTCATCAATCACACCTTGCAAACCCAGGGAAAAAAGACACAGACTGAATGTTCCACTCAATTCTCTTCTCCAAGGAGAAACTTTTTCCTTCGCCTTCTAAGAAAAAAAAACAGTATTTTTAACCACTAATCAGAACTAATGGAAGATGCATTCTGCTGTTCCTGACTACTGTGACTGGAGGCATAGCGACTTCCCTCACAGGAAAGTCCCTATTAGATCAATTTGCAGATAGAGGCTGGGGAAAGTTGTAAAAAAGCTCCCACGGTGGGTCCAGTGTAGAGCCCTGTGAGGGCTGCACTTGACTGGGAAATGTTGAAATCTATTCTCTTTTGACCTCTGAGAACTCTTAAGTAAAATTGGGGGAAAAAATAGCCGTTTGCCAACAAGTCTGGTGTTTTGACATTCATTTCCCAGGTCACAGGGTCTTTCTGAAAGAGGAGAGGGCAAATGCTTACAGTTAATGGAAGCCATGATGGGCAACTGGTGCCATCAGAATCCCTGACTAAGCTCAGAGGCAGGGCTAAAAAATTCAAGGAGACACTAAGGGGTGCTACAAGGCTGCACCCCATGGTGAGCCAGGGGAAGAAAATGAGAGATGTGAACAACCTCAACCAAAGACAGTACCCAGCGAGCGGAAGGAACCCTCAATAGCAGATGAGAGCACTTGGCTTCTAATTGCAGCTAGCATTTAATAAGCACTCAGTATGTGCCTGGCACTAAGGGAATGACTCTATGTGTTGTACCCCACTCAGTCTTCCCAGTAACCCCATGTGGTAGATGTTATTGCTATCCCCATTTTAAAGAAAAGTGAGATCGAGAGAATTGAGGTATCTTGCCAGTTTACAGAGCTAGAGAATAACAGAACTGGGACTCAAATATGGACCTGAACTTAATACCCATGCTCTTAGTCATTATGTTACCCTGCTTTCCTGCTTTGTCACTAACTCACTGCGTCCACAGAGCAAGATTTCGCTTTTCTGAGCTTCATTTTTCTGGGTTTTATGTAACCTACAGGTCTGTGATTGTTAATTTTATGTGTCAACTTGACTGGGCCATGGAGTGCCAAGATTAAACTTACTTTTGAGCCTTTCTGCGAGGGTGTTTCCCAGTGAGATTAGCATTTGAATTGGTGGACTCAGTGAAGTAGACTGCCCTCTCCAAGGTGGGTTGAATCACCCAATCCACTGAGGGCCTGAATAGAACAAAAAGAGGAGGAAGGGAGGATTTGTTTCCTTCCTGCCTGCCTTTTGAGCTGGGACATAGGTTTTCTGCCCTTGGACTGGAACATACCTGATCAGCTCCTTTGGCTCTCAGGCCTTTAAACTCAGACTGCAATTACACCACTGGCTTTCCTGGGTCTCCAGTTTGCAGATGGCAGATGGTGTGATTTCTCAGCCTTTATAATTGCATGAACCAGTTGCTCAAAACCTCTTTCAATTCCCATATCTTTATATCTATATCTCTACATTTATATCTAAATATTCTATATCATCTAAATATTCTATATCTATATAATCAATATAGACATAGATAGATAGATACAGATGTGTTCTGTTTCTCTGGAGAACCTGACTTGCCTCAGCCCTCTGTGGGCTGAATGCTGGAACCCTACTGAGGACTCATTGCGCAGGGCTTCTCTCCTGCTAGAAGATGAGAATACTGAGGTACAAATAAGGATAGACATAGGGGACCTGTTGTTTGGTTACCCAATGTCTACCTCTGGTCAACTGTTTCTCCCTTATTTGGTTGTCTATAAATTGAATCTCCAAGGGCATAGTCTAGTTCTAGTTCAAAGAGATTTAACCTATTTGCCTGAGTGCCCTTGAATCCTGGTAAGAAGACAACATTAGAACTCAATAGTAAAGGATGGAATGGCTGCAAGTCTAATTTCCTAGGTTGCTTGAGGGACTTAGAAATGGGAAGAAACTAGATAGGATCCAGATGAATATCTTGAGGGCAGTTGTTTTTGTGGATGGAAACAAGAAGAAACAATATGGTATAGTGGTTAAGCACACAGCACTGCGGATTCAGTCAGACCTGTCTTCAAATCCCCACCCCATCCATTACTAAATGGGCAAATTATTAAATCTAGTTAGGCCTCAATTGCTGCATCTCTAAAATGGATATCTGTGAATAAGATTTACTTCGTAGAGATTTGGAAGGTGCAGAGATGAGGTATATACACACTTAGCCTAGTATACAACAAATGTCACTATTGTCATCTCTGATGAATAAAATTCATATTTTATCACAAGACAAGAAAAATTTAAACAAGATTTTTCCTTGCCTTTTTGGGTCTCCTCCCTCCCCTTTAGCGTGTGTTGTGCCTCTGCATTAACCAGGCCTCCTTAGGAGATAACATTCCTTCTTAATCTTGTAAAGGGTCAGGATGACCCACTACTCACTGTGTAGTGCAGACTTAGATTGTATAAGCTGTCAGTACCTCCTTTGACATATAACCCTTTGTCTCAAAAACCTATATAACTGTGCTTTGATCTCTAACAGTCCTCAGAACGTTCTGAAAGTCTGTCTCCCAGACTATAATGTTCAGGTTGGCTCGAATAAAATGTTCCATTTATTTCTTAGATCAACTATTGATTACCTTTTTTCACTGACACCTCCATAAGAGCAGGTACAGTGGTTTTGGAGAAGGAAACAGCATTTGAATGTATTAAGAGCATCGGCAACAAAGTGGTGGTAAACTTAGCAGAGAAAGCTAACCAGAGCATCTGGGGTAGCTTGGTGTCTACAGCCCCATTATGCAAGGAAGAAAGGCTGGGTGATCCCAGCTGTGTTTGTCTTACTTTCAGTAAGCACTTCTGGCACTTGAGCAGAGTAGCCTAGAGTAACAGAAGACCCAGAGAAGAAAAGGACAACAGTGGAGGGGATGGGGTGGAGGTGGCGTAGGGACAGGACTTGCTAGAGATAAACTGAACCCCAAGTAGGACTGTAGAATGAGAGGACTTCGGAACACAGCCACCCTGTTGTGGTGAGAAAGTGCAGTGTGAGGCGGACCTGCAGGATTATCTGTCAATGGAAACATCAGAAAAGGAATTATTCTCTACAGACTGTGGAGTGGGGTTCTCTCCTCTGTATCCACTCTCCCTGTTCTATAGCAGCTTTAAAGTCTGGATAGGATTGACTCTACCCCAGCTCCAGGAACGGGACTTGATTAATCTAAGCCAAAGATCAGCAAATTTTCCTTTAAAGGGTGAGATAGTAAATAGATTAGGCTCTGTGAGCCAGACAGTTACGACTATAGTACTCAATTCTGCAGCTGCATCATGCAAGTAGTCTTGGGCAATAAGTAAAATAAGGCTGTGTTCCAATAAAACTTTATTTACAAAAACAAAGAGCAAGATGAATTTGGCCTGTGGCCATAGACTGCTGGTCTAAGCCAATCAAGGTAACCCCATCCATCCTCTTCCAAAATGATGCCTAAACCAAATGATGCATTACATTCCAGTGGTTACAATGATTGGCTCTGGAATGATCTAATCAGAGTGAATATCAGGAAGTTAGTTGGATGGTTGACATGGAGTGGGGTGCTGGAGAAGGGAAGAAGGGATAGAGGGGCAATTCACTGTTTCTCCCTGTACCTAAGTAAGAAATAATCATAAGGAAAGCCAGGCTGAGAAAGAAGCCAGTAAATAGAGAAGGAAAAAGCTAGAGTATATCAGAGAAACCAAAATGAAAGAAGTCCTAACTAAACAATGCCTGAAGCCTGCCCCACATCATAATCATGGCTTCATAATTATGAGAGAAAATAAACTCCCATTTTATAAATCATTTTGAGTTAGATTTACTAGTACTGTCAGCCTAAAGCATCCTCACATACTAATGTTAGGAGATCATATTAACTAATGGAAGGAAAACAATACTGTGTTTTCCCCCAATTTAAAAAAAACAATAAAACACTAAAAATGTGTGATGGTTAATTTTATGTGTCAACTTGACTATGTCATGGAATGCTAGGATATTTGGTGAAATATATTTCTGGGTGTGTGTCAGGGTGCTTTGGATAAGATTTAAACTTGAATTAGTACACTGAGTAAAGCAGATTGCTTTCTTCAGTGTGGGTGGGCCTCATCCAGTCAGCTGATGGCTTAAATAAAATAAAAGGCTGAGAAAGAAAGAATTCTCTCTCTCTCTCTCTGCTTAACTGTCTTCCTCTACCTGGGACACTGATTGGTCTTTTCCTGCTTTCAGACTTGGACTCAGAATGGAACATATACCATTGGCTCTCCTAGTTCTCAGGCCTCAGACCTGGCCTGAAACTTACATCTTCAGTTCTGTTTCTCAGGACTCTGGACTCAGACTGGGACTAAATCACCAGCTCTCCTGGGTTTGGACTTCTCAGCCTCCTTTGTCTGGAGAACCTTGACTAATACAAAATGGAACTGCTTTTGATGCAGCTTGGTTAGGAAATCAAAGTGGGCTGGGCTCCACCCACCCCCTGCCCATGTCCACAGTTCCTGAGGCATCTTCCCTGTCACCTCAAGTTCTAAAAGCATGCTTTGTAAACAAGAAGCTGAAATTATCACTCTAGAGCCTTTGTTTTAGAAGATATCTCTGAGAAAAGGAAACTGTAAAATCACAGAGTTTCTGACCTGCATTTCTTCCATATGTTCTGACTTGCTGTGGGAGTTCCTCTGTGGACCTATATTTCCTCATTTGTAAAATAAGCATCTTGGATGAAATGAGCAGCAGAAAGACTCTCCTCCCACTGTACCCAATATCAGAGTAAGATCATCTCTCTGGCAGAATGAGACTTTGGGTAGCTACAATTACTTTTATTTCTTACACAAAAGTGATACAAATTCTCTGGAAATATTTAGAAATAAACATAAGGGAAAAAGTAGAAAATCCAAATCACTCATAATACCTCTCTTGAAAATAACCATTGTGAACATTTTGGTGTGAATATGTTCAAGCTTACTTCTGTCTCTCACACACACACACACACACACAAACACACACATACACACACACACACAAGAAATCATACCTGTAAGTATGTGCATGCTATTTATAACCTGTCGAATTATCTTAAAGATATCATAATCTTTCCATACCAATAAATATTCTTCCATAATAATGTTTTAACAACTGTAAAGAATCTCAGTTGCATAGATATACCAAAATTTATTCAACTAATCTTTTCCTGTTGGAAATTTAAGTTTATCCAATTCTCTGCTATTTTAATAGAATGATGAACATTATTGCAGCTAAATCTCTACACATTTGCATTATTATATCCTTAGGATTTATTTTTAGAAATGGAATTACTAATTCAAAGGGTGTAAACATTTTTAAGTTGTTTGATGTATTTTACCAAATTATCCAGAAAGTTTATACAAATTTAAACATTCTTTCCCTGTATATGGGAAAGTCTATTCACACACACTCTCACCACTATCAGGCAGTTATGTTTTAAAATCTTAATAGGTCAGAGGAAGTGAGAAAAATGGGACTCGGCATTCCTTATGAGATGATATCTTGTGCTTTAATTCATGTGTATGTGGTGGGTACAGGTTTGATTTGTAACTGAACCCTAGAGTTATATTAGGGTCTAACTCTAGTTATATGCCTATAATAAAGGGTGGTGACACATGAGGACAGTTTGATTCCTCTTTCAAAATCTAAAAATAAAGAAGAAATAGCCTCATGAGACAAAGAGGAAAGGGTGCTTGATGGGTCAGAGGAGGACAGTGGCTCATGGATAATAAAGGCAATGCCATGTTTTCTGAATCCTCCTACATATACCCTTCCAAGTCTTAGAGACTCAGTCTTTACTGATCAGTGCTTTAATTGTGACAAAAGAGCTGATCCATATTCAACTGATACGGCCATCTCGAATTTGGTTATCTTCCCTGTGACTCTTCATAATAACTTTTTTAAAGCACAGTCATACAATACCCCAATTGTATCTACCTGAGGACATTGTATGACTATACATAAAACAAAAAATCTGAGCAAAAATTTGGGATTTGGTATGTCATTCTCCTTCATTAATCAGTCCAGTGCCTTCAGAAGTAGCCATTCCACTCCAATATCTTATATTTTCCTTTGTACTGTTGTGTGTCAGTAGCAAGATGGTCTTCAAAGCCTTGGCGGCCACATCACTGCACATGCCTATAGGTAATAACTGCTCTGCCTCTATGTGAGGTGAGCCTCCAGGTTTTCCGTCCTTGAATACTAACAAAAGTTTTTAATGCCTTCTATCCTAGCCAAGCCAGATAGCCAAAAGCATCTTCCTTTCTGTGGCAAATCCTAAGGTGGCACCCCAAAGATCACTTGGTGTTCACATCTTTGTGTAACCTTGAGTGTGGGCAGGAGCTGTGACTTGTTTCTAACCAATAGACCATGCAAAGGTGATGAGATGCCATTCCCATGCTAAGGTTACCTTATATGACAAAAATCATGGGCTTTCACTGTCATGAATCTGTTACTATATACTATATACACTATACATACTATATTATACATATATATGTATGTATATGACTTGGAGAAGTCTTTCCTCTCTCTCTCCGCCCACCCCCCCACTGGCCTTGAAGAAGCAATCTTGCATGAGTTCCTCTGCAAGGACATAAATTCTGTAAACAACCTGAATATGAGTTTGGAAGCAGATTCTTCTCCAGCTAAGCTTCTGATGAAACCTCAGCCCTGGCCAATACCTAGATTATAGCCTGATGAGATCCTGAAGCAAAGAATTCAGATAAGCCACGTTCAGACTTTTGACCTACAGAAACTGTGAGATAGTAAGTATCTGTTATTTGAGGCTGCTAAGTTTGTGGGAATTTGTTGTGCAACAATAGAAATCAAATACACCTACATATGCCTCTTTCTGTTACCAATTTCTATAACAAGGTTCTCAATTGCAAACAATTCTAATTTAGACATAAAGCAATTCTGATTTAAACATAAAGCAATTCACTGAAAGCATACCAGATAGGCCACAGAATCAATAGAAAGGCTATAGAACTGGTCTTGCTCAGTGTGTAAGAGGCAAAGGAGAGAAGCAGCAAAACCCACAGTCAAGGTGCTTCAGCATCAGTCTGTGGTAAGATACCACTGGCACAGCTACATTGTTACCACCCTTTCGAGACAACACTGCCACAGGGCCTTGTTGCTGCTGCTGCTGGACCCTGAGTGCCAGTGCTGTCACCCCTGGGTGTGGTTACCATGCAATTCTACTGTTACATTCCCTACTGCCTTGCATCTTTGCATCGCTTTGTTAAGATTCAAAGCATTAGGTGAGAGTATACTATTGGCCAAGTTTAAGTCACACACCCACAGTCCAGCCACCAGTGGGCTGGAGTATCTTCTCAGGGCCACAGAATTGCTCAAATCTGGAGTACATGTTCATGTTTTATGTTAATTTAGTCAGTTTGGGCTGCTATAAGAAAAATACCATAGACTAGGTGACTTATAAACAATAGAAATTTGTTTCTCACAGTTCTGGGGGCTGGGAAGTCCAAGATCAATGTGCCAGCAGATTTGGTGTCTAGTGAGGGCCTGCTTCCTAGCTCGTAGACGGCTCTATTCGCATCATATCCTCACATGGAGGAGGGTGCAGAGAACTTCTGGAGTCTCTTTTAAAAGGGCAATCCTGTTCATGAGGGCTCCACTCTCATGAATTAATCACCTCCCAAAGGCTCCATCTCAAAATACCATAACATTGAGCATTAGATTTCAAGAGATGAATTTGGGGGGGGACACAAACATTCAGTCTTCAGTAAATGGCATGTCCTGGAGTTTTACAGAACTCAGCTATTTATAGACTACACTCCCTAGAATTATGCAGTATATAGCTATTCATAGATGTTATGATGAGAATAAGAGCCCCTTGGAGTTGCATAGTACAGAACTCTGTACTGCCCTCATCCAGCTTTGGTTGTGGAAGTCGAAAGTTCCATTGTATCAAGACTTACACTATGAAATGCTCCCCACCCCGCCCCCAATCCCTGCCATATGAAGGTGTTAAGATGCAGGGAAATAATGAAAAATAAAATTTTTTTTGAAAAGATAAATGACTCATATAGTAAATAGATGGTAACTGAAGCCATATGTGTGGTTAAGATTACTTAATATAAGAGTAAAGCATGGGGTTAGAAGAGAAACATGAAAAAGCTTCAAGAAACTCCAACATTCCATGGCCAGGGAGAGAATTAATAAGTGTTCAGAAATGGAGAAGTGATCCATGAATCTCCAGGTGTGACCCTGAGGAAGAATTTCCCAGGAGGGCTTCAATTTTATACAGCAATTAATTATTTTTAATTAAGAAATATCACTAAGTGTTCAATAAATATAACTTGTTCAATAAAAATAACTGTAAAAACAAGGAGAAACAAAGTGTTTCTTTTAGACTCTGTGTCCTGACTTGGGATTTGGAAGTTCTGGTTACTTCAGAGGCAATATTCAAACTTTCACTTGTAGTCTGCAGTTAGAATATGGATTTGTGGCCCAAACATCCTTAGTGGGGCCAAAATAACTTCCATCAAATTTCAGCCTATCCAGTCTCCTAATTACTAAGACATTGGAAAATGCAATATATTTGTAAAGTTGAATGAAATCTTTCCTAAAATAACCCAGATGAATTTTTTTTAATTATTGAGAACATGATGTGGTCATGATATAAACCTGAAAAGTTAATCAAGAAAAGTTGCAGAACTTAACAAATTGGACATGGCAGGCCATCTCATTTCTCTACAGAAAAGCAAGCATGATATCAAATTTTAATCAACTGTGTCTGACATCTCTGGTTCACAGAGAGAATGGGAAAAATCTACTTTAAAAGTTGAATGGAGAAGAAGACAGAAATGAAATAGATACCTATGCATGTGAAGGGAGAATGTTCTTGCTAGAGGGTGGATTTCAAAAACAGTGAAGAAATTCAAAAGAAGGTGAGGGAAGGTGGCAGAGAGGAAGAGCTTCTTGACTGAGCAGGCATGGACTCAAGGAAATAAACAGCATACAGGACAGGGGGACAGGAGGCAAGTGCTCTAGACAGCTAACTGGCTCTGGGTAAGCTATAGGGATAGACTATTCTTCCAAGATAGATTATTTTAAAGCATCTTTGTATTGGAAAATCCCATGGACTTTCAAGTCCAACATCTTTCCTTTGTCTAGGAGTAAATCCAAACACCTCTGCGTGACCTTCAAAACACTCCAGTCAGACTGTCTCTATTTCTCTCTGTTCTGACCACACTGTGGTCAGCTGTGCTGTTTTTCTTCCAAACCACTGTTCACACCAGAATCCTGTCTTGATTTACTATTTCAAACCTCCATTTAGCAACTCCCTGCCCTTGGAAATTCTGCTCATGTCCAGCTTCCTTCCAAAGGCAGCCATCACCCAGTCTTCTGTGCCACTGTCCTAGCAGTTAGCACAGATTTCCTGGTATTATTTGTCTTAAAGGAAATAGACTTTGTCACAAAGAAAGGCAGGGTCTTGGCAACAGGAACAAGTAGGTGAGGGCAGATAGGACAGTTTTAGGAGAACCATGCCAATTTTGAGGCTGGTCCTCAGTTGGGTTATCCAGGAGCTCTGAACAAGATGTTTTAGGAGGTACAGTGAATTCATGATTGATTAAGGCTAGTGTTGACCATCAAGCAGGAGCAGACTGACGTTCTGATCAGCGTATTTGGAAGAAGAAATCAAATTGTGTCTGAAGAAGACGTATCTAGCCACAACAGAAAGAAGCTGGGAAGACCACAGACCTGGTAACAGACCTTATTCACTAGAGTAGGAATCCATTCTCTGTGGGAAGATCTACAACTATTTTGCCTACTACTAGAACTACTACTACTACTACTAATAATAATAATAATAATAACAGCACTAATAGCTACCATCAGTTGAATCCCTTCTCTGTGTTAGGCTCTATAGGCAGTTACCTCATTAATTCCTCATAACATCCGTCAAGTGGCGAATTATCATCTCCTTTTTGCAGAAAAGGGTTATGTATTGGATCAATACAGGTAGAAAGTGACAGAGGCAGGATTCAGACCAAGACCACCAGACTCCAAAGCCCACCTGTTGTCCTATAAGTCATACTGCCTCTGCAAAAACTGTCAAGCTGAAATAGAAGCTGAGGCCAACCTGTGCCTGAGGAGGAGCTGGGAGCAGTCTTCAATTAAAGGTCAAGGTGATCCGGGGTAAACCCCAAGCACATTGGATCTCAGGCTTTCCCTGCATGCAGGAGGAGCTGAGCGTTCACTCAATATTTCCTGTCCAGTAGGAACTGAGTCAGGGACTGAGTATGGTTGAGTCTGTAGCTAATAGTGGCTGGGGAAGACAAGGGCTGGCATATTCTACTCATCTTCCCAGCTGGATAATGAGTCCCTTGATAAGAGGGACTGAAACCGTGTACAAGCCCCTATGTCCTTGTCTTCTGAAGTAAAATGCTGACTCAAGAGTTAATGATGGGGAAATGTGAAGATGTAGAAACAAAGAATAGCTGTTGGGCTAGGGAACTGGTAACAATTTAGACTATAATTCTACCATACTGCAGAGTCACCAAACACCCAGTCCCCTAAAAGATACAGATACAGGCCTGACACACATTCCTAAGTTGTTTTTACAGGAAGCTGGTCCTCTCCAGATGAAAACTGTGACCACAAGCACATAGACCCTGGACCGGTTGGAACCAGAAGGTTGATGATGCTTGAAACTTCACCTTGATGCCAGCCAATCCGAGAACTGTCCACGAGCTGATCACACCCTGCTCCTCCAGGGTGGGTCACACAGTCTTGAGGGCATTAGCCTGCTATGGTCCCCTTTGCCTGGCACAAATAAAAGCTACTCTTTTCTACTTCACCCAAAACTCTGCCTCTGCATTTCTATTCAGCACTGGTGAACAGAGGCTGAGTTTCAGCAAAGGACCATAGCTTGGATCATTTCTATCCATCTTAAGGGCTGGCCCACACTAGGTCCTCAGTATGTGCTTGTTGATGGATTGATAGGCCAACTGATTGAATAAAAAGCATTAGGGAAAGCCACAATGGGTTTAGTTCTTCCATTATCCATTATCCTTCTATGCCTCCTCAGACCCGCTTCACAGAGATGTGACTTATTACTCCCCCCTCTCCCCTCCCTCTCAGAAAACATGACATGACCTTTCTAGTTCCACAGAATATATTTACTTTCCCCCTGGGTACTTTCAATTTGCATTAAGTGAAACAATGCTTACTGTGCTTTCTCCTCCGTCCTTAATAAATGGGAGCCCTGACTATCCTGTGTCCAGACAAATAAATGGTCAAAATCACATGAGCTCTGAGCAGATCTGCTGGCCCAGCTCAACAGGGCCAATGGCTGCACACACCCCCCATCCTCCATCTCTTATTACCACCCTCCACCCTCATCCCACACTGCAATACTCTGGCTAACTTGTTTAAGACACGAAGGATGGTACATTAAAATGAATGCCTGCAGGACAACATATACCAATCTCTTATACTAGCCAATGGAATTGGTTAAACACCAGTGTACAGAAAGCCAGAGGTCTAATGGGGCAGACCTGCATCACAAGTTTCTGTCATCAGTAGTACTGGGTATCAGCTGCATTAGCTCATATCAGACAAGGTTAAGTCCTTGTTGGTTAAATGCCAAACAAGCTCTGACCACTGGGCTACCTCACTTACTAGGATGCTGCAAGTCCTCTTCCAGGCATCTTGAGGTTCCCTAAATCCTGAGAAGTGCAACTTCTTTGTCCCAAGCCCTTGGAGCATTTTGTCTTCTTATCCTTCAGAATATTCATTTAAGAATACCTTATTACTAATAGTAGCAGGGTGAACCTTTAGTTTATTTTTTTAAATCGAGAAAGTTGTTATAGTGAAAGAGGTCACCATTAGTAAGTATACAGGGTTAAGAGGCATAAGTTGGGACCATCCTAGGCAAACCAGGACATGGTAACCCTACTATTGGCTTCTCAAATTACAATGTGAGTTCCCTACAGGCTGGGTAAGTGGTCCTTACTCCTCTGCTGCTCCACCTTGCCCCCCTAACCTCCAGTCCTTATTCAGGGCACAGTTAGAGAGCTCTCTACACACCATTTTTAATGGCCCCTGTTAATCTGCAGGTTTAAGTGTGTACGAGTGTCATCTTTAAGCTCAGGACCACCTACTCCTGACCAAAGCATCAGCATGAATGTTCCAAAGAATCTCAAAATGCAGTTTTCCAAGATCTTGGTCAACTTTGATGAGTTCCTTTTTCTTCCCCTGTAAGCAGTCTGACTGTGGCCAGAGAGGTCTGACAGCTCCGTGAGTATCATAACAGGTACAAGAACTGGAAGAGTGGGCAGGTAGGATGCCAAAGCACCAAGCTGGACCTTTCTGAAGCGTGGATCTTGAGCAGCAAATGCCAAAGTCAGACAAGGCCAGGGCCGATAAATGCCCTCCCCCTAACAGAGTTGGATCTGGGGACCCCCTGCAGTGGTGCAGCTATTGTAGAATTCCTGGCCCTCCTCGTACAGCTTCTCAAGACCAGCCCTTTTGTGTGTGCTGTCACACCACAGCCTTTCTCTATTTCACACTCAGAGCCAAAGGCCCTGCAACCAGTTTCTGGGGCCCTTGCACAGCAGCCGGAGGTTAAAAGATCATCTATCAGTCTCACTGGCTTCCTGGCTTCACAGTATCAGTCCTGGGTGTCCTGTTCCAGGTCCTCCCCGGGTACTCTTGAGGCTGGATCTGGAGAGTGTGGTCCCTCCATCCTTCTTCTGAGGCTTCACTCTATCCCTCTTTCATCCCATCTTTAACAAAAACAGCTGACTGCTGGCAGACAATATCCATTATCTCTTCATCTCCTGGATCCTATGGGGATCTTTGCACCCTGGGGGGCTCCCTGAGCTTCTAGGGACCCAGGAGAGGACACAGAGTCTTCTCTTAGTAGCATATGCGGCCACTGTTTTAGGCAGGATGACCACATTAACTTACTGATATCCAGCCAAGCCTAGAAGTGTTATTATCCCCTTTGTTTATACCTGGGGAAAATGAGCTAAGTGCGTTGAGTTGAAGTAGTTTGCCCAGAGTCATAGGGCTTTCTGCTGCCCTGTAGATAAACGGGAGTTACTTGCTGAAATGAGACTGAACATTCTTGCTGAGGCGCAAACATAGCTTCAGGAAGTAAAACTAGATAGGTCACTCAAGAAATCCAGCAAAGAGGTCTGAAAAGGAGTTACAATTTGGGAATCCTTGGCAGAAAGACACAACAGAATTATTTCACTGTGAGGCCGTTATTCTGTACCTTGTAGTCGGTTAAGTAAACAACTCCCCAGGGTCTGCTAGGACATGAGAGTTAGAAGATCTCTATGTATAGAATTTCCTTAACTACTGTCCAATATTCAATAAATGGAGGCAAAAATTTTAATTCTGGGAACTCTGGCAAAAATATAGCTAAGAAAATATTTCTTTAAGGATTTGAAGTATAATGTTTCAAATGGTACAATTACAAAACTGTATCCAAAACCATGCAAATGGAAAAAAGACAGCAAGAAAATACATCAGAGAGCTAAATGTGGCAATGGACAATTAATTTCTTTTCCAAAAAAATCTAAGTTTTTACAAAACTATTTTAGTCTAATTTTTTTTTTAAAGTTTGGTGAAGGGAAAGAACGTGACTTGAACAGAAGCTCCACTCTACCAGGTTTATGGTTTTTCTTTCTCTGAGCCTCAGTTTCTTCAATTTACATAATGGCTATGTAATTCTGGGTATAAACGGTCTAATCCACTGTCTGATGCTCAGTGTTACTCTCCTTCTCTTCCTAACACTAAGTGAAAATGTCCCACCAAGATCCACCAGGTCAGTCATTTCCTGGTCTTTTCCTAAGAAATGTTCCCCCAAAGCCAGGAGGCTGGTGTTAGGACCCAGCTCAGTGCCCACAGTTCCACCTCCTTCCACCACATGCAAAGCATCAAAAGAACAGCTCTGTCCATGAAAATCATAGCACAGGGAGGAGGGAAATCAAACCCAAAATTAATCAAACAGGATGTAATTCCCTGAGCAAACATGCATCAATTAGGGGAAATGTTACCGTCAAGTACCGGGTTTGGAATTTCACGAGGGACTCATAAGGTGAATAAACCAAGCTCTGACATTGATTATGGAAAGCAGCAGCTGTATGATGTCAGGACTGCTGTGATCAGTTCAGCCAGAAATTCACTTTTCAGTGCCTTGATTCTTGGGATTACCTTTGTGCTGACTGACAGCCAAAGAAAGAAAAACTGCATGGCTTAATGGAAAATTTTTCTGATCTGTTCATCTAACAGCTGGCTGATACACCAGTGCTGATTTTCTTTGCCTGTTTTTCAGCTATACATGCTCTTTAAATCAGAGCAAGTCAAAACAAGAAATTCTTTATTGCCCTTTCTATGTACAAGGCACTATACTGACACAGTGAAGGATACAGAGATGAGAAATAGTCTCTCCTCTCTGGGAGGAGAAGGAAGAAAAGATGATCGCTACTGGGACCTGGCTCTATGACAAGCACTATTTCCCAGGCTTTAAGTCTATTATTATCTAACTTTTTCTCCCAACAATCATATGTGGTAGGTTATATTGTTCCCATTCTCTGGATGAGAAAACTGAGGCTCAGAGAGGCCATTCATTTGAGCCCTGACTTGTTGAAGTCTGAAGTCCCTATACCACATGGCCTCATAATCTGTTCACAGATCAATGTCCAAAAATCATCCTATCTCTGCAAAGACCACAGAAAGCAGTAGAAGATAGGGAGCATCAAGCCATTACATGAGATTCATTTGCACCTCCTGGATACCAGGCATCTGCCTCTGCAGAGGCTGAACTGAAAGTCAGAGAGTTTTCCCTACTCACCTGTCCAAGTCTGGGCAACATGACCCAGTCATTCCCTGAGAAAGTACCCGCATCTCTCCAGTGAGAATCAATCCCTCCTTCCTTTGAACTCTCACTGCATTTTGTGTGCACTTCTCTTAGGAAACTTATTCTTTTGCTTCACCAAAAAAAAAAAAAAATCACTGGTTGATTGCGTGCCTATTCCTTCCCAAAGATTCTGCTTTTTGGAATCCTATTTATCCTCTAAGAGTTGACCCAAATCATGGATTTAGCAACTAGCTGCTCTTCACTCTGAGTACACGCGTATACACACATACACACACACACACAC
>NW_021703784.1:67282248-67440405 GCF_005190385.1 Monodon monoceros | reverse complement strand
CCATAATTCGTATTTCTCAAATCAGATGTGAATTTCAATCCATCAAATCAGCTGTGAAATGTGACTTCTTTCCCCTCTAATTCAACTATCCTTTGAGATCCTCCTCATCTTATTTCACCCTCACTGATGTCTCCCTGCTGTCACTGCAAAGCCATCCCTCCCCCATTCCCATCTGCATGGTAACTCCCCGCTTTACTTGTGAGCCGTGTTGGGGTTCAGGAGCTCTTTGACACTCTCAAAGTAGCCAATTCATCTCCTTGGCCTTGCCAGAGAAGCAGAGACCCTCTACTCTCAGATCCCACAAACCCATCTGCAATCCGAGTTCCCCAGGGCTTCTTCTGGCTGGGAGACGGAGTCTGAACCTCCTTCTCCAGAACCTATCATCATCTTTACTCACATAGCATTTTCCTTCATTTTTCAACACTCCCAAGACCAGGGGAATCCTTTCTAGTTGGGAGTCAAGGAGAAGGAGAGAGAATCTTTTCCTTTAAAGCATCTAACATTTTGGCTATACCTGCAGTCCTCTTATTTCTCCTAAGAGCACAAGCATTTTGAAACTAAGGACAGTCACATCTTTTCTTGAGGAAATGCACACATAAGGAAAGGCTAACGTGATTAAAAAGAGCAAGAGAATACTGAGAGGAAACTGGCAAAAAAACAAAAAGGCATTGCTTTATATGTCAAAATACCTTGCTATGCTCTTTTATTGGCATTTAGCTCAGAGCACTATGGCTTTTTACTTTTGGTTCTACCTCCACCATGAGAAGCAAAGACCGCCTTATTCACTGTGGCTAAATGTAGGGACATAGCCTGGGAAGGTGCACAGAAATATGGACTGCATGTTGGGAAACTTGGTTTTCATTTCCTGTTCTGATACTAATGGGATGTGTGGCCCTGAGAAGGTAATTTCCTCTCTATTTCTCCTGTGCATGAACCATAAAATCAGAGGACTGTACCAGACTAATGTTCCTAATTCCTAGTCATCCTCATACCATCTTTCTAATTATCATCCATATTATTTTTGTTTAATATTTTCCTTAAATTGACTCACTTTTAAAAAACTCAATTAGATTACTGTCAAAGGAAACTTTATATTGCTGTCATATCACTTAACAAGCCTAAAAAGTAACCAAAAAGAAAAAAAAATTCACTGATACAAAATAATGTCATTAAATCCTAGCTGGGCATTTTTTGCCTGCCAAATGCTTTTTGCTTTGTTAAAAAGTGAAAATAGCACCTGTCAGAGAGGTGTTAAAGACACAGTAACGATAACCTAAAGCTTTCTTCTTGGTAAACAGGAGAACTGAAATAGATCTGAAAATGAAGTAACATTGTTATTAGAGATTCAGTGTTACTTAAAGGCATGCCCTTACACTAGACAAAAGCTTCTCACGCCACCAAAGGTAGGAGTTCTGGGTTGAAACCACTAGGCTAAATGATACTTAAGTCTCTTTACAGCTCCAAAACTCTGCCTAATCTTATTCTCTTTGCACACAATCTATTTCTTGACCAGATCTTCTTCTCTCGCTTCTGTCCTCAGCCAAACTGCCCTGCCTCCATTTCCTCCAGTTTTAATGCCCCTTGAGAGTTTCGAGTGTTATGGAGGTCCCACCTCTACCTCCTAGGTCTAATAGCCCCCTCATGCATCAGCACAGGGCTGTGCTCTCCCTCTGTGCTCACCCCACGCCATTCCAGCAGGAAGAGTCCAGCCCCCTAGGGTTCAGTGGCAGATGAGCTTCTGACACACCTGGCCATGCTGCTGAAGCCTGTATTTTACATATCTCACACTTGTCTGCCCATGTCACTCACACCTGTGGTCAGCACTGTCTTGAAAACACACCTGCTCCAGAGCCAAGCCTGCAGAGAAGGGGTGTCAAGCATGGCTAATTCCCCAGCAGGATCCAGGCAACAGCTTGCAGGAACTAGTTTTGATCCTTTCCTTTCCAAGGCCAGCCTGAACTCAGCCCTCCAAGGAAATGGTTCAGCATATTCCTAGTGGTAGACAGGAGAACAAAAATGCAGCCTTTAAATTGATATCTAGAATGGGATCAAAGCTATATGCCACCATCTCTTGAAGTTCCTCTTTGGCCACAGTAATTCCCATCCTTTGCAGTTTTGTAAAAGAATAAGAAAGAGTGACGTGGCTTCCGAGAGTATGGCAGTCAGATACTCAGCAGTGCTCTCAATGCCCCCCAACTATGTGTTGTATAAAACATACTGCTGGGTGCACTTCTGGGCTTCAGAAAGCAAGAGAAATCTCCGAGCACCGGCCCTCCCACTCAAAGGCAAAAAAGACAAAAAACATGAGCAAGATTTATAGGCAAATACGGAAGGCAAAGATTTTCTGAAGTAAATGCCAATATTAGTGATATATCCTGATGAATATGCCTTGGGCCAGAGTTGTTTGCCCTTAGACATTCACACTAAGCTAGAAATCCAGGAAGAAGTTTAAAGAGTCCCAGGTAGGCGGTAACCCTCTGGCTCCCAGAAGAAGCAAATACAGTTTTTTTCTTGAAGAAAGCATCCTTGATTTAGGCTACACAGGATTCCCAAAGTTTAAAATCAAGCAACCAAGAACTTATAATAAAAGATTAAGAATATAAAGAAATAAGTCATCATGAGTAAGAATCAGCAGAAACAGCACATACCAGATGTAGACCCTGTACCACACATCTCTTAGATAGCCATTCTGGTGCACTTGACCTCACCTTTCTCACATTCTGGTCATTGCTCTCATGACCAGTTCTGAGTGGGCTCTGACCAACTTCATGCAGGTACAGCCTGAAAATGTCCCACCTCATGCTTACTGCATGCTTTTCAACTCCTGACCCAGGGCTTCCCTGTTGCTACAAAGGTGAAAAACACTGAGAGACCCTGCTCAGTGTCCACACATGTGGAAACCAGGATTGTGGATGCCCCATGGGTCAACCTTTGACCAAGAGGAGAAGGAGCCAATGGGCAAATTTTTTCTCATACCTTCCTCTAGATAAATGATCCTGGGAAGAAGTTTATATGGCTCCTTGAGAAGCTATTATATAGCACAGTTCTATGCTACGGGACAAACAATTGCACTTAGTGGCAGCCAGCTGGTAACACATCCTCATTTAGACTGTCTCTTCTTCCCTGCCTCACTCCCTCTGCCTTCATTCCTGCTCCCTAGGATTGTGCTCCCTAAAAATACAATTGCATATAACCTTTGATTTCTAGACAACCTAGGCTAAGCCAATCAGGAACTGTATATATCGCAGTTATCAGATAAAACATATGAGAACTGTATATGAAATATTTTTTTAAATAAAAAAAGTAACTAAACACTATAAAATAGCCAGAAAGATCAGAAAAGGTATAAAATAGAAAAATTTGTAATTATTAAAAATAATTTTTAAAAAAACTCACTGATATGATAAATAACAGATACAATTAAACTGAAGAGAAAATTAGTGAAGAGAGAATTTGCGAAGATATATCTGAAATAATTACACAGAATGTAACACCAAGAGCATCAAAAATATGGAAAGTTAAAATATATGGTGGATAGAATGAGAAGGTCTAATACATATTTAATCAGAGTCTCAGAAAGAGAGAATAGAGATATGATGGAAAATAAATATTTTTAAAGTAGGTGAGAATTAGGCATAACTAATGAAAGACATGAATCCATAGATGCAGGAAGCACCACATTTAACAACTAAGACAAATTTTTAAAAAAATCTACACTGGGTAAAGCAGTGCTACTGACAAAGAAGCAAAACCAGCCAGAGAGCAGGGCAAACAGCAGGTCACTCACAAAAAAATGACAGTATGACTGACTATATTTAGTCAAGTTTCTCCAGTGAAACAGAACCAACAGTGTGTTGGTGTATATATGTGTGTGTGTGTGTATGTACATATATAAACAGACAGATAGAAAGAGAAAGAGAGATTGATTTTCTTATAAGAAATTGGCTTACACAATTATGGAGGCTGACAAGTCCTAAAATCTAAAGCTGGAGACCCAAAAAAGCAGGCTGGCAGTCTCCAGAACCAGAAATGTTTCAGTTTGAGTCTGAAGGCAGAAAAAGAACCAATGTCCCAGTTCAAAGGCAGCCAGGCAAGAAGAATACTCTCTTATTCAGGGGAGGGTCAGTCTTTTTGTTCTGTTCAGACCTTCAATTGATTGGATTAGGCCCATCCACATCAGGGAGGGCAATCTGCTTCACTCAGTCTACTGATTTAAATGTTAATATCATTCAAAAACACCCTCACAGGGGCTTCCCTGGTGGTGCAGTGGTTGAGAGTCTGTCTGCCAATGCAGGGGACACGGGTTCAAGCCCTGGTCTGGGAAGATCCCACAAGCCACGGAGCAACTGGGCCTGTGAGCCACAACTACTGAGCCTGCGCGTCTGGAGCTTGTGCTCCGCAACAAGAGAGGCCGCAACAGTGAGAGGCCTGCGCACCGCAATGAAGAGTGGCCCCCGCTCGCCGCAAGTAGAGAAAGCCCATGCACAGAAACGAAGACCCAACACAGCCAAAAATAAATAAATAAATATTTTTTTAAAAAAATTGGATCATATATATAAACAAAAAAAACACCCTCACAGAAACACCCAGGATAATGTTAGACCAAATGGGCACCTCATGGCCTAGTCAAGCTGACACATAAAATTAACCATCACACTGACTCTAAACTTCTTGATTGAAATGATGGATGCTCAAAGACAAAAAAGTATCTTCAGTGTTAAGTGAAAATAACTGTGAACTTAGGTTTGTGTAGGCAGTAAAACTTTCTTTTGAGAATATAGATAAAATAGAGATTCTTATATTAAAATTTATCACCAACATATATTCACTTTTAAAAAACCTCTAAAAAAATGTTCATATATCTTAAACAGGAAGAAGGAAAACTATCCCAGAATGTGGAGAAAAGCTATCCCAGAAGGACATTCTGAAAAGCAAAGAAGATATGGTGAGAAAAGAAATATTAAACATTAAAGATAAGCAAATCTTTTCTGTTTAAAATAATAATAATAATATCTAGTTTGTATATAAAAAAGAGAACTAAGATACTTGATAAGCAGGAAAATGTTTCAAATTGAGAGTTGTTCAGAAAGAGAATTACCATATTAATTTCAGATTTCACTGTGTATGAATGGCAAATATCACAGATAACCATCAAAAACAGGAAAATAATTTATAATTTCCATATTATTAGAAGCAAAATATCAAAAAAGAAAACAGCAAACAAAAAAAAAATTCCTCAATCCAGAAATAAAAGCAAAAAAAGCAAAATGGGGCTTCCCTGGCGGCGCAGTGGTTGAGAGTCCACCTGCCGATGCAGGGGACGCGGGTTCGTGCCCCAGTCCGGGAGGATCCCGCGTGCCACGGAGTGGATAGGTCCATGGGCCATGGTCGCTGGGCCTGCGCGTCCGGAGCCTGTGCTCCGCGGCAGGCAAGGCTGCAACAGTGAGAAGCCCACGTACCGCAAAAAAAAAAAAAAGGCAAAATGGAGATAAAAAAGAAATACAGGACAAAAAAAGGTAAAAACATGCCCAAATATATCAATAACCCTCATAAGCATAAAGAGATTAAACGTACCAGTTAAAGACAGCAATCCTCAGTTTGGATAAGAAAGCAAAATCTAGTTATATGCTCTTTGCATGAGATATATCTAAAACATGAGAACTGGAAACTTTTAAGTAAAAAGATAGAAAAAGGGATACCAGGCAAATATTAACTGAAAAAAAGCAAGGGTGTTTGTATTATTATCAGACAAACTACGTGTGGTAAGAGTCCTTGAAGGTAGGCCCTGCCTCCTTGTATTCACAACCTTGTACCATCTTCTCTCCTTGAGTAGCTTGCTTCTAATCAATAGAACACAGCAACGTTGAGACAATGACACCTCCATGATCCCGTTAAAAAATATTATAACTTCTGTCTTGCTAATAGACTCTCTATTCCTTCTCTGGCTTGCACACCTTGAGCAAGCAAGCTGCCATCTTGGAGAGGCCTGCATGGCAAGGAACTGAGAGCAATCTCTGGCCAACCACCAGTAGGTAAGTGAGACCTTCATCCAGCTTCCCATGAAGGATCAACTAATGCTACTGACAACCACAGGCTGACCTTCAAGATGAGCCCAGTCTGACACCTTGATAGCAGCCTTGTGAGAGACTGTGAAGCATGGACCTGGCAAAGCCATGCCCAGATCCTGCCTCATAGAAACTGAGATAATAAGTGTGTATTGTTTTAATTTGGGGGGTTATTTGTTACTCAGCAAAGATAACTAATATACTAGAAGCATTATTAGATATGGAAGTATTTTTATTGATGACTACTTAAAGGTTTAACTTCACAATGAAGACAGAAATTCTAAACGTATATGAATCTACTATAATAGACTCAAGCTACATATTGAAATTGGAATTTGCACATGCAGTGCAAAAAGAACTGGGTCAAGAATAACAAAGGAGACCCTAAGTTTCAGATCTGGTAAAACTATGGTATAGTTTTCCATATAATCTTGTGTAAATTATGTCATTTTCCTAAGCCTGAAATCCCTAAATTTCTGTGACTGTATGTCCAACATATTTTGTTTCCTTTTCTTCTAAGTTTTTTTGAAGTCTATAAGCATTTACTAAATGAAATAACTTTTAAATATTGTTACAGATGCACGTATTTCTCTTTCATTAACTAACACTGCTGTGGAAGTTCTTTGGGGTTCCTGGGCCAGTCCAAGCAAACACTCCATAGTACACTGAATAGCAGGGACAAGTATTATTGCAGAAAGCCAAGAGAGTTTAGCTCAAGAAGAATCAAAAAAGCCCCTTTGGGACATGGCCCACTCCTCACCGCAAGTATCACAGAAGAGCCCGGTGCAATTTGCTCCTCCCCGCCAACTTTTTAATCAATAGGTTAAGTCAACATGATTGAAGAACCCAAGCCAGATGAGCAGCAAGTAAAACAGCCACATTCGTGGTAGGGCAGCATACTCCAGAAGATCTGCTCTCAGAGGTGAAGTAAAAGAATCCTCTGCAGGAATTAAGACCATGGAAGTATGACCACATTGAGGCTGATAGTACCTTGTCCCACCCAATAGCTAAGGACATTAAATAATGCAAAAGTCAGTCTGCCAGGTATTGATTTGGCATAAAAAGTCTCACTGGTGAAACTATATATTTATGTATAAAATATATATAAAAAGCTACAATACAAAAAGAGAAATATACATTCAAAAATATATATCTATCTATACACATATTGCTTTTTCCTTCTGCTTTGTAAATGTAAGCCCTGATTCTTTGTCTTCAGGTAGAAATTTAGCCATATTCTCCTGCAGGTAAGTTGTGTACAAATTCTAGCCTGAGGGTAGACTTTTCTACTTTGTATTTAATGCTGTTTGAAGATGCCTGAGTAGAACTTAAGAAATTCCCAGCATCACAGAAGAGGTTTGTATTTTCCATTTAACCCCTGAGTTCTTCCTCCTTTTCACAAATTGTCTCTATGCTGCAGGCGGTCCCCTCCAGCCTAGAGTTGTCTAAGCCAGGAGAGCCCTGTCTGAATCTTTCAGGACAGCTTTGAGTTTGGCGTAGTATTTTCACCACAACCAGTCCCAGGTGAATGTGAAACTTGGAAATATTTGTATGATGTCAGAGCACTCTAGCCCAGAAACAGAAGCTGATCCTTTACATCCGGAGCAAAAAACGGACTGTTTTCTAAATATCAACTTCTGGCATCAAGCAGGCTTGTTTTCAAATCCTGGTTCAGCCACTTATTATTTAACTTTGTGTAAATTTCTTGATGTCTTGTACCCTAAGCTGCCTCATTTGTAATATGGGAATTGACAGTGCCAGTCTCAGAAGCTTTCTCTGAAAAAATTAATTTTAAAATATATATAAAGTGCTGAACATAGAACTTGGCATACAAACATTTTAATAAACTCTAGTTACTATTAATAATATAATTATCACAAAAAAAGAAAAACATACGAGTTTTATTGTGTCAGAACTCCCCAACCAGTCATAAACCAGCTAATCCAGTGCTGCAGGGACCACAAAGATAAACTTCTCAGGGCTTCCCTGGTGGCGCAGTGGTTGAGAGTCCGCCTGCTGATGCAGGGGACACGGGTTCGTGCCCTGGTCCGGGAAGATCCCACATGCCGCGGAGCGGCTGGGCCCGTGAGCCATGGCCGCTGAGCCTGCGCGTCCGGAGCCTGTGCTCCGCAACGGGAGAGGCCACAACAGTGAGAGGCCTGCGTACCGCAACAACAACAACAAAAAAAAGATAAACTTCTCACCCTATTATTTTATAGACCAAAAACCTAAGTCTCAGAGAGGTCAAGCAAATTGCTCAAGTTTACACAGCAAGGTCATGCATAGTCTTGCAGACAAATAGCAAGACTAATGTTAACCAAAGCAGAGTCAGTAGGGATCCTGTAACATTAATTCAAATAGCTCACCCCTAAAGTTAATATATTTTTAGGACCGATAAAGCTCATGTAATGGGGAATGCTTGGGAATCCAAATCTACTTGGCATTCTCAGAAGCGTCCTTGGGCTGCTTGAAGATTCACAGCCTATAGCTTTTGGCAGTCCCCAAAGAGGGAGCTCTTTCCACTAACAAAATACAAAATGCAAAATTAATAAAAAGACCCTTTGAAACTGACAAATGTGCCTCAGGCAAACTATCTGCCCAGCAGCTGGTTAAAATTTAATCAGGTTTTTTTTTAATTTTTTTTCAGGCCTGTACATCTTTTGTATGGAGCTCCCAGTCTGAGTGTGGTCAGTTTGTTAAACAAGAAATAATAGCCAAAGCTTTTTAATTCTGCAAATAAGCAGTGGATGCTTTAAATGGCTCTGTAACATTCAAGAAACTAACTGCCCAGGTCTCAACAAAGCTGGATAATGCTTTAATAATTTTTGTTCTTTCTCTTAGAAAACCTAAATTGGCAACTATACACCATGCAGTGAATCTTAACAACAATTTAGGCTTATGAATTACACTGTAGCTTTTTCTGGGAAGTTGATCATGCCCTAGAGAAGAGAGGCAGAAGAAGAGAGGGAGGGGAAGAATAAGAATGAATATGAGAATGGATCAACTGGCATAATGATGAGAGTTTTGTAAAACAAACAAATGCTCTATAAGAACTTAGTGAAGAGTCTACTGCTGTCACTGTCACCTGGACATTGGGAACCAGAGGATTTTCAACTCTTGGACAATTATGTGTTTCCTACCAAAAGAACCAGACTAAAAGGCCCAAATTTGATTTGTTTTACCTACTCTTCTCCCATGAACATGTATGCAATTAAAGACCCATATATACAACCATCTAAGATGGAAAGTGTCCACCAAGAAGTAAATTAGACAAGTCCCTGGTTGTCCACAAACTGTAGCAACAATCACACAACTTCTCCGGTTCCAAATAAAGGAGAGAGAGAAGTTTTAGTCGATGGTGATCAAGGAGTTATTTTTGCAGTGTAGCCTTGCAAGAGATGAGGGAACTTGAGTCTAAAACACCAAGGCCTTGGAACGGAATTCCTATGGTGTGACAGATGTATGCTGGCGAGTGGGGGAGAGTTGAGGGGAAGGAGTCAGGTTAGAATGTCCTCCAGGTGCTGCTGTGGCCTGGTTGGGAGCAGTCTTGTATCTTGGAAGTAGACACTGAGAACTTTCTGAAGACATGAGGGTTTCTCCTCTCAATTAATACACTGAGTAATTGCTATAAATGCCTTACGTTATCATAAGAATCCAAGTCATTTGTATGTTTTTGGCCAAAACTATACCCCAGGCTGCCCCATTCTGCGATATGGTCTGGCAACTCCCCTAATAAGGGGAAGGGTAATACCCATACTGCCCAGCTCTCAGCACTGCAGGAGGCAGGCTAGTGGAGAAGGATGCTTCTGGGCTTGAGAGTTGGGTCCATATCTCAATCTCAGTCCCCCACGTACCAACTGCTTGACCTCAGAAATTGACTTCACCTCTTGAAGCTAGTTTTCTTCATTATACGTTGAAATAATAATACCTGACTTCCAGGGTTATTGGGAAGATTTAATTAGATAATGGTTAGAAAATGAATAGCAGTGTATCATCTATTACTGATGCAGAGTAAATGATAGCTTCTTACACATGCTCATATATACATCCTATCATACACCCAGGAGCTCAGACAATTGTTCTTCTCCTGTCAAGTTTTGAGTTCTGTTAACTCACATACCCCCCTAGTTCCAAATTCTTGGCTCCTACTTCATTCCTGCTCAGTGGCACTTGTGCTCACTGGAAAGCCCAGTAATTAATTCCTGGCTTCACTCTGTGATTTCACTCTTTGCTTCTAAGATCACACTTGACAGAACTCTGGAAAACTCAGACAGTAAAATAACAACAACAAAAATAATACTTACTGCTAAATATACCAGGAACTCTTCTAAGAAGTTTAGGTATTAAGCCTCAAGACAAACATGTAAGATAGGTACTATTTTATCTCCATTTTGCAGATGAGGAAACAAAATAAAAGAGAAGTGATTTGTCTAAGCTCATACAGCAAAGCCAGAATTTGAACTTAGGCAGTTGAGATCCAGAAGCTTGTTCCTAAAACTAGAGCTAAAGTTAAAACTAAAGCCAGCCTGCAGTGGTTGGATGGGTGGCAATGGTTGAGCACTTAGTATGTGCTACTCACTAAATTAAATGCTTGATATGTTTTATATATTTAAATCTTCACAATGACCCTATGAAGCGGGTGACATTACTAAGTTCATTTTCAGATCAGAAAACAGAAGCTGAGATATATTCAATGACTTACTGCAAGTCCATCAGTCTTCAGACTTGCTTAACTGAAATTGTGGCACTACCTACAAATGCATATATTATCTAAGTTGTCCTCTAGGAAAAGCCCTAATATATTAACACCCAGAAATCAAGTAAAAATTTCATATTCAAAGAACTTTATTCCGACTTCTAATGCATTCCAACCCAGTTTGGTTGAACCAACTAGAGATTTTCTACAAATCAACTTTTGGGGTCCCAAGATTTATTTTGTTTTGTCTGTCCCTATTCTCCTGACTGTAATCATGCATGCCCCAAAACATGCCTGACTGTGCATTTTGCTATCCATGTCTGGGCATTGACTCTGGACCCAACAGAAACCATATGGAATGTTTAAAAGTAAAATTTAATTTTAATAAAATTGAACTACATATATGAAAATATTAAGCAGAGTGTTATGAAAATGTTCTATTTTTATTTTGTTTCTATATATTTACTATTGTATTTTCTGATTGCTTATTTGCTTTATATATGTTGATTTTATGTTATTAAGCATGTAAAAATTCATAGCAGTTATATTTCTCATAGATTATAATCTTCCTCTTTTAAAAATAATATTTTCTAAGGAACATCCATTATTTTTCCTGCCCAATTTCATCCCTTTTCTTCTACTAGTAATACTTTAAAATTCCTTATGGTAAACAACTCTATCCTCAACCTCCATCTTTGAAGTCTAGATGGAACTGAACAGGAATAAGCCTGTAACCTAAGAGAATCAGATGGTATATTCCAACCATTCAGCCACTTTAATTTGATTTCGAGATACACACATGATCAAATTCAATGATCATGAGAGTCAGGAACAGAATTTAAAAGAACAATCTCCAATTACCTACTTGAATTCTTAACTTGGCTGTCCAACAGACATCTTAATTTTAATATTACTAAAATGGAATAACAAAATCGATAGTTTTGAGTTTGTCATTTTTTCCCTCTCAATTTTGCTCTCCCTACATCTTGCCCAAAACCCATTCCTTGCCCAGTCTATTCCAATCAGTAAATGACATCAATATCTTCTCAGGTGCTATAACAAAAGCCCAGGGAACTCAACCAAGATGCAACATAGGAGACACCTGAATTTCCCTCCTCCCATGGATGCACCAAATGTTCAGGTACCCATGAAGCAATTCCCTTGGAAAAAATCCAGAAACTAGTTGAGTGACTCTTATACATCAGGCAAGGGAGAAAACAGCCATATTTAAGTGGGTAGGAAAGGCTGTGAGACACTCTCACCATAAACCCCACCCCCAGCACAGAGCCATACAATCAGGAGGAAACCCCCAATTCCCAGCTTCTCCCTGAGGAGGAAAGTGTTTGGACCACATATCTAGTGCCCCAACTTTTAAGTCTGCCACCCAAGGGAGGAGCCCCCAAATCACCTACCTCTGAAAGCCAATAGGGTTTATGTTCACAGGTCCTATAGGACTTTAGCAAACAAAGCAGCAGTTCTTAAGAGCATGAGTACTTGCTAATGGCTATCCCCCAAGAGATATTTTCAGTGATTTATTCCAAGTCCATCTGACTTCAGACCTGCTTAACTAAAATTACAGCACTACCTACAAATGCATACATACATCATCTGAGTTGTCCTCTAGGAAAAGTCCTAATGTTAACACCCAGAAATTGAGTAAACATTTTATATTCAAAGACCTTCATCCCAAACCTCTAATCATTTCCTAGTTGGCTGAACAAATGAATAACCAAAACAAAGAAGGCATCCAAATTGGAAAGGAAGAAGTAATCTCTATTTATAGGTGACATGATATTATATATAGAAAATCCTAAAGACTCCACCAAAACACTGAATTTATAAAATAAATTCAGTAAAGTTGCAGAATACAAAATCAACATACAAAAATCAGTATCATATCTATATACTAACAGTGAACTATGGGAAAGAGAAATTAAGAAAACAACCCCATTTACATTAGAATCAAAAAGAATAAAAGCTCAGGAATAAATTTAATCAAGGAAGTGGAAGGTCTGTATACTAAGAACCATAAAACAATGATGAAAGAAATTGAAGAAGATACAAATAAATGAAAAGATATTCCACATTTGTAGATTAAAAGAATATTGTTAAAATGTTCATACTACCCAAAGCAATCTACACATTCAATGCAATCTCCATCAAAATTCCAATGGCATTTTTTATAGAAATAGCAAAAAACAATCCTAAAGTTTCTATGGAATCACAGAAGATCTCAAATAGCCAAAGCAATCTTGAAAAAAAAGAACAAACTTGGAGACATCACACTTCTTTGTTTTAAACTATATTAGAAACTTGTAGTAATGAAAACAACATGATATTGGCATAAAAACAGACACAAAGATCAGTGGAACAGAATAGAGAGCCCAGAAATAAACCCACAGACTGTCAATTAATTTTGACAAAGCAGCCAAAAATATACAACGGGGAGAGGATAATCTCTTCAATAAATGGTATTGGGAAAACTGGATATCCACATGTAAAATAATGAAACCTGGACCCCTATATAATACCACACACAAAAATCAACTCAAAATGGATTATGGACTTGAATATAAGACCTGAAACTGTAAAATTCCTAGAAGAAAATGTCAATGATCTCCTTGACATTGATTTTGGAAATGCTTTTTTGGATTTGACCTTAAAAGCAGGTAATAAAACCAAAAACAAATTAAAACTAAACTAAAAAGATTCTGCACAGCAAAGGAAACCATCAACAAAAAGAAAAGGCAACCTATGGAATGGGAGAAAATATTTACAAACTACATATCGGATAAGGGGTTAATATCCAAAATATACATGGAATTCACATAACTCAATAGCAGAAAAGAAAAAAACAACACAAATAACCCAATTAAAAAGTGGGCAGAGGATCTGAATAGACATTTTTCTTTATATAAGTGAAACCATGTAATATATACATTTTGGTTTCTGTTGTGCAATTATGCTTATGGGATTACTTCATATTATTGTATGTTGTGGCTTATTCATTTCTATAGCTGTATCTATCCCATTGTATGACTAATACCACAATTTATCAGTTCTACTGTTGATAGACTTTTGGATTGTTTCCAGATTTTGGCTGTTAGTGCCACAATGAATATATTTCCACATATGTTTTAGAATGGAAAATCTATGCATTTCTGTCAGGTATCAGTTAAGTTCTTTTCAAAACCTTGTAAATGTCTTTCTTTTAGAATGCTGATACACATTTTGGAAAAATATTGCCAGGGATTCTGAAAGGTGCTTTCATTTCTTCGTGCATGTGGAGAAAGCTGAAGGATTCTGTATCACACAAGTTGTGGCTGAGGTTCAAACAGCAAGAGGTCCCCCTTAGCCCACTAATCTTCATATTTACCTGAAACAGTCAGCACAGTGTGAAGATTTCCAGAGAGAAAGCCCAATTTTCTTGGTGTTGGGTGCCATAAGGATCAGAAGCACCTACGAGGTGCAAAGGATTGTGGGTCTTCAATCGTGTGAATTTAGTGATAACAAGGCTGCCAGTTTGGGGTTGTTCTGCCTAGATTTAGCATTATCCAGACCACCCTGGCTATCTTCCAAAGTTCTAATGGTTTTTCTTGTGCTTCTGTACTAGACTGGGTTTTAAAATTCACAGGAAACACTCTCTTATGCGCTCCCTTTTTAACTTGCTAGGCTCTCCCCCACCCATCCTACTCCATTCACCTATTTCAATGCCAAGAAAAGGAAAGTGTGAAATTCTACCCAGCTGGAGTTTCTCTAACTACACATATCAGATGTCATTAGATGGGGAAGTAAGTCCTTGGGGGCCAGCAAGTCTATAGAAAATTCCTAGTCTGGCATTCGAGCCTCTTTGCAATTTGTCTCCCACATAATTTTCAACATCATTTCCCATTGGTTCCAATATACCCTGTTCTGATACAGTTGTGCTGCTTTCCTCACTGCTTCCCATCCACTGAAGACAAATCCACACCTCCCTGATTTCTTCATACTATTTCTCCTTCCTAGGAAGTCTTATTACATCCCTCCTCCTATTCTATCTACTTAAGTGTTTCACCTTCATTATGTGTATATGTGTGTGTGTGTGTGTGTGTGTGTGTGTGTGTGTGTGCGCACTTTCCTATGCTTGAGACACTTTGCTAGGTGTTTGGGAATAAAAGTGAGTAAAACATGGATCTACTTTTAAGACACTTTTATTTAGATGGGGGAACAGGAGAGCAATATTGGATACAGGTATTCCCTATAATTGGTGAAGGGAGATACCTAGGTAATACCAGGGTGACTGCTGCACACCTGTCTAGGTCAGAACTAATCAGAAAGCTCTAGTAGACATGAATGACTACATAATTTGGAGGGTGCAGTGCAAAATAAAAATACAGGACTCCTTATTAAAAATTTATTAAGAATTTAAAGGTGAAAATAACAGAGCATTAAACCCAGCAGAGGGTCCTGTGCCACTACTCAGTTGCCCATGAAGCCATCTCATTGTTAGAGAATACTTCAGAAAGATGAAATCAAGAGAAAACCTCACGCATCTGCCTGTCTCAAGAGGAGATTTAGACAATCAGTCAAGATTGGGATTGGATTAGAGATGAGTAAATGGAAAACTAAGCAAACATCAACAACACAATAAGACAACTATTCCTTCTAGAAAAAAGAAGTTTGGCAGAAAAAGAAAAGTAATTGTTTATTTCCGTGGCTCAGCTGTGAATACTGTTTGCATAGTATATTAGCCAGGGTTCTGCAGAGAAACAGAACCAGTGGGAGATATACATTTATATCTATGTATTATATATATAGATATACATAGATATACATACATACATACATATTACAGAGACAGAGAGATTGATTTTAAGGAATTGGCTCACAAGACTGTGGGGCTTGCCAAGTCCAAAATCTGCAGGGCAGGCCAGAAGGCTAGAGACCCAGCAAAGAGGTTAAGTTGCAGCCCAAGTCCAAAAGCAACCTGGAGTCAGAATTTCCTCCTGCTTGGGGACATCAGTCTTTTAAGACCTTCAACTGATCGGATGAGGTCCAACCACATTATGGATGGTCTTATGTTTTACTCAAAGTCTACTGATTTAAATGCTAATTTCACCTAAAAAAAAATGCCTGCACAGTGACATCTAGACTTGTGTTTAACCAAATATCTGGGCACTATACCCTAGCCAAGTTGATACAAAAAATTCACTGCCATACATAGTCATAATCATTTAAATACAAGTGTGTTCTCCATGAAAATTCTTACTTGGCTTAAGTGAGTCCTTCTTAAAGGAAACTTCCCAGTCTCTCAATCAATCCTGAATGGGTCTGTCCTTATTCTCAGTGCATAAGCCTCATTCTATATCAGCACATCATTGATTTCCACTGTTTTATATTTAAATTGTTATGTTTGTCTCCTGTGGATATCTTTTGGTTAGATACTTATCTAACCAAAGTTATGACAAGCTATATTGGAAGGATGGGGAGGACAGGAGGTACGCCTGTGTGTATAGTGGTAGGGCTGGAGGAGAAAGAAAGGTAAACCTCATCTTCCACACAGCACAGGGGGACGTCAAGGAATAACGACAAAAGTGACAAGTCAAGAGGAGGCAATACAGCCATGTTTTTAGAGGAAGGGAAGTCAATGCCAACATGATGGGCTAAAAGAGGTGTGAGGGTTGCCTTTGGAGAGGGGGGAAAGGATAGGAGGGTGTGGGAAAATGCTCTTTTATATAACACACCATGTAGATACGTTTGCCTTTTAAAGTATGTGCATGTATAACTTTGATTTAAAAATATAAACATTTGAAGAAAGGAAAAGGAAGAAAAGATATCCACAGGAGACAAACATAACAATTTAAATATAAAACAATGGAAATCAATGATGTGCTGACGTAGAATGAGGCTTATGCACTGAGAATAAGGACAGACCCATTCAGGATTGATTGAGAGACTGGGAAGTTTCCTTTAAGAAGGACTCACTTAAGCTGAGTAAGAATTTGCATGGAGAACACACTTGGGAACAGCTTGGCAGGCAGATGTCTTACATCCCACTTCCCATAAGTTATATTTTGCTCCTACACAGAAACTTACTGAGGGCCCTGCTCAAGTCTCCCCTCATCCTTGACATCTTTCTGCATCCTGCTAGAAAGCTGATACTTCCATCCTCAGAACTTCTGCTTCATATAAAGTCCAGCCAACATTCACTGGATCGCTTGGTGAGCGGATCTTTCCTTGACAAGATCCCAGGTGCTCTGAGGTCAGAGTCCTGTCTGATGTTAATAATATCCATGAACACCATTTATTAAGCATCTACTCTTGTATGGTCCTAGGTTAAGTGTTCTGAATCCCTATCACTTTCATCTATAGTTGCCCTGTGAGGGCAATATTGTAATGATCTCTGCCTTATGGAAAAAGGAAATTGAGGCTTAGAGAGTTGACTTGACTTGCCGGCTAGGAATCAGAATCAGATCTTTCTGACTCCAAAGCCCATGTTTTTTAACCTCTTTGTCATGTTGTTCTCCACTACCTCAGACTGCTTGTTTTATCACACGTGCTTAGGACAGTATCAAGCACGTAGTACATGTGTGGAAAATGTTGCTTGATCGAGAGAGAGGGGGAGAGGGCCGCGTTTGGAAGCTATCTTGCTGCCCCCTTGCAGAAACACAGGAAGTCAAATTTCCATAACCAAACTAAGCCGTCATGGTGACAGAACGTAGCTCTTCTGACCCTACATATGCATCTAATGACAGCTCACTGTGTGTAAACAGATGTCAAGTTTAAATCAATCTTGCTTCCTGACACCTTACTTAAAAACAGTAATTATGTGCTCATTTTTGAATATGCAACCCTAGGTAAATTATCTATCTCCACCCTCCTCCCCAAGTTTAAATTTTTTAATATCAATTAAGTTTTTTTAAGGCACTCACAGCAGGAGACACACACAGTGAGGCCAAAACAAAAGAGTGAGCCTCTGCAGAAAGTGGGAGAGAATAGAGGGTAGTGAGGCAGCACCAACTGTAGCAACAGAGCAGGGTGACATGAAAAGCAGAGGTCGTTGGAAACACACAGGCAAGCATGAGGGTTGTGGTAAGAGGACAAGGACTAGCAGGGCTCAAGGCAGGGCATCCATGCTTGATCAGATGCAGAAATATGTTCAACTCCAGCAGAAACAGACATAACACCATGCTGAGAACTCATGGGGGATCTGCTCAGTCATGCTCTGACCTCTGAGGACTTATAGATTCTGGACCTGCCCATTTGAGACTCCTCAGTAGCCAATGCCTGAGACAGGGATCAGCCCCCTAATGATAATGACACTCCTCCTTCACCTCCCAGCAAAAGATGCCATTGCAGGAGAAGAGGCATTCCCTTGTCCCTCAGAAGAGAGCAAGAGCTTTTCATTGCATCTCAGTTCTTACTAGCTATGTGATCACAGGCAAACACTTAAGCTCTCTGAATGAGGGACTAACTCTGGAGCCTGAGAGGTTGTGTTTTCACGCAGCGCTGTGTAACTTTAAGCAACTTACTTGACATTTCTAAGCTTCAGTTCTTCAGCTGTAAGACTGACATATTAATTGTTCCTATCTCATAGGGATGTTGGGGAGAATAAATGTCAGGCATGTAAATCTCTTACCATATGGTCTACTACTAATGACAAAATAATAATTTTAATTCTTTAGGACCTTGATGGGTATAAAATTGACAAGGATGTATATGAAGCACCAGCTTCCTTCTCCTTTCTATAGGTGGATTAGAGTTTAATCATGGATTCCAGGTGCCCACTCTGAGTTGTGTTAGATGGGCAGTCCCATTTGAGAGGAGGAGTACCTGCCCTTGGCATCAGGGTTTTATGATTGGCAAAGAGAGCCAAAATGGAAGGAAGGGATCCTAACAGACAGAAATGCAATGGGACAGACTGACCAACAATGGGATGAGATAGATCTGAGTAAGACCAAGGACACATGCTCAACCTGAAGACCAAACATCACAGGAAAAGGAGAGATTATTATCCACTTGTGCCCAAATCACACTAGGATTCCCAACCTCTTCCATTTACTCCAGAGTTTTCCATATAGCAAATGTGACTCCGTCTCTTTCTTCCCAAATCTCACCAATCCAGAGGAGATGGTGGGAGGGACTTCTGCTACCCCAGCCATATTTAGCTCACTAAAAGTCTAAGCTAGGAGATGTGCAGATTTCTCAAGAGGCAACTCTTCTCTCACCTCTGCCTGGTCCTGTATATCACCCTGTACCACTGCCCAGGTTCCAGCACTGGCACTGTTCATCTCAAGTCTGAACTACTTGCTAGGACCTAGACCCCCTTTCTCCATTTTAGTTTGTGCTGCTCCACACCTTCCTAGCTTCTGACCTGGTTACCTGCTCCCATTTTCAACCCTGGCTCATCTTCCAGATTGGGCCTTGCACTGGTTCAAGGGCTACAAGTTGGCCCCCTCTCTCTATTGCCACAGCTGCCTTGGCTAGGAACTCCTCTTGTGTCCTCCAAGGTTTTGTATCTTCTTCTCAGTATCACTGGGGGTCAATCTCCAGCTCTAAGAGTGAGCCCTCCCTGCATATCAAATGCATCCCAAACTCTAAAATGCCTCTAGACGATGGGGAATGTTGCTCTTCTGTTCCTCAGAGCAACACAACCATTCCTTGAGGTCCAGGATTATTTTTTGTAAATGTTTGCTTTGTTTTGTTTACTCAGGGCAGAAGCCCTGAGTCATCATTTTAACAAGAAAAAGAGCTTGCGGAAACTCAAAGAAATTAAATGCAGGAGTAAGCCCAAGAGGACTCATCCAGAGACCCCCAATATGTCTGAGCTGGAGGTACCCTGTGGACTCACCTTTCTAATCTCTTCATTGTATAGAAAGGAGTTGTGGCCATTTGACCAAAATCCCCAAGTGCAGTGGATACATCTAGGATTAGAACTCAGAACCCCTTTTCCTCATCCACTGCTATCCCATCATGTGTATCCAAATGGACGTATCTGTTGGCATCTAAGAGCAAACCAGGTTCCCCCACAGTGTATATAGCACTCCTCAGGAATCTCTGCTGGTTTGCCGACTGCCCCTCACTCCAATCCAGGTCCATCAGCTAAGTCAGTCATGGTTCCATCTACTTGGCCCTTTGAACTTGGATTTTGTTCCTTGTCTGGCTCCTCCTATAGTACTCTGCAGCAGTTCCTCACTTAGACTGTCTCTCCTTGGGCTCCCTGGGACTCACACCGCTAACCTGGCCCACTGACAACTGTCCAGTCTGGGCCCACCTGCTCTCTCAGGAAGGGGTCATCTTACCCCTTTAAACAATGCTCCATAAGTGTTTGCCCAACAGCCCCTTGAGCCTTACGTAGGCTAACGGCAACAGTAATGAGCCTAAGCAGGAGGATGGGTCAGTGCCCAGAGCCACACTCTATTTGAATCTATAGTTATTGAAGTATGAAAAGTGTCTCATCAGTGTCAGGGGGCTTATATTTTTCTCCTCCTTCACTTTTTAAATGCCTCTAAATAGCCAGGATGAGTGAACTGCTTAAAGAATCTTCAGTAAAGTGGGAGTTGCTTTGCAGATGTCCACAGAGAGATGAGGAGTCCAGGATTCTCCCAGACAAGTATGGGAAGCTTCCAAGTACTGAAGGGACAGGTTTATAAACACCAACTCCAGTACCTTGCTGGGGACTCAGGCCCAGAGCCAGGCTTCTCCACCCTGTGATGAGAAAGCCATTATCACTTCATAAACATTCTCCCTGTGCCTCCCTTAAAGCCACTGCCTGAATGTAGTACTTTGACCAGGCAAACCCAGCCCTCCTCCTTCCCACATTCCTGGACAGAAATGAGAGAGAAGCCACTAAAAACTTTCTGAGGGAGTCAGGTAACTGATACCTGCTCTGGGAACCATTTTCTTTCTCCCCACCTTCACAAGGCCGCAACACCATGGCCCGGGGCTTTCCTCTGAAGGCCACCCTGGGGCCTGGGAGGAGAAGACACGGTGGTCCCTATTGTTCTTCCCTGGCAAAGAAAGTTCCTGATGAAGTGTATGAGGCCATGGCTGCAGAAGCAAGGCATCTCCTAGGGTTTTTGCTCCAGTTCAATTTTGCTTTCAGAAAATCCACTTTAAAGATTTGGCAGATATCAGGGTGTCCTGAGACCAGAGCAAATACAGATATGCATACACTCAATAGCATCCTCTTCATGTCTTCTGTCACATCTCTGATTTATTTGGGAGAGCTGCCACTGTAACAGGTACTCAGCTGAGCATGGAAGAGCCAGCACACTGTGTGAGCCACCTGCCCTCTGGCTGCATCACTCCAGCACCTGAGACAGCAGGAAGCACAAAGCCTGTCCCTGACGCATGGTTGATCCTCCAAAAAGAGCTTCAAATGCCAGTACCTGAGACAGAGCCTGCCACACAATGTCTTCATTCACTCATTCATTTGCCATCTGTTTATTGAGCCCCTGGGCATTGGACATGAAATGGTGAGCAAAACATTGTCCTCCTCATGATCCTTGTAGCCAATACTAATTAAATAATCACATAAATACATTTTTAAAAATAAACACCGTGCTAAGTACCATGAAATTATGCTGTAAGAGGATAAAATATGTCTCATGTTGAGGACACAGAGCCCCCAACTCAATTTGTAAGAGGGCCTATACTCATGTTGACATGATCCACCATATTTTACTACACTTTGTCATTTAGCAGATCCAAAATGTTAAGACCTTTTCCCCAGGCCCTTCTCCACTCAGAGATGATGATCACCCATTCTGGGGGCCACCACTCCTCTTGTTCAAGGACATGACAGACAATGCCACTTCACACTCTCATCTACTGGACCCTATAGGTGTGGCTCAAAGGGCAGCACTAGCCCTAATCAAGGGAAATGGGAATATCAGATGCAAACTACTGGCCATCCAGTGATCCGTAACATTACTTCTAGTCTTTAGCTGCACATTCTACTCACTTGAGAAGATTTAAAACAAAAACAACAAACAAACATCAAAAACCAAAAAACAAAATCTTGGGCTCACCCTGGCCCATTAAAGCAGACTCTTTGAGGGTGGGACCCAGGTATCACTGTTTTCTAAATTATTCCCAGGGGATTCTCATATGCAACCAGGACTAAAAACATCTGAATGCTATTTTCATCACCAGTGCAGTTTAAATGAGGCAACTCAACATCCCTAAGGCCCTGGCCTCTAATTCCATTAGTAACTGCCAGTTCTACATCACAAGAGCACAGGCCCAGCAGCTGGACTTATGAAGAGTGACAGAGACACAGCACAAGATCTACTTACAGAGACTTTTCAGATACAGACATATTATTTTAGAAACAGCATGGTCTTAACAGCATTTAAGAGTTGCCTTATATTTGAAAATTAAAAATCGCAGTCTTTCAGAGCTGAAAGGAGTTTATTAGATATTACCTAAATCCATTTCAAACCCTCATTTTTAAATGGTAGGAGCTGAGATCCAAAGAGACTAGAATTTACACTGCTAGCTAGTGGCTTACAAGGAACAATGCCAGGTCCTCCAATCTCTTATTCTAGTGGCAAAAGTTGGACATACCAGCACTCACTGACCACCAGCCCCACAGCCTAAACCAGCCTTTTCTTATCTACCTACTCACCTACCTTCTTACCCCATGATTCCTACTATGGCACAGGTGCAACCTTTGGGTTATGCTGCCTGGCCTTTGCTTGTTTCTCAAAGAGCAGCAGTTTTTTGCCTCATAAATACATGCGTTCTTTGGCAACTGCTCCTTATATGCTCTCAATCAGGTCATTCCTGGCCCACCCACCACCTGGCTGCTGGAAACGCCTGTCTCCCCAAATACAGACTCTGCCCAGTGACGTGCAGCCCACAGGAAGGAAGAGACAGACCTTCCTTAGCATCTTACTTCACGCACCACACATTCCTAAAGGGGTGAGATCATCCTTCTTCTAAACATTTTATGATTTACAGTTAAAGCAGTATACGGTTTGGACACTATGCCAATCTTTTTTTCTTTCTTTTTTTGTTTTTTAATTCTGCAATAGTTTGTTTAACATTTTTATGGGAATATAATTGCTTTACATCGTTGTGTTAGTTGCTGCTGTATAACAAAGTGAATCAGCTATACGTATACATATATCCCCATATCTCCTCCCTCTTGTGTCTCCTTCCCACCCTCCGTATCCCACCCCTCCAGGTGGTCACAAAGCACCGAGCTGATCTCCCTGTGCTTTGCGACTGCTTCCACTAGCTATCTATTTTACATTTGGTAGTGTATATATGTCCATACCACTTCATCCCAGCTTAACCTTCCCCCTCCCTGTGTCCTCAAGTCCATTCTCTACATCTGCGTCTTTATTCCTGTCCTGCCCCTAGGTTCTTCAGAACCATTTTTTTCTTTAGATTCCATATATATGTGTTAGCATACAGTATTTGTCTCTTTCTGACTTACTTCACTCTGTATGACAGACTCCAGGTCCATCCACCTCACTACAAATAACTCAATTTCGTTTCTTTTTATGGCTGAGTAATATTCCATTGTATATATGTGCCACATCTTCTTTATCCATGCATCTGTCGATGGACACTTAGGTTGCTTCCATGTCCTGGCTACCTAATCTTTCTTACAAGTAGCTTTTCTCCAAACACTCAAAACCTTGCATAGATGAGGTGTGTATCCAGGGAGTTGTTCTGTTGGTTCAACATGTGAAACAGAGAAGTGAGATGTGTGAGGTGAGATCACATGTGGAGTCTGGGCAAGAATATCTGGGCAGGTATGAAGTCTGTGATTGACTCTCCTCTGTCTTTAAGATTCCCATTCCCTCTGCTCCTTACCGCCTCATATCCTGGCTTCACCAGCAGCCTCCTGAATTGCTACCATCATCTCCTTGTTCAGCTCACCACTTTAAGCCTTGCCACCTCTAGTTCATCCTGCATACAGCTGCCAGAATACTCTTCCTAAGCTGGACTGTGCTCAACTATGTTACTGGCAAAGGTATCCTTCAAGTTTAAAAAAAAAAAAAAAATTAGTAGATCACTGTGTAATCCTAACACTCTATGCAACTCTGCATAGTAGAGTGGGGGGCATTAATCAGGCTCCAAAGGGGGCTAGGCTTGAGAAGCAACCTCATGGGACATCTAGAGAATGACCAGCCTAGGGCACAGCCTCAGACACATGTGAGTGCTAATGGATATGGAGCCAGTGTGGGTTTATGAGGAAGGGGCTCAACAATGCTGCTCCAGGATTCAGCAGAGAGGCCTAGAGTCTGCTCCTTCCCTCAGGCTCTCACCTAAATTATGTCTGTGATAATAGACATAATTTAGCAGCCCTGTAGACACGGCACCCCGTGCGAGGCACAGTAATGGTGGTCACGATAATGGTGAACACGATAAGGGTGGTCCTGGTCAGTGGCTTCCTGCTGTCTTCTAAACAGAGTCCAAGCCCCTAGGAAAGCCCTCTTCAATCAGCCCTACAGACTTGATGCTGCCATCATGCAACTCCTGCTCTAGTTAATCTGAATTCCCAGTCTTCCTAACTCTCTAGTATTTCCCTCCATCATGCCCTGCTCAGTTGTTCCCTCTGCATGACACATCCATGCCCCAGTATTCACACACCTAACATCTCCTGCTCCAATGACATTGCAACTGGAAGGACCCCTCTCAGCTCCTCAGCATTTACTCCTATTATACTTACTCAGCCCTTTCTGGTATTCCAGATGCATTCTCCTTAATTCTTGAACTGTCCTGAGTTCCTTGAAAATAGATTCCATGCCTCATTAAACTTAGAACACCTAGTCTCACGCTCAGACCCTTCAACTATCATTAATTTGGCCTCTACCCTGTAACTGTCCTACAAGATTTCACCTGACCTCTACCCTCTGACTTGTTAATGCCTTATCGTTTCCTCCACCCCCTGACATGCTCTGTGCTCTGATCTGACATCTGCCCCCTAACTCTGGTAATTTCTTATCTAACCACCATCGTCTGGCTTTGTGTTTCTCTGTGACTTCTAAGCACCCTCCATCTCAAGTATCCTCTATCCTCACTTGTACAAACTTAGAGCTGGGAGATCTGGGTCCTAGGCTGGCTCTGTCATGCTCCAGTCACCTGATCCTGGGTAAGTCACTTAACCTCCAATGGCCTCATTGTCTTCATCTATAAAAAGAGCAAGTTAACCCAGATAATCCCTGCACCCCTTCTCAATACGCAATATTTTGTGGTTCTAAAATCCAAGTGGTACATGTGTTAATCTTCTATATACACACATTTGCACTATCATTATATTTATATTGAAGGGGGCATGCAACAAAAAGCAAGCAGCAGTTCTAATAGATTTTCCTGACCTCCCTGTTCCAACAGGCCCTTTCCTTAGGGAGTGCTTGTTTTTCCTGAGTCTTTGAACCTCTCGCAGGCCTGCTCATTATTTTGTTGTCTGAAGTTAGGCAGGAACGTTTCTGTGATTAATTAAGCAAAAGGCCCCAGTGCTAGTTGTGAAAGAACCATCCGATAATCACGCCTTTGGGGTGCTCACCAAGCCTGGGGAGCAGCCAGGCTGGGGTCCTCAGAGGGTTGATTAACTCTGGGAATCTCAGCCCTGCCCTAGACATGTGGTTGCCAGAGACACCATCCCACTTTATAGAAACAGTCAAAGGCTCACTTTGCAGGGTGTTACAGGGATTGGAGAGTCAGGATTACAAGGTTCCCCTACTGTGATGGGCCCATTGGCAGACCTTGAGGACTAGTGAACCAGAAACTTTAAAACAAGGACTTTCAAGCTTTTCCTGAGGAGTCCAAGATCCACAGCAACATCTCAGGCGCTGTCTGGGTTTGGGGAAGTAGATGAGAGCAAGTAGTGGGGCTCCACCCCCAATCCAGCTTGGCTTTGATCTGTGTATCAGTTTCCTAGGGCTGCTGACACAAAATACCACAATTTGGATGGCTTAAAACAACAGAAAGGTATTCTCTTGCATCTCTGGAGGCTAGAAGTCTGAAATCAAGGTGCCGATTATGTTGATTCCTTCTGGAAGCTCTGGGACAATCCATCCCATGCCTCTCTCTTTGCTTCTGGTGGTTGCAACCAACCCTTGGCATTCTTTGGCTTGTAGACACATCACTTCAGTCTCTGCCTCTGTCTTTGCCTGGCCTTCTTCCCTATATGTCTGTGTCTCTGTGTCGAGATCTTCCTCTCCTTTCTCTTATAAAACACCAGTCACTGAATTTAGCATCTGCACTAATCCAGTATGAATGTATCTTAAGTTGATTACATCTGCAAAGACTATTTCTAAATAAGGTCACACTCATAGGTATCAGGGGTTGGGACTTGAGCATATGTTTGGGGGAGAGACAATTAAACTCTCTATAACTTGCCTTTTATATTGAGCACCTGAAGTGCTTCAAATGCTTTCATTTGAAGAAAGCATTCCATAACTAAAATAAAGTTAGAAATCAAAGTTGTAAAATATTGGCGGGATTATGATAGAAATCTTCCTGCTCCAGAATCTCCATTGGGCCTGGGATGCCAGTCTCACAAGGACTCAATCGGCAGAAAATTGCCACTCTGACCACTCCTCCCCTTGGCCCCTGCCCCAACCTTTGGCCTGATGTTTAAGTCAGGGTTCAGTCAGAGAAGAACTTTGAGTAACATGGCTAAGCAGACTCTGTAAGGCTGTCATCTTCACATCTGATGCTTGAGCTTGAACAGTGCAGACAGGAAGGGGAGATGGAGGTAAAGTGGGGGATAGCAAGAACAAACCAGAACCCAGAAGCATAAGCTGGAACCCATGAGGACAAACCAAACCAGTACACTTATTGTGACCTCTGACCTTGTGGGTGTGGGTGTCCTGTGGCAGCCAGGGCCCAAGGAAGTGACAGTGAGTGTGGCTGCATCCACACAAGAATTTCACCCTAACTGGAAACACAAAGGAAAAGGAATTCTGGGGAATGTAGTTCAGCTTACCCAAGCGGGTACATTACAAAGCTGACATATCTAATTAAGGCCTTCCTCTGTCAGTCCCTTCAAACTCTCTGTCCCTCTCTCAGTGAACTGTGAATTCAGGACCAGAGACCAGGTATAACTCATCTCCATAAATCCCTATTGTGCACAGTACCTAGGATTCAATATTAGGAGCTCACAGAATGATAATCGAATTGCACAGACCTGAACAACAAGGAGACAGATCTCCAAGACAGATCCCAGGATAATCTTGGCATTTCAACTAGACTAGACTCAATAACCATCTACTGAGCATTAACTGTGTGCTAAAAACTGTGCTATTGTAGATATTGCCTCTTTAATTCTATGGCAATGCTGTGATGAAAGGGCATGCATCTCTCTTTTCAGATAACAAATCAAGCTTCAGGGAGATTAAGTCATTTGTTTGAGGCCACATATTGAGAAAAAGGCAGGCTTAGGTTTATTTATTTATTTATTTTTAACATCTTTACTGGAGTGTTATACAAAGCGAATCAGCTATATGTATACATATATCCCCATATCCCCTCCCTCTTGCGTCTCCCTCCCACCCTCCCTATCCCACCCCTCTAGGTGGTCTTAAAGCACTGAGCTGATCTCCCTGTGCTATGTGGCTGCTTCCCACTAAGGCAGGCTTAGATTTAAATCCAAACCTTCTGAAGCCACGTCCACTTCAGGCTCAGAATTAGCTAAGGAAACTTCATCCCTGCTTTCAGGCAATATTAAAAATATCAACAGCATAACTCATAGAGGAGAAAATCTAATTTGACTTTGAAAGGCTGGACCCAGTCTCAGTGGTGCTCTGGAGAAAGTGGAAAGTGTGGTGCTAGAGGCAATTAACCCTGAGTAATAGGAACTTTTAGCAAACCAAACGGGCCACATGCTAGAGCAGGAGTGGCTGTTTGCAGGCAGAAATAATGAACTTGCAAATAAATCCCTGTCACTCCTCCAAGCCCTTCAGACCTGGCTATGTGTTTACTAAATTAACTAATAAGGAGAGTTATTCTGGAGGACTTCACCAGAGACAGGTGACAAGCAGCGAATGAAGGTTGAGGAAAACAAGATAAAAAGATGGGAAAAAAGAATCAGAGGAACAGTTCTTTCCCTGGAAGGTTTCCAGGTGGGGAGACTGGATTAGATTCAGGAAAGAGAATGAAGATTCGACATCTTGAGCTGAATTAGATGGATGGGTTAGAGTGGGTCTGAAATATCAATTCCAAAAACTGTACTTCCTGTCTCCCTCAGCAAAAGAAGGAGTTAGGGGGTTATCAGGAAGTTTGGGCTTGTGGACTTCCTGAGAGTATCTGTGGAACTAACAGGTCTAGATCTTAAAATAAGTTCAGTTAGGAGAAAATGATAAAGTGGGTGGGGGGGAAAGAAGGGCTTGTCAGTATGATAAAGTCATCTATGAGAAAAGATAAATTTCTCTGGCAAGACAAATCAGGAAATAAAAGTAGAATATGCAAATAAATATATACCAAATGAAAAAGGAAAACTAGCCAACTACAGAGCAGGGGATGGGGGTGGGAGGCTAAAAAGGTTCTAGCCTTTTCCATTCCTGTTTGAGATGGCATCTTTGGACAGGCCATAGTCTTCTGCCAATCCAAGGAAGTTCTCAGACCTCCTGAGCTTCTGAGGGTACATGAGAACTCCTGAGCCACCTGCATTACACAAGCAGAGCAGAGAGAGCCAGCCGCACTGCCTAGGCTTACCTATCTCTCATCTCCCACTGCCCCCACTGTACCATCATCCCACACCACAGAGGAAGATGTCTCATGGAGGGCTTTTCTGGAAGCCTCTAGGAAGTCAGACCTTCAAAGGATGCCTAGAGAAAAGTGTCACTTGTGCTGATGGCCTCAAAAACAAATCTGGGTGTTCCTATGTCCCCTTTCTGAGATTGGGCATTGCAGATGATGGGCAGGGAAGTGAGAAATGTGAACACTTTTCCTCTTTCTTCTTTATCTCCACAAATCCCTCAGGATGGAAGGGAAGTCTTTCCTCTTATTCTTTCTATCAGGTCTAAACCTCCCCTGAATAAACTTCTATGATCTAGTTCACCAGGCCCACCTTTTCATATATAAAGGAACAGATAAAGGAAATTAGAAATATTTTTCTGTCTTTGTAATTTCTGTACCGTAGTCCCCCCTTATCTGTAATTTTGCTATCTGCAGTTTGTTTCCACAGACAGATGTAGTCAAAAAATATTAAATGGAAAATACCAGAAATAAACAATTTATAAGTTTTAAATTGCAATGTCCTTATGAATAGCATGATGAAATCTCATGCCATCTCACTCCATCCCACGTAGGATGTGAATCATCCCTTTGTCCACTGTCCTGACTGTCCATTAGTCACTTGGTAGCCATCTTGGTTATCAGATCATCTGTTGCGGTACTGAAGTGTTTATGTTCAAATAACCCTTATTTTAATTAATATAATGGCCCCAAAGTGCAAGAGTAGTGATGCTGGCAATTTGGATATGCCAAAAAGAAGCCGTAAAGTGCTTCCTTTAAATGAAAAGGTTGTTTACATAAAACAGACTGCCTGTTATTCCTATAGCAAAAATGGGTTTATTTGGGATCAACAAAGAATTGCAATTTGGAGAATGCAACCATGATGAGTCACATGCAAGTCCCCACACAACAAGGAGAGAACTCTATTAAAGAGGGGAAAACGAAGTTTGGAGGGCTATAGTAAACAAAGAGTTCATAGGAGAAATTGAGAGTTAGAAGTGTAGTGGCTTTTCATTGGCTGAGCTGTGACAGTTTCTAATTGGCTGAGCTCTTGCCAGGCAAGGAAAGGACGTCTTCCTTCTCCTTGCTGTGCTCTGCTATCATCATAGGGTGTGAGAACTCTTCCTCCTGTCCTCCCAACTCTGTTTTAATTGAGGTTTATGTTTATTAATTTTTACACTTCCCTCTTTTGATCAAGATCTTTCCCTGAAAGCACTGTTGATCAAGAGTCAGGTTTTCACGTTTCAGTGGCTCTTTGTTCCTCAATGCCAGGAAGGACCCTTCCTGGGTGTAGTGTTCCACCACGGAGGGAAAGCATACAGATTAGAAACCTATTGAGGTCACATTTGAGTAACAAGGAGGGATAGGAGGGAGAACTCTCAGGCACTTTTTATCTAAAGTTCGTAAGTTATCAAGATCATAGACACTGGAAATCATCTGAAGCATTATGTCATCATCAAAAGTTTAGCAGACAAACTTGCAAAGTTTAGATCTTAGTATATTATTCCCTTTTTTTCAGATGTTACATGACCAAAGATGAAATTCCCAACTGACCCAAGCCCACGTTTTTAAAAAATTTTTAATATAGTCACCCAGCTAGACATTATTATTCACTTTTAGTAAGTTTCAGTTAATTTTTTTTTGTCCTCATCAGGTTTTTTCCTTTGTATGATTTTAAACTTGGTTGACAATTATAATTTTATCTTAAAACTTACATAAATAAAAATACACTCTTCATCCTATATTTCTTGAATTATTTTGAGTGTTAAAAATAACACAATCTCTGATTTTCTTTTATTTGCATTTGTTTAACTTGTATTTTATCCAACCATATGTTTTGCTTCTTTCTGAGTCACTTTTTTCATACAATTTTTTTTTTGAATTTGAGATTGCCACTAAATATAAACATTCAACAAATTTGCATTGGTTGTAATAACTGTTGTACTTCTATCATTGTTTTTAATGTTTCCTGGGGTTGTCTTGTGCTCTGTTTAGTTTTATATTTTAGTGTTTGGGCTGAGTTCTTTTATTGATTTAAAACAGATAAATAATGGTTACTTTAATACTGAAAAATGACTTGAGTGTATGCTTCTCCAATTGTCAACAGTAATTATAAACCCATGTTTATTAATTCTCTTTAAAAAGACAATGAGATTTCACATTTTTAATTCTTCTTGTTCTTCCCTCTTCCTATTATAGCCTTTGGTTAAGAACTGTTTTTACATTTAGTTCATTACTACCTCATTTTATAGGTCTAAGATTTATCAAAGCTAGTGATAAAGGAATTTTATTTTATAACCAAATCATAGACTTGATGTTGGGTTTAAATCTGACCACTTATCCTTTTACAGAATATATTTTCCATTCATAAGTACTCTGTTTTGAATAATTTTTTGGTTGGCTGAAGCATAGATCTTCAGAGTAGGTTATGAGTACTTTGGGGAATATCAAGACTTTTCAAGGGCTCTATGGGTAGAGGCAGTTTGAATACAATCATTTTCCAGATCTTCGAATACCATATACACTTTTTTCTATAATTTATCTGCTTAGGAATTCTCCCCTCACTGTGGCTTCAGACAAGTTCTCCTTCCCATCACCCTTTTACACTTAACTTTGGCCATATTTTTCACACATCTAGTATCTTCCTATGGTGAACTGATCCATAATATGAACGTCCTGGACATGAAACATATGGATAATTTTAAATATCTGGTATCAGGGAAGCTCATTTAAGCAAGAAACCATAAACTCACCACTTTCTATCTTATTAAAATATTTTTCCAATAAAAGTGCTTTTTGCATTTATTATTTTTCAAAGTTTTAACATATTTATGTTTTTGAATTATGTGCACAGTAATAATTATTTTAATGATAAGTCCATTCAGAATAAATCTTTCAATACTTAGGGCCATATATTACCAGGAAATAAAAATAAATTTATATGTCCATATTTTTGGCTGCAGAGAAGTATAATAGGGAAGCTTTATATATAGTTCTAATAGTCAATAAGAAGTTATAATAGTCAATAAAAGACTCTGAGCATAAAGATATATTACATTAAGATATAATTCTGGAAGGACATAGAATAAGTGAGGGAAAGGAGAAAAAGAAGTAATACAGAAGTTCTAATAGCTCAAAAAAGAGCTTATTTATTATTTTATTATAGATGATATTAGGTAGCAAATCCCCATGGTTTTTATATTCCACTGTCTGCTACTGTATGTATTTTTTAAAAGTGAAGTAAAAAGTTCACTTTTAAAATATTCATATGACCCAGTTCTCCCTCTCCTCAGTATTTATCCAAGAGAACTGAAAACATATGTTCATACAAAGAACTGTACGTGAAAGTTCATAGCAACTTTATTCATAATCATCAAAAAGTAGAAATAGTCCAAATACCCTCAGCTGGTGAACAGATAAACAAATGGTGGTACATCCATACAATGGAATATTACTCAGCAATGGAAAAGAACAAACTTCTGATGTAGATGTAACATGTAACAAGGATGGCTCTCAAATGCATTATGCTGACTGGAAGAAATCAGTCGTTAAAGGCCATCTACTATCTGATTTCATTTATATGCCATTTCGGAAAAGGAAAAACTATAGAGAGAGAAATCAGATCAGTACTTGACAGGGGCTGGGTAGAAACAGAAACTGACTATAAAGTGCATGATGGATCTTTCTGGGAGGAAAAATATATTCCTTATCTTGATTGACGTGGTGATCATATGACTACATACTTTTCTCAAAACCCATAAGACTATACATATAAAAAAGGCCATTTTACCTTTCTAAGTTATCATCAATAAAGCTGACTTTTAAAAAAAAGTTAATATTTACTTTTTATATCATTTGCAACTATTTTAACTTATGATGCAAAATTTTAATCAGTTAAAATATGTGAAGACATTTTAGACAGCGTTCTTTTTAAACAATAGGCAAATAAAAATTGAAAACCATTGGGCTTTATAAAAAATGAATGTCTGGGGGCTTCCCTGCTGGCACAGTGGTTGAGAGTCCGCCTGCCGATGCAGGGGACATGGGTTTGTGCCCTGTCCTGGTCCGGGAGGATCCTGCATGCCACGGAGCGGCTGGGCCCGTGAGCCATGGCCGCTGAGCCTGCACGTCCGGAGCCTGTGCTCCGCAATGGGAGAGGCCACAGCAGTGAGAGGCCCGCAGACCGCAAAAAAAAAAAAAGAAAAAATGAATGTCTGACAATGTATTTCTGCTGCACCTAAAGTGAGTGATAACTTAGCTCGATATAGAATTTCTGGCACATAACATGTTGTCCTTCACAATATCAGAGATATTGCTCCATTGTCATCTGAAGTTTAGTTTTGTGATGAAAGAATGTGGTCAGGCTAATTCATTTTAGGGAATTTTATTTTGTTTTCTACATGGATACATGTAGAATGTTTTCTTTGCCCTCAAAATTGAAATTTTCAATAGAACAAATCTGTTAATCACTTTTAAAGTTAATTTTGCCTAGAGTTCTTTTCAATTGGAAAATTGAGAATTTTGGGGCAATTAAAGTATAATTGACTTGCAATATTATATTAGTTTCAGGTGTGCAAATAGGGATACAATATTTGTACACATTACAAAATGATCATGATAAGTTTAGTTACCATCTGTCACCGTACAAAATTATTACAATATTATTGACTATATTCCCTATGTTGTACATTACATCTCTGTGACATTTCTTTTGTAACTGGAATTTTGTACCTCTTAATCCCCTTCGTCTATTTTGTCCATCCTCCCATCCCTGCCCCTCTGCCAACCACCAGTTTGTTTTCTGTATCTATGGGTCTGTTTCTGAAACAGGAGAGAAGGGGGCAGGGCACAACCTTTAAAAGAATGACATAGCCATTGAGGATACGACATAAACCGGTTAGAACCAACTAGGTCCAAGATAGTGGAAGATTTGACTTCCAGTAGACCTTGAGCCTCATTATATGCTCATTGTAATGCGTTAGCATGCTAAATGATGCACTCACAGGTGCCATGACAGTTCTGAGGGCAACCATAAAAGCCCCAAAAGTGGGCAGTGGCCCAGTTCCTGGAAACCCCCACCTCTTCTCCAAAATATTTGGAATAATCCTCCCACTCATTAGCCTATGAAATTACCCAGCCCATAAAAACTAACCACCCCAATTATCAGGGCCTCTTGGCTTCTGAGATGGTCCACACTCTGTGGAGTGTTTCTCTCCCAGAGTCATTCTTGCATTTTGAGACAGACCACATTCTGTCTATGGAACGTGTTTCTCTCTAAATAAATCCACTTCTTACCTATCACTTTGTCTCTCACTGAATTCCTTCTCAAATGAGGCATAAAGAATCTGAGCTTCATTAAGTCCTGAGACCAGGTATGTGATCTCAATTAAAAAACAGTGGGTTCAAGTCCCAGTTTGGGTTTTGGCTGTGTTTGAGTCCCAGCCTGTTTGTTCAAGTCCCAATCTGAGTTGTGCAGTTTCATTTCTGTGTCATTATGTTCGTTCATTTGTTTCATTTTTTAGATTTCACATGTAAGTGAAATCATATGGTATTTATCTTTCTCTGACTTATTCCACTTAACAAAATTCCCTCAAGGTCCATCCACATTGTTGCAGATGGCAAGATTTCATCCTTTTTTACGGTCAAGTAATATTCAATTGTGTGTGTGTGTGTGTGTGTGTGTGTGTGTGTGTGTGTGTATGTGTCTGTGTGTATCTGTGTGTATACCCACTCCACATATTCTATTTTTTTTTAACATGTCAATCCCAATCACCCAATTCATCACACCACCACCCCCACCCCGCCGCCACTTCCCCCCTTGGTGTCCATACGTTTGTTCTCTACATCTGTGTCTCAATTTCTGCCCTGCAAACCGGTTCATCTGTACCATTTTTCTAGGTTCCACATATATGCGTTAATATACGGTATTTGTTTTTCTCTTTCTGACTTACTTCACTCTGTATGACAGTCTCTAGATCCATCCACGTCTCAACAAATGACCCAATATCATTCTTTTTTATGGCTGAGTAATATCCCATTGTATATATGTACCACATCTTCTTTATCCATTCATCTATTGATGGACATTTTGGTTGCTACCATATCTTGGCTATTGTAAATAATGCTGCAATGAACATAGGAGTGCATATATCGTTTTGAATTTGTGTTTTCATTTTCTTCAGAGAAATACCCAGAAGTAGAATTCCTGGATCTTATGGTAGTTCTATTTTTAATTTTTTGAGGACCCTCCATACTGTTTTCCACAGTGGCTGCACCAATTTACATTCCCACCAACAGTGTGTGAGGGTTCCCTTTTCTCCATATCCTTGCCAACACTTGTTATTTCCTTATTTTTTGATAATAGCCATTCTAACATGTGTGAAGTGATATTTCATTCTGGTTTTGATTTGCATTTCTCTGATGATTAGTGATGTTGAGCATCTTTTCATGTGCTTGTTGGCTGTCTGTATATCTTCTTTGGAAAAATATCTATTCAGGTCCTCTGCCTATTTTTTAATCAGATTGTTTTTTTATATATTGAGTTATATGAATTCTTTATATATTTTGGATATTAACCCCTTATCAGACATATCATTTGTAAATATCATCTCCTATTCAATAGACTACCTTTTCGTTTTGTTGATGGTTTCCTTCCCTGTGCAAAAGTTTTTAAATTTTGTGTCTTTTATTACTGCTTCAGAAGCATTTTTCCTGGTTCTTATTATGGAAACCCAAAATATATGTACATTAGACTTCTATTCTCTGCCCTCTGCATCTATCAATTTAGAGCTTAATATTTTAATCTCTTTATCCTATTGCTTCACATTTTAGGAAAGATTCTCACATTTGTCCCCTACACCACTGATTAGATTTTTTGCAATGCTTATTTTGTTCTTTAAAACTTCTAATACAATTGAAGTTTTGCCAGGGCATTTTCAGCATTCTTTCTTTATCTTATCCAGTTCCCTTCTGCAGTTTTGCCTTTCTCTCACTCATCTTCATTAGTTTCTCAGTCTTGTGTCTTATACAGAATTTTATTAAAACCCCAGAGCAGAAGGAGTAAAAGATTTACTTCTGTTTCTGGTTTTACTCAGCCCATCCAGAGGTATGTTCTTCTTTTTCATTCTGTACTTCATTTTGAATAGGTGTTTTCTGTTACTGTTGTGTTTTATATTCCCATTCTTGAACGACAAAAGCTCTTTCAAGACTAGATGTTTATCAAGAGAGGGTAGATGAAGATATTCCCTTTGGATTGTCTCACTGTCCCACCTGATGTGGTTAGAATTTTCCTTTTAGATTGTAAGATGTAGGTCTGGATAGATGTAATTTTGTTATGACTTGTTCAGAGATGCAGCCACCTGGGAGGCTTGGGGTAAGGGCCCAACCTGAAAGCACTCCCAGTGAGAAGTGTCTCTGCACATCCTGGTGTTTGTCAGAAGGTGCTGCAGAGCCACCAGACCATATTAGTTTTTTTGTTTGGACTGATCAATATTTCAAGCACCCCAGACCCTTGGCTTTGAGCCAAAGAAGCCCTGGCACCCACCAGCTTCCTGTGTGGATCTTCATGTAGTTTGTTCATATGCTGGTGATCCACCTACCACAGCAAATGTCATTGCAGGTCAGTGCCCCCGAACTGCTGTGAACATGATCCCCACGGCTGACCACTGCCATTCTAAAACAGGAAAGAGCACAACTTTCTTCAATACCCTGTTACCAAGCCACCACAACACCTCCTCAGGAGAATATGTGAGGGTCAGACTTTGTGCCCTCCTTCAATCTGGCCCCAGCTACATTCCATGCAGCAGAAATTTCCTGAAACTTCTGTGGATGACATTCTCTTTATTTTCTAGGTACAGGTTTTTATTTTATCTTTATTAAACCATTAAAAATATTTCTAAAACATTTAACTTAGGACTTGAAAATGGGGCATTTGGTGTCTAATTTCAAAACTTTAACTCAGAAATCTGCTTCTGCTTTTAAGCATGGGTAACTGAAAGGTTAGGTGAAAAATCAGAAGAGAAAACAGTGACCAGATGAGAGCCTGGAAACTCTGCCATGGTAACTGTGACAAAAATGTGATGTGCCATGTTGAAAAGAGCTACTCAGGCTCCCAACCAAGGCTCCGGTCCCAGCCATGCCCCATGTGTAAAGTACTTTTATTCGACCTCCACTTAACTGACTCACTGGATTAAGACACTCTTCAGTCCCTCTGAAAAGCACTGACTGATTCCCTCCACACACTGAATTTCGGTAGCCAGTAGTCTGCTCCCCATCAGGCTCCACATAACTGCTCTCATCATTTGGGTATGCTCTTCTGCAAAACTGTTTGTGTCAATACTACTTGTTTTTAACTGTATGCTTAATAAAATATCACACAACCAAATAAATAAAAATATAAGAAAAGAAAATTTTGCTTCTATGAAAACTAAGTTAAACACTTTGGAAAAGTTGGGAAGGAGAGTTGCTATAACTATATATTGCTGTGAATTAAAAGTAAGAAAAGGGCTTCCCTGGTGGCACAGTGGTTGAGGGTCCACCTGCCGAGGCAGGGGACACAGGTTCGTGCCCCGGTCCAGGAAGATCCCACATGCCGCAGAGCAGCTGGGCCCGTGAGCCATGGCCGCTGAGCCTGCGCATCCAGATCCTGTGCTCCGCAACGAGAGAGGCCACAACAGTGAGAGGCCCGCGTACGGCAAAAAAAAAAAAAAAAAAGTAAGCAAACTCTAACAGCTCTGGAAAGTTAAGTGGTAAAATCTGGAAGGAGTCTTCTTTCAGATGGCCTTGAATGTATCATTAAATTCTAGATCCACTTTAATAGAAACAAAACTTAGAATCAGAACTGATACGTTATGGAAATGATTGATGCAAGAAAGACTGTTCAGAAATCTAGTTAAATGAGCATACACGAAAGAAAGGTCTTATTAAAATTATGAAACTGTCACTCTATTCAGGCTGCTATAATAAAATACCACAGACTAGGTGGCTTATAAACAACAAAAATTTATTCCCCATAATTCTAGAGGCTGGGAAGTCCAAGATCATGATGCCAACATATCAGGTATGGTGGCTGGTGAAGGCCTATTTCCCTGTTCATAGATGTTGTCTTCTTTCTGTGTTCTCACATGTTTGGAACGGGCTAAGGATCTCTCTGGAGCATCTTTTACAAGGGCACTAATCCCATTCATGTGGGCTCTACCCTCATGACTTAAGCACCTCCCAAAGGCACCACCTCCTAATACCATCACCTTTGAGGGCTAGGATTTCAACATATGAATTTTGGGGGGACACAAATATTCATACTATAGCACTAATGTATATTTATTTTGCTGGCTATCACTATTGCTGTATAAGAATGTCCAGAAGGCAGTTCTGTCTGAACCAATCTCTTTCTTTCATTCTCCCTCTCTCTCTCTCTCCACCCACTCCTCCTCATCTTTCACAGTCTCTTTCTCTGTCACTCATCTATTACTACCTTTGCTCTATCTTTATGTTTCTGTCTATATGACTTGTGTATTTTCCCTTCTCCCACTTTCTCCCTCAGAGACACGAGATGACTATCCCTTGTTCTGTATGCTATAGAATGACTAACGGAACATACGGAGCAAACTACTGAGTAGCTCAGTCAAAGCCCACAGGCATTTTCTAGTGAACCACTGTTAAGCCAAGCTCCAACTCATCTGTACCAATAGTCCAGCTCTCTTATTCAGAATTAGACCTTCATTTTTTGGTCAATACCTAGAATTCAGGCCTGGAAGTTTTGAAGAATGGACATAGGGGAAACATATACTAGAAACTTATCAGAATCTGCACTGTTTGATCAAAAAGCCTATTAAGGTGTGGAATCATAAGAAAATACATATTTACTTCAGTCCATTTTGATGGTGTGATTAAACCTGGTGAATGATGTCCTTGAGGAAACACTGCCCTTCCTCCAATGGCCCTCAGTTGGAAAGAGAACCCTCAGCAAGACAGACCAGGTTTTGATCTATATCTGTATTTCTAATGTGGTTCTATCCTATCTAGAATCTAAGCACACAATTATCCAGTCAAGGTATCTGGTGTTGTGGAAAGAATATAAAATGTAGAATAAGACAGAATTCTGACTCTAAGACCTTGGGGAAGTTTTTTTACTTCTCTCACACTCCATTTCCTCATCTATGAAATGGACATGCCATACATCTCTCATAGGACCCTTATGAGGATCGAATGAGATTAAGATACTCACGATGCTCAACCAACTGGTTCGGCCACCCAAGCAATAAATTCTGCAATAAATATCTTCGCAATAAATCCTAGAAGAGTTCTCCTCTCTTGAAGATTATGGCTACTGTATATCCATGTGATCACAGAACTCCAAATGCTGAGGTTCATGCACAAAGATATCAGCAACCTTGAAAGGTATCGTGTACAGGGAGGCCTAGCAATTGAGTTCAGGTTAGGGTTTGGGCCTGTGTTATGTGGGTGGTGTCTGGGCTAATCGTGCTGTAGTAAGAATTTGCCCTTCAGATTCTTTCAGGGGCAGAGCTAGTATATGGCACACCACACCTGTTATACAGTGCTAGGGATTTGGAATGGAATCTTCCTCTTCCTCTCTAGGCAACTCTACACAGAAATGAGGCCCCAGAGGGAGAAGAAGGATCATTCTTCTGCTAAGAAAGGCCATGTGAGTAACTGTGCTACCTTGACGGAAATTCCAGACCTACTGTCTCTCTTTCCTCTCTCAACACACACACACACACACACGCCATCTTGTCAGTTGCGGAAACAAAAACGCCTCTTGAAAATGAACTTCTGTGATAGTAGAACACAGTTAAGAGTGTGGGTTTTAGAGACAGACACACCTTAGTTTAAATCTGGATTCTGCCACTTAACTACCTGTGTGAGGTTGGGAAAATCAGCCAAATTCTCTGAACCTCAGCCAAGTGTCAAATAAGGCTAATAATAACAACTTTGCAGGGCTATTGTTTGAATGAAGTGATATCACAACACTTGGTTTACAGTACTTGCCACCCATAGTAGTCCTCAATAAGTAGTAGTAGTAGTAGTAGTAATAGTGGTGGAGTAGTAATAGTAATAGCAGCAGCAGGAGCAGATGCAGATACACGTATTGCTGATGTGTTGTTGCTGCGGTCACTGCCTGACTCGGGATCCAGGCACCACCTCCCTAGTTAGTGAGGGGTATGGAGGAAACAGGTAGCTCTAAACATGGTATCGTCCCAGAGTGAGGGCTCACTTGGGCTTTTTCTCATGTTTCCTCCTCTTTCAAAGGAGAGGAATGAATGTTTTCACAGTCTCCAGGATGGGCATGAGACCTGCACCTGTGCCGACCACCCACACCAGGGATATACCTGGCAACCTCATATGCTTTGTGAACCTCTCACCAGCATTTAGGATTCTGAAATGGAAATGATGGATGACTTTATTCTGCACTCTGGCAATCTCAGCCCTTCCAACAGTTCCAACAGCTTCTAGTCATAACCCTGTGATTTGAGAACAATGAATCTTAATATAATTGAGTTAACTGTATCATTTTTAATGTAAGACAATCTTGATTACAGCCAAAGGGCACCATTAATACGCTGAAGGAATGGCCGAGATTTTAGCATGTGAATGTTGTACAGAAAATAGAACTAATTAGCACTAATTTAATTCGAAGATTAAAGAAAATTCTGCGTTTACCCTTTAAGACAAACCATTTTACTTCGAACAAAGAAAGAATAATAAGTACATTTTTTTTTCCATCTGAAAGGCAATTTTTACTTTTGCATTATTACACTAATATGGGACTGTGGGAATCCTGACCCCATTAGAGATCAAATAATCAGCATTTAATTATTGACAGCAAATTAATATTTAATAAAGACACAAGGGTTCTGGTATATGAAAGGCACCAAGGTTCTGCTGACCCAGAAACGTCCAGAAGGTTCCTTAGTCAGAACATGATCTCCTTGCTGAGGGTAACAAGTAGGGATCCCCAAAGGGTCCTGACAGTTTATTTCCATCCCAGCTACCAAGCCGAGGAGCAGGAAGACCAGGGTGTAAGCAACTGCCCCTTTCAGTTCCCACTCCACTCCCCACTGGTTCTTCCTTAACCAAGCACTTAAGCTAAATAATACATCGAATGTCATAACCAAAAGGAGGACAGTCATAATAAAAAAATAATAAAAGAAGTGGCCAATCCCCCTTTTTATTCTGCAAAATAATACTGACTTTGCTGTGGGACTGCTTGTCAGGGATAATTTCTAACCAAAGAAGACATAATGGATTTACAATGAAACGCTGATGCTTTCCCCCAGCCTCGCAAAGATTCTGAAAATAAGCACTATTACATTAGCAGTCCAAGGAAAGCCAAGAAAATGCTGTTAGGCCATTTCCTGAGAAAGCCAGAGCTATGCGCAGAGAATGGCCTGTGGGTGACCTGGTGTTGGCTCTAAAAACCTATCTGCATTCCCTTCAGATCTCAGCAACAAAATTCAGACCAGGCCTTCTCTGGACCTGCTGAAGTGATGGCAGCTGCCCTGGGTGGAATATCCTTGAACCAGGTTAGAGGACTGAGTATTCAGCATGGGGTGCCTGGCTCCAGGCCTCAGTCCCTTAAATCATTCCAGGTAGACACCTTCAGGGCTCACCATGTGGACATGCAAGGTAGATCCAGCCTAACTACTTGGAGATGCCAGGTTAGACTGATGTGCAGGGTTTGTGTTAATACTGACCTAGGGAAGCTTTTGCTGGGCCATTCCATCCAGGCCTCTGGTTCCACTCCACAGTGCAGCTCTGGCTTGCCAAACTCGAAATACCCTGTGTCTTATTTCTACCAATTCCTCATTGATAAGCTATACAAGGAAGTTAACAACAAGCAAATACTTTAGTGGGACACTCTCTGCCAGGCCTGATTCCTTGTTGTAGAGACTAAAGAAGGTATTAGTTACACAGAGCACACAGCAGGCTGACTAAAGGAGTGTACATATTGTGGCTGTTTGGACTGGGAGGCAAAAGCTGGATGCCTGATGGTACTTGTCTGCCTCTGTTGAATTTATAATGTTTCAATAAAGAAAGCATGGGATTTAGAATGAGAAAGCAACTGGGCCTGAAATCCTGGGGTGCTCTGATGGATCCAGAAGCTAAGAGTGGCCTGTAGTACTATCTACAACAGGCAGCTACAAACAGGACTGCACAACTTAGGAGAGGCTCTTCAATGAAGACTAAATGAAACAATGCATGAAAACTTCTTAGCACATGAACGCTGGATAAACCATAGCTATCAATATCATTTTTACTGACCAAGATCTTTCTACTATTTCTTCATTGGGTTGACATGGAGTTGGAAGAACCCACAGTTGTGACCTAAGCCAACTCCTTCCTAATGGGGAGATGGAGGCCAAGGGAAACCAACTGTTGGCTTGAGGTTGCACAGTGAGAGTGAGGCAGAGCCAAGACATGAATCTGCATTGCTTCAAGCAGGCTGGAGTTTTCACTGGGAACCCTCCCCTCCCCTAGGCTGGGACCTACAGGAGTAAACTGATGAGGGGAACTGGATGCTGTACTGTGCTGTGTCTCAACTAGGGCTGAACTCCAAACTCTCTAAGGACACCCACAGCTCTGAGGCTCTGTCTCTGTAGAGCTCCCCTAACATATTCCCATGGGACCTAACAGCAAAGACCAAGGAAGAAAATGGTCAATGCATCTGGAAGAGACTTCCCAAATGGTCATTTCTAAGGGACAGTGTCTTCTGGCTCGAGAGGGTGCTGCTAGCAAACCAGTCCCTGAAACCCCCTAACCACCAATGCCTTTTTCCCACAAAATAGCTCCAGAGCCAAGAGAGGGGACTCATATGGCTGTTCTCTCTAATTTGACTCTTGCATGAAATAACAGTTGTATCTGGGATAGGCCCAGACCTGAAGGGGGCAAGTATAGAACTCTGCAGATAATTACCACCTTCTGCCCAACCACTGAAAAGGGATCTACAGCGCTGTCTAAAGGCAGCAGACTATTTTAAAAGGGCTTTATTTGCTTCTTGCTCTAACCCAGGGGCTAACGTAATGGCTTATATAGCCCACTGTATTCTTTCCCAATATCAACACGCTACTAAAGTATCCTGGGCCTGTATACCCTTATATCTATTCCTTTCCCTTTTGGGGAGCTCTGGTCTTATAGCACATGGATGCTGACCCCTGCAAGCTATCTTTCCAGGCTCCCTTATCATCTAGCCTCCAGATGGATTTAGCGAATGGGAAGCACTGGAGGGAGATTGGAGAGGAGGAGGAAGGAATGGCCAGGATGTATCTCTGCCTCAGGTAGCTTCTCTTGCAGCAGCTGCATTTTTCTCTTGGGCCTCAGATCATACTAGACAAGCCTGTCTTGGTGGCAGATTCCACTGGGTGACCCAAAATGCTGCTTCCTCCCTCTGTCCCTTCAGGCTCAGAACAGTAGTGCCTTCCCTATTTTGCTAATCTCTGGCTCCTACTGTCCTGTTTGACTTAGCTCCTCCAAAATTTCCTGTATTAAAACTCATCCACCACATAAACACTGAAATGGTTTCTTTTTTCTGTTTAGGCTATGATTGATACATACAGTGCCTGGAATATGGCATAGCAACAATATAATATTTGTATTCATATTCATTTAAGTATACAGGCTCCTACGACATCCATCAAACAGTATTTTAATTGCCCATCCTGCCTCCCTAAGGAAAGGGAGACAGGGAATGGACATTTGTTTAGTGTCTGTTTTATGCCAGGCTTGGTGGTAATTTTTCCACACATCATACTATTTAGTCCTTGTAACAATATCATGAGGTAGGTTTTAATATCTAATTTTTTTTTTTTTTCCGGTACGCGGGCCTCTCACCGCTGTGGCCTCTCCCGTTGTGGGGCACAGGCTCCGGACGCGCAGGCTCAGCAGCCATGGCTCAGGGGCCCAGCCGCTCCGTGGCATGTGGGATCTTCCTGGACCGGGGCACGAACCCGTGTCCCCTGCATCGGCAGGTGGACTCTCAATCACTGCGCCACCAGGGAAGCCCCTAGTATCTAATTTTTAAGAATGAGAAAACTAAGGCCACAAAAGATTATGTCACTAGTGAATTTACAAGCAAGAATTTAGACTCCAGACCCACAGAACTCCCAAGGAAGCCAGTCAGTATCATTTCTCCTCCACCAGAATTCTTAAGGTGTTCTTGTTTTTGCTTTATTTTTATCGTTGTTGTAGTTGGCAAACCACTGTGTAAATACAATCATACTCTGACCATCATTTTATGAAATTTAAAGAAGCTCAACTGCTCTGATGGCTCTGGTTGGACCAAGGATGGACCCTGGAACTTCACCCTCTCTTCTCCCCATCACCACCACCACAAGGGCTTCTTGAACCATTTTTGAAACACAAGCTGACATCTATTTGGCTCACTTGCATCAAGTCTCTTCCTTTCTCAACCTCTCCTACACTCAGGTGCCCAATTAATTTTCCTAAATTTAACCTCTAATCATATTGCTCCCTAATCAAAGAAGGCTTCCCTTTGCATGCCAGATTGAGAACAAATTCCCCTTACAGGCATTAATGATCCACAACAGGCCAATCTTACCATGGTCTACACCCTTATACTCCACCCGAAGAACTAAGCCTGCATTCCAAATATTCCCATACTTTCTCTCAATACTTTTCCACATGATGTTTCCTCCTCCTGGAATACTTTTCTGCACCCTCACACTGGCGTGTTTCAGACCACCATCTGCCCTTCAAGGGTCATCTATAATTCATTTTCTCCATGAAGTCCCCACCAACGTGGTATAATTTCCCTTTTATATCAGGTCCTTGATCACTTTTCGTGATATTCTGATGTGTATCAGAGTTATTCGTGAGCATGTCATATCCTTGCTTGAGAACTGAGAATCATCCCTGGGTTCCCCACTGCACATATCCCTGTATATTTTGGGCATTCAGTAAGGGTTTGTTGAATTGAACAGAGTTGACAGTATTTAATTTAATTTAGTGGCAGGTCAGGAAAGCACTCTCCCCTAAATTGTAAACTAGGCAAAGTTTGACATCCCTCCATCCCATCAGTGTCTTCTTTCCCTCACTGATGCCTCTCTCTCTTAGACATCATTTGTCTGCCCCTGCCCCAATTGGCCATTAACAGATGCCTGGGGGGAAAAAAAGCATGAGTTTAGAGATAACTAAAAGCTTGAAACTAGGAAGAGCCTTTCTCTAGCCTCCCCAAGGAAGGTGCCACCTGAGCCTTCCAGCCCCTATGAAGAGAAACTGTCTCCCACCCACCCCCTCACACACCAGAGGCAGTGAGCTAATGATACCTGTCATGCCACCTCCCAATGGCCATCACCCTTGCTCTTTGTAAATGAGTAAATCGGTCCTAGATGCCGGCCTCAGGCATTGCACATCTAGGGCCTGTCACCTACTCCCACTTTCATGCTTACTGGACCACCCTCACAAGTATGACACTTTCTCATGTTACTTTGCAATTTTCATACCCTTGAATAAAATGCCTCCTTCCTATTACCCTTCTCTCTCTCTCTCCTTGCCCCATTCTCAGAGTGCCTAGTTTGTTCAATCAGGGAATTTTTTATTTGCTTTAGCAAAAGAACACTTAAAGGAAGTATAATTAGGCTTAAAAAAGGTCGAAAATTCACTTGGAAGATTTCTCTCTCCACATGGTTTCTCATCACTGTTTGAGTCTGCATCTCACTGCATCGTGGCTTCCCCTGATATCATAATTCCCATTCTCCCACCACAGTGACAGATAACACTGCCTTCAGTGTGCCTTGGTACCAGCTCTTGCCCTGACCCTACCACCAGCTAATTAGTCTTTTTCTCTTAGTACAGAGTCTCAATATTAGAGATTCTGATTGGCTTGACCGAGTTCAGGAATTGGTTACTACTGGACCAATATCATCTGTTGTCAGAGTCCTGGGCACATCCATAGATGTCTAGACCCATCCCTTTGGCAGGGGTCCTGGCTAACTTGTAATTACAAAGATGAGAGTACCGATACAAAGTTTGAGATATTTGTAAGGATCTCTGATAAGACTAATAGGCTTATGAAAACAGACTAGAAGATGAAAGAAGGAAGAGAGGAAGGGAAGAAAGGAGGAAGGAAAGAAAGCGGGGGGAGGAAGAAAAGAAAACTAAGTAAAGTGCTGAACCTCTGCTACATGCTAAGCACAAATTCAGCTCTAAAACTAATATCACCCTATTTTAGCCTCACAATAATTCTTCCAAGTAATTATTATCAATTCCTCCTTCCATGTTAAAGGATTCAGTCTCAGAAAAGTGAACTGATTCATCCTGTAGTTAGTGGAAGAACAATGATTTGAACTGGGAAATATCTGACTTCAGTTTCATCGGAGGTAGAAGTTCTGTATGATAAATTGAAGAAATAACATCAAAAACAGTTTTCCTTAAAACAATCAAAACAAAAGAGTGATTATTGAAGAATGTTAATTGATATCTCACTGCACTGGTTACTTCTGCCTGATGGTTTAATTATTAGTAGCTCAGTGAGTTTCATTAGAGACCTATTGTGCCAATGTTGGCGAAACAACACTGGCATCTCATGTTCAATAATCAAAAGCAGGAAAAACAAACATTTTCTTTGGCGTCCTGGATTTATAAATAGCAGTGGTTTGTGAGTCCTTTAATCAATAACTAGGCTATCTAGCCCATCTTGGACAATGGAGACAACAGACATTCTTGTCTCTTAATTCCCCTTGTCTGCCCTAAATTTACAAAATCCAACTGGGCAGAGACCGGGCTGGTTGGGTAGCCATCCTATCCTGAAGCCTGCCTTTTGGCCACATGGCTATTAAAAGATAATTTTCTAAAAAAGGCAATATCATGACTTTCATATATACATAAATAAAAAATATAAAATGAACATATATGAAAGAAAAAATTGGAAAAGATGCTACAATCTGTTCAAAGGAGAAATCAAAGAACTATAAATTGATATGGAGTAAAGGAATGCTGAAATGAATTTACAAATTGATGTTATTTTTTTTTTTTGAGGGATTGAAGGGGGAGAGTTAAGTAAACCTATACTGGATAGAGTTTATTTGCATCTCTATAGACAAGAATTATTTTGCAATGCTATCACTTATCTACACTTACATTGTACAGTATCCCAAGGGCAATGAAAAGCTAAAATCAGATAAACCTCAAGCAAGTGTTCTCTAAATAATGCGTATTATTTTTCCATTGGACACATCCAGTTATCTTTCTTGCTTATCCAAATTTCCTTACATGGTATAGTGAAAAACAGGTGCTTTAAGGTCAAATCAAATATAGGTGGCCTCTGACAGGTGATTAAACCTCTCTGAACCTCAGTTTCCTCCTCATAAAATAAAGGCACAATACTCACTTTACAGGCTTAAGATGAAGATCAAGCTAATAGCTAAGAGTTTAACATAGTATCTGACACAGAATAGTACTCAGTAAGTGTTCATTCCCACAGGCCTTTCCCCCAAACTCAGCAGCCCAGGGACTTCAGAAATCAGTCTCTACTTGGTAGTTGCCAGGAGGGCTGAGTTAATAAAATGGACACTGGACACCCCAGGTCTCTCCGGCCCTTAGCAAAATAATACAGAACCATCCCATCACAATAAGCCTGGAGCTAAGCCGAGATTTGGGAGTGAACATGTAATCAAATGCCACCAGAGGCTGTGATCCTTGGAGAGGAAGAAAGAAAAGAGGCAAAAAGAAAGCCAACATCTCTCCAGGAAGCCCTTCAAATCCTCAAAGCTGACACACAAGGGATTCAGACCTGGAAAAGATGAATACAGAAAAAAATGGAAGTCCACCTGATGTGTTAACCTGGCAGTGCTGATTGTAAATGGTCACTGATGCTATTTCATTCAACAAACACATTGATCACTGACCACAGGACCAAAGCAATAAGGCAGCGTGGGGGGTGGTGCAGTCAATGGTTCTAATCACAGGTACGGGAATCAGGTGGACTTATGATGGAATCCTAACTGTCACTGACTAGTTTTGTGATCTTGGGTGATTACAGTCACCTCCTTGGCTTCATGTTCCTCCTTGGTAAAAAGAGATTAACAATAGCAATTTACTTAAAGTATTATTTTCAGGATTAATAAGATAATATTTTTGATGGGCTTAGCAAGTTGATAAACAATAAATGGTAGCTAAAATAAATAAAGTTCGAGAGAAAAACTGCGTCCACACTGGCCCGTGTTACTCTTTTAGAAGTTCTCACCAACGCAGCTGATGACAGACTTTAAAATTAAAGGTAAGGAGAACTAAGATGAGACTCTTCACCACCTGTAGTTTCTCACCTGTGCACATCCAGTGAGCTGGTCTTGGGACAAAGATAGAATTCCTCAGCCACTCAGAGGGGATATGACCACAGATGTGCAACCTGAATCCACCTTGGGCCAGCCTAGGTGTTCCAAATGTGCATACGGTAACTGTGGACTATATCGTCCTTGCAAATCTGTCCCAACCAGAAAGTAAGTATAGTTAGAGGCAGTGCTAGTGCCTTGTGCCTCTAGGTGGATCTCAAGCCATTAGTCCCCTCTGAAAAACATTATACTGTTTTGTTCTCACTCTACTAGACCACCAACACTGAGAAGCATCCTGCCAAGATATCAGCTGGCAGGGGTTTCCCATGCTCTGCTCTCAGCAGGGAGCGGATGTTGAGGTAGAGAGCAGACTGTCCTCCTGCGCCTGCCTCTCACTTGCATGTGAATCACTTGTCCTTCCTTGTGGTACTTCATAATATGTATACTTCATCCTTTTACCTAAGGGCTGTACCCCCTGTCCTGCTACCCCCCAATTACTGATGAGTGAGTCTGCGTAACAAACCCTCTGAGAGTTCATTAACACTGACCTTCTAGATAGCTCTGCCTTTCCCTCTCCAGGACCACTAGGAGTCTGTTCTCTTAGGAAAGACACCAAGGATAGAATTCCCACCTGTGTCTAGGGCAGATATGTAAGCCAGGCCCTTGAATTCCTGCCCTTTGACAAACTGCAAGTGTCCTGCATCCACACTACGCTCTGCTGTGGTCCAAGAACCTTGAATACCAAGGTGAACTGATTACCTTTAATTCTGTGGGTCCTACGGAGATAACAAAGGTTTCCCACCTGGAGATTGACATTATCTGAGTAGGTCACTGTGTATGTCAGTGACCTGTTCCAAACCAAAAGAAAGAAAGAAATTTGAGTACTGAAAAGGGAATGAGAAGGCTCTACATGGGGCTTAACTTATTTATTCTGGAAAGAAACCACTGAAATTTAAACAGAGTGTATTCTCCGCAATGTGAAAAGGGAAATACTTTCAGAGATAGGTGAATGATATGACTTTTTTTTTTTTCTTGTGCATGTGACAAAACCTGCCCAGTGATGGAACACTGGATCATTTTCCTAAACCAAAGAGCCAAGGAGAAAAATAGGCAATAGATTGAAAAATGGACATCTTCCCCGGGGCCTGAGCCCTAGAAGCACTGGTCCAGAAGGCCAGACAACTCGTTCTACTCTCTGAGCCCTGGGACTGCTCCTGGTCTCCCTTTGCTGCCCAGCTCAGTGGATGTCTGTGGACGGGGAATAAGTTAAGCAAAGCTAATGTCAGATCAGGCATGATGGAAAGTGTATATCCCTTCTTGAGACTCTTTATCACTCAGAGTGAGTGTTTTATAGCCCTGCATAGAGGTTGCCATAAAACACCATTTTAAGGAGCATGAGGCCATATTTCATCCATTAACGTCCTCTTGCCCCAAGAGGCAAAACAAACTAGCAGGTGGCTCAGGATTAACATCTTTATTACAGATGACCTCACTATTGTGTTCTCTATAAAGAAAAAATATTACAAAGCATTAACGCACTTTAACTATTAAATTAATACAGATTTACTGCTCATATCCGGATCTAAATTTCTAGGCTTGCAGGGTCGTTATTTTTCTGTGAATTTTTTTGACAATATTGCTAATGGGGACCAGAGCAAAATTGATATGAACTGTGATGGTGGATGCATGAATTCAGGGAGGCAGCAGGTTATGCCTCTTCATAAATCACTCCAGTGGCAGTTTTGCACTAAGACTTACACAAGTATTTTCAATATTTGAGCAAAAGCCATAGAAGGACATTGAGCTGAGAGGACGCAAGTATTAAGATTCCAATATTTACTTTGTAAATTTTTACTTCGTAAATATTCCAAATTTTACTTTGTAAATATTCCAATATTTACTTTGTAAATGTTTAAATATTTAATATTTACATTTACAAATGGCAAAACATGAAGACTGTTCTTTAATTACTTGGAGAGGCTTTGGCGCATGACTCCCCCTGCCCCCACTCTGTCTCTAATGCTTAAAGTAGCCATTACTTATTCTATCTCGATGGGTCGCTACTGAATGTTGTTTGGTTTCATAGATGCTTAGGTTGAAGTTGTCCTCATTTCGACTCCTTTCTGGGGTTCTGAGTGATGGTATACACTGGTCATTAGTTAAATAAGAAGCAAAGTATCAATTATATTGTTAATGACCAGCAAGAACCCAAACCCCCAGAGTTTGGTGAAAATGGATTATGGAACAGGGCTTACTACTGAACAGTCTTCTTCCTTCCTTCCAAATCTAAAACTTGGGGATCCCACAGTCATTCACACCTTAAGGGAATGAAAGAGAGAAATGACGTCTATGCCAGTCTATTGATCATGTCACAGAGGTGAGGAGGTGGCAGGAAGCTCAAGAGAAGGTTGAAGGTTAAGGGGGCATTTGCATGAGCTCTGACCTTATATATTTTCCTTGAACACAGAGCCCCTCCCCCGTATATTTTCTACATTCAGGTTAGCAACTTCTTTGCAGGGAGATGTGGGTATGCAAGGTATAGAGGGGCAGTTATGGCCCCACCAGCACCCAGGGGGAGTGGGGAGAAGAGGGTCCTTGAAAGAAAGCCTGGGTTCCCCATGGCCTTAAGGGAAAATACCCTAGGGAAAGGTAAAACATGGAGTCTCATTTCAGAGGATTTGCTGTTCAATTTATCACCATCTAGTCCAAGTTTCATGTATCATTTAGGGTGAGATAATATTTTGACACGTGGACTCTGAAAATATATAAACCATGCCTTGGTTCAGTAACTTCCTCCCTGCAAAGTCCTTGAAAGAAGTATGTGTACAAAAAACAACAACAAAGCATCTTAACTTGAGAGTAAAAAAAAAAATTTTTTTTTGGCATGCAAAATCTTAGTTCCCCAACCAGGGATTGAACTCATGCCCCCTGCATTGGAAGGGCAGAATCTTAACCACTGGACCACCAGGGAAGTCCCTAAAAATGCTCTTTGATAACAGTAATAGCTATGGCCCCAAATTCTAAGGCTGAACTCTAGCCAGCTAGGCCAGCCTGGGAGGAGGAATGCTTGGGATAATCTCAGCCCCCTCCTCCCTAGCCCCACCCCTTGCTGGCTGTTAAGACAAAAAGGGTAGATCCATGCAAACCACAATGAGAGCAGAGAGCACACATGTCCTAGAGGTGAGGTTGAGAAGGTCCTCCAGGTCCCTCTATAAATCATGGAAGCCCCTTCAAAATTTCCACTCCTGGAAGACAACAAAGGTCACCTTAAAAACAGGATGAGAGATGGAGACAGGGTTTGTTTAGCCGAGAACTGACTTCTAGAAAGGAAACGAAACGTGAGATTTTGCCAACCCCAAAACCGCCACTGGTAACAGCTGCCATCTAAGAAGTCTAAATCTTTGGGCATGGAGTTCCCAAGCATGGAGTTCTCCTTCTTGCCCTATCAAGATCAAGAACCTCTCTCCTCTTTCCACCCCCATCATGAGTCTCGAAACCAGTCAGAAGAGAGAGCTCCAGAAACGTACAAGCCCATCCCAAGAAAACGCAAGTCTCAGCAGAAGAGGTGGACAGGTGCATGTCCTAATATCTTTGGCCCACAGTATTAGGAAGCCAACTGAAAAAGAAATGACAAAAAAAAGTCTTAATAAGAGACAATATAGCAATGTGGAAACCACCGGCTAGTGTTTCTTGATATCTCCCAGGAACATAATCCCGAGAAACGTAACTCTTTCCTTCTCCTTCCAAAACACGAATATTCATGGGCATATAATCAGTGTGCACATGTATGTGCATGTTCTGTGTGTGAGTATATACAGCATTCTGCACTCTGGGTGTGCATGGGTAATCAGATGCATGCCCACTGGTGTGCTTGCGTGTACACCCCATGAACAGTCCTAGGACCTGTATGTACACTTGAGCATCAGTGATCAATGAATGCATTGTGTGCAGGTATCTTATGCATATCTTGCACACTATTTTGCATGTGTACACACCCAGGTGTGTCCTGCGTGACCTGGAAAGCATGTCATGTGCATGCACAGGTGCACGTTGTAGCTTCTGTGTCTGTGTGTTTTTGTGAGTCTGGGTTGTTAAGCCCTACCATGCACCAGGCTGTTTGCAGCCGATGTTGAGCCGCTAATGATTTTAATGAGAGTGCCTTCTGGATTCATATTTTTTTCATAAAATACATCACACTAAAACCAAATCAATGAGAAACATTAATTAGGGGCTTTGTAGATGCCTTCTGTGGTGGTGTTTTTCTTTTGAGAAGCACCAGACGAAGAATGCTGGGCTTTATTTAAGCTAAGTTGTTTGACATTTAGATGAGAGAAAAAAGGGGAAGAAACTAGCCAGCCCAGGAACCGTTTTTGACAGCTCTTTGTCATGCAAGGGAGAAAAAAGGCGCTGGCTGTGAGAGTCTACTTTGAAGCCCTGGAAATTTGTAATGAAAAATTTAAGATACAAGAGAGGCAGAAAGATGAGCTATTCACGGGGCTCTGCATATATTAACACTTGTAATGCAAACTAAAGGTTTCCTATGTGTTTTTATAATTTGGCCGCTAATAAATATCTTCCAGAAGTGCTTTGATTTTCTAAGTTCGGGTATGGAGTTCGAATCCATTAAAAAGTAAAAGAAACAATTGGCATTGGACTTTGGTCCCTGATTGGGGGACCGTGCACATCAATTATTACAGACAGACCACTGACATATTTCAAAGGATGCTGGAAGCCCTTGCACACTCGGAGGAAGCCATGCGTCTGTGGATATATCCTCCAGTGCAACTATCTTCTGTGTCGACCTCTAGGTCAACTCTTCCTGAGCCCCCGATCCTCTCCCCTTAAAAACCACCTGGGCATGATTAATCAAGATTCTTTCTCCAGGGACAGGCAGATGCTAGGGATCCACCGAGGAAGTTCTCAAAAAGCAACATCTTCATTACTGAAAGGGCAGAGTTTCTGTGACGTCAAATCAACTTTTACAAATTTGGGTTACCAAAGCAAATCAGTTCCATCCGTGTATTACATCCCCACAGGCCTTGATCATGCTCATTTTGCTCAGCCTGTTTGATTACAGCCCAAGACATCTTTGTTTCCTCTCTTCTTTCTAGATCTTCCAATGATCTTCTTCTCCCCAGATCTTTTTTCTTTTGTCTGGAATTTCTATTCCCTGATTAACAAAAACTCAACATCTTTACACACTCTTCAAAATTCTTTTCTCTTTGCCTCATGAGTGGGCAGGCTAGGTTAGGAGGAATGTGGGCTTGGCAATCAGATGGACTCAAGTTCCAAACTCGAATGAACATGAGAAGGAAGTGGTACATAGAGGCCAAGGAGTGTGCAGGGAGCAGGCTAGCATGTTTCAGCCTGGGCTCCGGGCTTTGGCCCCCCAACCAAAGCAGCTCTGGGTGGCACCAACATTCAGTGCCCAGGGCCTTCATCTCTCAGGTCGAACACTCAATGCCACTTCCTCAGACTCCTGCTCTGTCTCTCTTAGAAAAGTGTTCATCCAGAATAGTCTGAGTCCTGGAACCTTACACATCAATCCCTCAAAACACCCCTATAAGTTCTTCCAATTCCTCAAGCAGAAACAGTGCAATAGATCAGGGGTTTTCAACCTCTGCTCTATTGACATTTTGGGTCAGATAATTCTTTATTGGAGGGGCTATCCTGTGCATTGTGGGATATTAGCAGCATTCCTGGCCTATTCATCTTGTTAAAATGGACAATGCCAAGTGAACTGCAGGCCACTGGCTATTCTCATGAGATACAATGTGGGGATCCAGGGTCCAAGCAGTGACCCTCTTAATCATAGTCATGGTTTGTAAGGCTGGAGAAAAATTACCAAAGGACATGAAGTGGGAAGAGCGGCCTCAGTGAGGGACCTGACAAAGAGATAGCACATTTGACCTGGTAATTTAGAGAGTTTACAAAAGAACTATTTGTAAGGGTGTGTGCAAGGTTTAAGGAAAGGAGACTGCAATACTCTAGAACTACTGCAGTTGGGAGCCGCTATCACCTCTGGGCTGGAAGGGAAGGGAATGATTAACCAAAAAGCTGTGTGGAGAGGGACTTCTGAGAAGTATCCACTGAGGCATCTCTGATGGGTCAGACTCCCAGAGAAAAGAGTACCGGCATACCTCCTTTTATTGTGCTTCGCTCTAATTGTGCTTTGAAGATATTTGCATTTTTTACAAATTAAAGGTTTGTGGCAATCCTGCATTATTAGATGATGGTTATCATTTTTTAGCAATGAAGTATTTTTTTAATTAAGGTATGTACATTGTTTTTTTCCGACATAATACTATTGCACTCTTACTATTGACTACAGTATAGTGCAAACATAACTTTTTTTTTTGGCGGTACGCAGGCCTCTCATTGTTGCGGCCTCTCCCGTTGCGGAGCACAGGCTCCGGACGCGCAGGCTCAGCGGCCATGGCCCACGGGTCCAGCCGCTCCGCGGCATGTGGGATCTTCCCAGACCAGGGCACGAACCCGTGTCCCCTGCATCGGCAGGCGGACTCCCAACCACTGCACCACCAGGGAAGCCCTAAACATAACTCTTATATGCACTGGGAAACCAAAAAGTTTGTGTGACTCACTTTATTGCAGTATTTGCTTTATTACAGTGGTCTGGAACCAAACCCACAGTATTTCTGAGGCCTACCTGCAGAGTGGAAGGAGAGTGAGTAGACTGAGGGGCAGTGGAAAATATCCAGCACAGGTGAAAGGTGTCCAAGAGATAGTTTCTGGGCTGCTGCCCTGGCAAAAGGTATAGTCAAGGGAATTAGGAGAATAATTAGTGGCAAGGCTAAAGCACCAGCCAAAAGTGAGCGGTGAAGAGTGAGCCAGCCGAATCCTGAATGCCTGGTAATGGCAGTGGTGGCTTTGTGCTGGCTGCAAATCTCACATCCAAAGGGGTTAGGTTTGTTTCAAGGAGGCTAGAAGGAAGGAAGTCCCAACCAACCCAAACTCCTGGGCTGCTGACTAAGACTTTCATGATTAGATTTTATAATTGTCAACTTTCTTTTGATTTTGACCTCCCTGAGGGCAGAAACCTTGTCTGACTTGTCCGTGTGTACTCCCCAGTGCCTGCCATGGTACCTGGCAGAGAGCAATTGTTTGTTCAGCTTGTGAGTGTGAATGTGAAGATCCAAGCTCTGGGATTCCCTTATCTGCCCTATATGGTCCTATGATCCATCGTGTGTAGGAAGAGGTCAAAACATCAAGTTGTACACCTTGAATCTATATAATTTTTGTCAACCATACCTCAACAAAGATGGGGAAAAAAAGAGTTCCCAAGAGTCACTGTCAAAGCAAAGGGTCTACATTCTTTCTTTCCCTTCAGCAGACGGAAGAATCCTTCCCACAAAGTGTGCACAGTTCAAGCAGAGCCCTAGCAACCTGTCCACCTCTCATCTATTTCTCAGGGCACCTGGTGGGGGGCGTCAAGGAGTAGGAGCTTGGGGTGCAATGTTTCTTGTCTCCCGAACTGCACGAACAGTCACCTGAGCCCTTAGGGAAAGCCACTGGACATCCTTCCAGCAGCAAGCACTACAATCTTGGCTGATTCCAGCTGGCAGGAGGGTGGGCAAAGATGTAACTCTCCATAGTTACAGCACCTAGTTCTTCAGACACATATCCAGTTTTATGGCACCAGGTCACTGGACTTCCTGAGAGTGACAAGCTTCCCTTGGTTCTGACTCCTGCAAAAAGCCAGGCAGTCTACACCAGCCTCCTATGGTATGTTCCAATCGTCTCCCTAAGGAATCCCCTCCCAGTCCTTCTTTTCCTGAGCAGGAGGCTAGGGCCCAAGCACAGATTGCCTCTGCGAAGTTCTTCAGTGTGTTTGGAATCCCAGATTAAAAACATTCGTTGTACTTCTACCCTGAGCTTCGTATGATGAGGGTCATGAAGGGACCTTAAAAATAATGTATTACCCCAAAAGGATTATAGTCCAGCAGGAAAGGTTAAAAAAAAAAAAAAAGTTTAAGTGGATTCCCAGCAGAAAAGGACTCCTGGGCATACCTCAGAAGAGAGCTATCCCTTGCTGATAGGGATGAGTCATAATGAGGTAAAGAGGTTGATGTGGGCAGGTGAGGAAAGGGATGGAGAAGGGGGTACTTAAGCCACACCTTACCTATGAGCAGACTCTCATCACCTGGGATGGCTACATCTTTTAAGTTATAGCCAATGTGTCAGACCTTCCGCACTCCCTGCCTGCTGCCCCTTCTCCTACTTGTGATTGCTGGAAAAATTTTAAGAAAAAGAAGATGCTCTAAAGATGCTGGTTAAATATCAATAGCTCTGTCTCTGGTTCTCCATTTGAAGCCTTCTTAATTAAGGCACCACTGCCTGGACATAAATGTATTTATGTCTATTAATTTTTGCTCCACTTAGCAGAGTGGTCACTTAATTAAATGTCTTCAGTTGTTTTATTGGAAAAAACATAACCCATCCTCCCCCCCACAAGGCATTCGTCCTTCCCACTTAGCTCCTCTGTTGTGCCGTGGATTTAAACATACTATTTGTTGCTTTCCACTCAGTTCATTTGTAATCCCAATGCCGCTGCATTTGTAGGAACTGATATTAAAAAGTAATATCTGAGACTAAAGTCGCTAGACTGTTTAGTAGATTTTTAAATTGAAACCAAAATTATACAGATTTTTCATTCTGATAATTCTACCAATTCACTAATTCTTTAATCTTTACAGGTCATTGAACAGTTCCACATTAATGAGATGTAGTTAAGAACAAATTTTACACTTTTTCCTTTTTTTTTTCTTGAAAAATGTTTCCTATCATTTGTAACTTAGAAAGAACTTGTTCCATTTATGGTCCATTTATTTAAAATAATCGAATGCATGGGATCTGGCTGAACACTGTGTGTAATGATGCTTTTAAACAAATTACCATTTATTTATAAGCAAGAAATAGACTTTTAAAAAGCACCCAGACTTGGTTACATTATTAATGATGTTCTCCAAGCCCAACAGCTCTGGGTGTGTGTGTGTGTGTGTGTGTGTGTGTGTGTGTGTGTGTGTGTGTGTGTGTGTGTGTGTGTGTGTGTGTGTGTGTGTGTGTGTGTGTGTGTGTGTGTGTGTGTGTGTGTGTGTGTGTGTGTGTGTGTGTGTGTGTGTGTGTGTGTGTGTGTGTGTGTGTGTGTGTGTGTGTGTGTACGCACAGATGTGGATTTTATTCCAGTGAGAAGGTTGAGGACCTCGGAGTAAAACAGAAAAAAAAAAGCTTCTAGAAAAGCAACATGTTTTTCCTTTTTCAGAAAGTTGCAAATGTTACTGAAATTCACCATGATGAGCTATTCATTCCAAAATCTTCACCGTAAATGTGTGGCTCTCATCACAAGCACCCAAAGCGAAAATCAACCCTAACCTTACTTGTTCAATGTGCCAAGGTTATGGAACAAACAGAAAAAGTCCTTCATCCCATTTAAGACAGACGCATGTACAAGTATGCAAAGCCCACCTCTTCCACCAGCGGCCCAAGAGTTCCTACTTAGAGAATAATTGCATTTTTATAAAATGCTGTGGAGTTAATTGCTTGGATTCAAGTATTGTATATCACTATTATTCCTTGCCACACAGTACTGCAGGGAGGAAAATGTTTATCCCGTTAAGTGATAGTTAAAGAGCTTGCATGGCAGAGAACCACGGGAGATGGTTGACTATGCTAAGAATTAATGGAGAGAGATTATTCTGGCTTCATCAGCTTTGGCCCTATCCATTCATAAGACTATCTCCATTCCCTTTCTACCTTTTTTCTTCTATACAGACCAAATAAAGAATAAATAAATAATAAGTAGTGTCTGGGACTTCCAATATTTAATCCCAGCCCCAGCCCCGCAACTGCCAACAAGTGTACAATCCCCAGAGAGCATTTGTCAGCTCCAGCAAAATCAACTGAAATAGCCCTGTTCACCGGGCTATTTTTCCTTTGAGAAGGGAGTCTACAAGCCTGAAGGAATTAAGGGAAGATAAAGGAGAAAGGATGAAAAGGGAAGGAAGAAGGTGGAAGAAAAAATATGAATCTAAGATACCAGAGGTATCAAAGCTGCTAAGCAGAGTAAGATATTAAAAGTTTCCAGGGCTTCCCTGGTGGCGCAGTGGTTGAGAGTCCGCCTGTCGATGCAGGGGACGTGGGTTCGTGCCCCGGTCCGGGAAGATCCCACATGCCGCGGAGCAGCTGGGCCCGTGGGCCATGGCCGCTGAGCCTGTGCATCCGGAGCCTGTGCTCCGCAACGGGAGAGGCCACAACAGTGAGAAGCCCACGTACCACAAAAAAAAAAAAAAAAGTTTCCAGGCCTGAGAGAATATGTGGATAGGACTACTTTATGCCAGTGATTTTTTGAGAAATCATGAAAAAAAATTAATTAAAGGAAAGGTGCTTAAAGACAAGATGAATGCATGTAAAGATAACTCTTGTATTGCTAGCACCAAGAACTGTCTGACATATAACCGACACTCAATAAATATTTGTTAAATATTAATAAATGAATGAATGAATGATGTGTTGGTTTTCCAAAAAAGGCAGAGGTAGATCTAGACTCTGAGGCTAGTTTCTTCAACCACTAATAAAACAATAATTATTAAATCAGTGGTTTTGAAAGCTTAGAAAATAAGCAATAATGGCCAGGTCCCATTAGGACATATCTTGCCAAACAAATCTAACGGCCATTTTTTTCACTGAGTTGTCAGTAAACAGCTATATCTTATTTTCAGTCAGGTGTTTGACAAACTATATTGTGATATGTCTGCAATCAGGAAAATGTGGGAATTTGCTGAACATCTATATTAAAAGTGATAATGACTAATAGACAAAAAAAAATCTCTAGTGGAATCCTATAGGTCCATTGACTATTTGTTGTACCAATAACTGAAGATAATAGAAGACAGTATTTGTAATTGGGACCATGATAAGAAATTCTGGAGTTTATGGTCATATTTAGTAATAGGGCTCTGTCCTCAGCCCTAACCTATTTAATCTTTTTCTCATAATCTTAAAAAGATGTATCTAACATGCCAATCAAAATTTGTAAATGACAAAAAGTTGGGAGAGTAGTCAGATAACTGAATAATATACAGGCAACTATCAACCTGACAAGGGTAAATATAATGTTTTCAATAGGTTCAAAAAGTCAGCTTCTCATAAATAGACATGGAGAATACCTAGCTAAATAGCAGCGGTCACTGCGGATAAAAACATAAGCTTAAGCTGTTTTAATTTTACAAGTTTGATATGCAAAAAGTATATAATGTGATCATCAAGTAACCCAAGGTTGTTGGTATTTGTATCAATAGAAACTACCACTGACAGATGGCCGTTGGCTGAGAAAACAGGAAGGGGATGTGATATAACAGGGAGAAGACAAGCTTTTGGCAGGATATAACTGCTGTCTTTAAGTATCTGAAAGGCTGTATTTTGGAAAAGAAAAAAAAAATCATGTTTTTTGCTGTCCCACAGGAAAATGTTCCAATTGGAACTGTCTAGAAATGGAATAGAATCCTTTGTGAAAATCAATGATCCCTTCCTTGGAGGGAGCCCAATGTCCTTTGTCAGAGCCGTTAAGAAGATAACCTAGCAGAGAGGTTATACTTGGTTGCTAAGATTCATAAAATTTTGAGATTCCTTGATTCTCTGACCCACTTCAAGATGGATCAAAGCATAGACCAGAGGCACATAGACTTGGAAGTTGTGTGTTTATGTGTGCCATTAAAATAAACAAAAAATTAAGTTAGAGGCACTAACACCAAGCTATCAACTTTCTATTTTTTCAACTTAGTATATTAATATTTAATAATAAAAATAAACATCCAAATACCACATCCATCATTTCACAGAAAATCATTTTAAACACTAAAATCTAAGATGAACAAAATCTCAGTAAAAGGATAATTTTTTTTTATATTAAATGAGCTTTGGATCATGAATACCACTCTATTTTCCCTACTTCTCTCATTTTTCCACAAATGAGTAAAAATTCCTTCAAAGCCAACACCAGCATTTGAAAACCACTGAGACAGGCAACATTAGTCAGGGTACTAAGGCCATTTGGCAATGTCAGTCATGGAGCTAGGATAAAAATGTCACGTCATCCAGAAAGGATAAGTGTGATTTTAACTGCTGCTTCCTGGTTCATAGATGGTCACATTTTTGCTGTATCTTCACAGGGCAGAAGGGGCAAGGGAGCTCTCTGGGGTCTCTTTTATAAAGGTGCTAATCCCATTTATAAGGGCTCTGTCCTCAAGGCCTGATTACCTCCCACATGTCCCACCTCCTAACACCATCAAAATGGGGGTTAGGATTTCAATGTATGAATTTTGAGAAGATACAAATATTCAGCCTATAGCAGCCTAAAAGGGAAATTTCATCATTCCTGTTCATATTTTTCAAAATTTTCCTAGTATCTTCCTACATATAATCTTCCATGTGAATTGTAAAATAACTTAGTCTAAGTTTCAGAAAGAAAACTCTCTCTTTAGTGTTTTTTTTATTTGAACTGTTTAAATCTGCAGATTAAACTGGAAAGAATTGACATCATTTCCTATTAAATCTTCTCATCCAGGAACATGACTACTGTTCCATTTCCATTTATTTGAGACTTCTTTTATGTTCCTCAGTAAAGTTTTATAGATTTATTCAAATATAAGGCGTGCAAAATTACTCTTGTTAGTATTATTTCTAGTCCTTTAAAGTTTTTCTTGCTCTTACAAATGGTATCTGTCTCACTACATTTTTTTTCTGGTACATATGAAATCTATTTTTAAATATTATTTTATAAATGAACTTTTATTGAATCTTTGTATTTGAGTGGTGTTTTTAGTTGGCTCACTTGGATTTTTCCAAAAATCTTTATGTCTATTCTTTGCTAATATTTATACCTTTTTTCTTTTCTTATTGCATCAGCTAGAACTTCTCAACAATGTGAAATAAGAGTGATGACAGTGGGCATTTTTTTAGTACCCCTTATTTATCGGGATAACTGCAATGTTTTTCAACCAAAGGGACCTAGCCATTAGGGAGCTGTGTAATAAACTCTTGGTACAAGGGACATGGAAGTAGAGCTATCATACTCCTCTCCCTGTGAGATTTTGATAAGCTGTTCTTGAAGTGCTGTCAGTTGCAATTTAGAATCACTGCAGAGTGATGTAACATCAGCAAAATTTGTTGTATCATTCAAGTACATTTGAGTGCAAAAATTGTTAAAAAAATGAGAAACCTGTGTTTTAGTACTTCACTACCTGTTTCATGTTTGCTATTCATTTAGGGTAAATATTCTATAGGACTGTATCGCATACCTACATTACTTACAGGAGTTTTTGTTTGTTTTTTCCATCTGAAATAGATATGGACTTTCTTGAACTGTGTTTTGGAAATCTGATATGGTTACATGATACATTTTCAAATGCTTAAAGAACAGGTTCTTACAGTGAGGTAGTGGTAATATCTTCACTACACTGTTGCTCACAATTTGCCAACATTTTGTCTAGGAATTTTTCAGCTCTATTCATCTTTATACCCTTAGTATTTCATGTATCCTACGCTTTAGTCAAACTGGTGTATATGCTCTCAATGTGCTTTCCGATTTCTGTGCCTTGACTTTACTTTCCTTTATTTACTTCATTCTTCATTTCTATGTGCTCAAACCCAAATCAAACACCGCATCTTCCATGACAGTCTCCCTGAAAACTTCACATTACATGCTTCTTTCCCCTTCTACACTTAAATTTTACTTGTTTCTGCACCTTTCTAATGACACTTATTTCTATGTGTCATAGCTGTTGATTTAGCTTATCCCTTCTCCTAGCTGGTGAACTTCTTGAAGGATCTATGTCTGACTCACCTTTATTTCCCTTTATTTTATCAATGTTAATGATGGCTCTGAGTATATACAATGTGAGAACATCCCAGCTCTGCCTCTTTCCAGCTACGTGACCTTGGGTAAGTTACTTAACTTTTCTCACCCTCAATTTCTTCTCCAATGTGGAATATCAATAGTGAGGTAATGCATGTAAAGCACTTGGAATAATTCCTAGCATAACTTTAGTCCTCAAAATCCTCTATTTATTATAACCTATTAGAAATAAGCTTAAGGGGGCTTCCCTGGTGGCGCAGTGGTTGAGAGTCCGCCTGCCGATGCAGGGGACACGGGTTTATGCCCCGGTCCAGGAAGATCCCACATGCCGTGGAGCAGCTAGGCCCATGAGCCATGGCCGCTGAGCCTGTGCGTCTGGAGCCCGTGCTCCGCAATGGGAGAGGCCTCAACAGTGAGAGGCCCACGTACTGCAAAAAAAAAGAAAAAAGAAAAAAAAGAAAGAAGCTTAAGGAAGGCAGAAAGGTTAAATGAGTAAATAGATGTATGGATGATAAAACTGTCCTCTGCAAGTTTGAATTCTCATACTGGTTTCACTTCCCTGTTATTTTACCCAGAGAAAGTAGATGCCATGTCACAGAAACCACAAAGTTCTACCCAGTAATTTCTCTTTCCCTGGAAGTTATATACTAGCCCTAAGATAAACATGCAGCTGAGACAGAAGAAAAGGAGTTCGGGAACCTCTGATAGCCTACCGAGCAAAACTGGGATCTGACTTCCAGCAGACAAATACAGTATTCTGTGCCAATCAATATCTTTGTGGTTACAATGAATAAACCTCTTTATTTTTGAAGTGTTAGATAGTTCAGGTTATTTTTCTGCTTTCTCTAAATGCATGAAGGATAAAACTTATGTGGCAAAGAAGGGAGGGAGAAGCCAAGTGCTAGAACAGAACATAATCCATTAGTAGCAAGGCAGTGGTTAAGACAAGAAGACTTTGAACAAAGACCTCTTTACTAACCTGTGAATAGCTATACCATTAGCTACTTCAGGAGGCTATCACATAAAATTGCTACAAAAATGCTTAATTTTGTTCTGTTTTCTTTTACTGTTTCTATATTCCACTTTAGTATTAAAAAGACTAGCCTTGGGACTTCCCTGGCAGTCCAGTGGTTAGGAATCTGTGCTTCCAATACAGGGGACTAAGGTTCGAATCCCGGTTGGGCAACTAAGATCCCACATGCCACGTGGTGTGGCAAAAAAAAAAAAAAAAAGCTACTCTCTGAAATCACACCACCCTGAGAATGAATTACATATAATCTTAGAAAAGTAACTTCAACCCTCTGAGCCTCAGTTTCCTTATCTCTAAATACCTACCTCACAGAATTATTGAAATGACTAAACGAGATAATGTGTATCCCTAGCCCAGATCTGGACATATAACAGATGCTTGCTAAATGTTAATGCCTTTCTCCCTTCTACCACCATCACTTTTACCATAATTAGGGGTAACATATGTCCGTATTTCAGAAATATCCTCTTTATTTTTGTCATCATTACATTCAAAAGCTGAAAGATTATTCTAGTTCAAAGTACTAGATATCAGTTTCAGCCATGGAGTACAAAACATAGCATTTACCAAAAATTCTGGCTGTAAATTTTGGGCTTACAAAAGAAATGGTTGATTTGTATTGATCATTGATTTTTTACTGAAGTATAGTTGATTCACAATGTTGTATTTATTTCTGCTGTACAGCAAAGTGATTCAGTTATACATACATATACCTTCTTTTTTTATACTCTTTTCCATTATGGTTTCTCACAGGATATTGAATATAGTACCCTGTGCAATACAGTAGGACCTTGTTGTTGATCATTGATTATTTTGTTCCTAGATGGTAAATGTGAGAAGTTTTCAAGGACCCCTGTTTTTTTTTTAAGTTGAGCAAATTGGTAAAGATCAATCTTGCTTTTCAGTCAATACAGAATATTCTGAAAGAAACAAATGTTAAAACACAACATATCAAAAATCTGTGAGATGCTGCTAAAACAAGAGTCAGAGGAAAACGTATAATATTAAATGCTTAAATTAGAAAATAAGAGTATCAAATTAATAATATAAGATTTTACCTTAATAAACTAGAAAAAGAAGAGAAAGTCAAACTCAAAGTAAGCAGAGGAAGAAAATAATAAATATAACAGTAGAAATCATAAACTAAAACAAGGGGGATGGGGACTTCCCCTGTGGTCCGGTGGTTAAGACTCTGCCATCCCACTGCAGTGGGCAGGGGTTCAATCCCTGGTCGGGGAACTAAGATACCACATGCCACGTGGCACAGCCAAAAACAAACGAACAAAAAAAAAAAAAAACAAGGGGGAAAATAGAGAAAATAAAATCAAGGGCTGGCTCTTTGAAAAGATCAATTAAACTGATAAATCCCTAGCCAGACAATCCAGAAATAAAGAGAGAAGACAAATAGGCCTACAACAGAAATGAAAGACAGAATATATCTACACATTCTTCAAACATAATGAATATAAGAAAGTATTATGAACAAATTCTATATATCTTAGATGAAAGGAAAAATTCCATGAAAGATATTTTTTAAAAGCTCATTCAAGAAGAAATAGATAATCTGAATAGCTCTATACCTATTAAACTTACTGAGGGTTCTGTCAAATATGTAAGGAAGAAATAATGCCAAGTCTACACAAACTCTTTCAGAAAATAGAAGGGCAAACACATCCAGGCTTATTTTAGGAGGCCAATGTTACCTGAAAACAAAACCTACCAAAGAAATTACAAGAAAAAATACCACAGATTCATATTCTTCATAAACATAGACACAAAAATCCTTTAAAAAATGTTAGCAACCACTCTATTTCAACATTGTACTGGAGGTTCTAGCTAATCCAATAAGAAAAGAAAAGGAAATAAAAGGTATACAGATTGGGAAGGAAAACAGAAAACTGTGTTTGTTCACAGATGACATGATCATCTATGTAGAAAACCTGAAAGAACTGACAAAAAAAACAAAACAAAAAAACAGAAGCTCCTGGAACTAATAAGTGATTAAAGCAAGGTTGCAGGATACAAAATTAATATACAAAAGTAAATCATTTTCTTATATACCAGCAACGAGCAAGTGGAATTTGAAATTATAAAAAAGAATCACACATTAGCAACCCCAAAATGAAAACTTAGGTATAAATCTAACAAAACATGTATAAGATCTATATGAGAGAAACTACAAAACTCTGATGAATAAAATCGAAGAACTAAATAAATAGAGAGTTATTTCATGTTTATGGATAAGAAGCCTCAATATTGTCAAGATGTCAGTTCTTCAAAACTTGATCTATAGATTCAATGCAATCCCAGGCAAATCCCAGCAAGTTATTTTATGGATATAAGCAAAATGATTCTAAAGTTCCTATGGAGAGTCAAAATATCCAGAATAGCCAACAAAATATTGAAGGAGAAGAATAATGTTAGAAGACTGACACTACCTAAAACTATAGTAATCAAGACAGTGTGGTACTGGTGAAAGAGCAGACAAATAGCTCAATGGAATATAATAGGGATCCCAAAAATAGACCCACACAAATATAATTAAGTGATCTTTGACAAAGAAGCAAAAGCAATGCAATGGAGGAACAATAGTCTTTTCAACAAATGGTGCTAGAACAACTGGACATCCACATGCAAAACAAAAAAAAACTGAATTTAGACATAGACCTTGCACCCTTCACAAAAATTAACTGAAAATGAATCACAAACCTAAATGGAAAACACAAAACTATAAAACTCTTAGAATATAACATTGGGGGAAATCCTAGATTACCTTGGGTATGGCGATGACTTTTTAAATACAACACAAAAGCCATGATCCATGAAAGAAATAATTGATAAACTGGGCTTCATTAAAAATTATAAACTTCTGCTCTCTAAAAGACAAGGCCAAGAAAATGAGAAGACAAGCCACAGACTGGGAGAAAATATTTGCAAAAGACAGTTGGTAAAGAACTGTTACCCCAAATATGCAAAGAACTCTTAAAACTCAACAATAAGAAAACAAACAACCTGATTTTTAAAATGGGCCAAAGACCTTAACAGACACCTACCAAATAAGATTAACAGATGGAAAATAAGCATATGAAAAGATGCTCTGCATCATATATCATCAAGGAAATGCAAATTAAAAACAATAATAATATACTACTACACACCTATTAGAATGGCCAATATCTTGGAACACTGACAACATCAAATGCTGGCTAGAATGTGGAGCAACAGGAACTCTCACACACTCCTGGTGGGAATGCAAAATGGTACTGCCACTTTGATGGTTTCTTACAAAACTAAATATACTCTTATCATATGATCTAGCAATCAAACTTGATATTTACCCAAGGGAGTTGAAAACTTATGTCCACACAAAACACTGGAGTTCGATGTTTATACAAGTTTTTTTTCATAATTGCCAAAAGTTGGAAGCAACCAAGATGTTCTTCATTAGGTAAATGAATAAATAAACTGTGGTACATCCAGACAATAGAATATTATTCAGCACTAAAAAGAAATGAGTTATCAAGTCATGAAAATACATGGAGGAACCTTAAATGCTTATTACTAAATGAAAGGAGCCAATCTCAAAATGCTATACACTGTATAATTCCAACTATATGACATTCCAAAAAAGGCAAAACTATGGAGACAGTAAAGAGATCAGTGGTTGTCATGAGCTGGAGCCAAGGGCAGGGGGTTGGAGGGGGGGATGAATAGGTAACACACAGAGGGTTTATAGGGCACTGAAAATACTCTGTATAATAGCATAATGATGGATATATATCAGTACACATTTGTCCAAACCCATAATATATACAATACCAAGAATGAAACCTAAGGTAAACTAGGGACTTTAGGTGATTACCACGTGTCAATCTGGATTCATCAACTGTAACAAATGTACCACTCTGATGAGGGATGTTGATAATGGGGAAGGCTGTGCATGTTTAGGGTAAGGGGTATATGGGAAATCTCTGTATCTTCCCCTCAACTTTGGTATGAACCTTAAATTGCTTAAAAAAATAAAATCTTAATTTTAAAAAGTTAGCAAATCAGATACAGCAGTATTTAAAAAGAATAATCCATCATGTTCAAGTGGGATATTTCTAAAACTGTAATGTTGGTTTAACGTCTGAAAATTAATCAATATAATCCATATTATCACACAAAAATAGAACCATATTATAAATTCAATAGGTGCCTAGAAAGATTTGACCAAATTCAATACTCATTTATGATTTTTTTTTAAATACCCTCAGTGTCTTAGACCATTTGAACTGCTATAACAGAATACCATTGACTAGGTGGCTTAAACAACAAACATTTATTTCTCATAGTTCTGGAGGGTGGGAAGTCCAAGATCAAGGCACGCGTAGATTTAGCATCTGCTGAGGGTTTCCTGGTTCATAGGTGACCTTCTTCTCCCTGTGTTTCAATATGGTGAAAGGGGAAAGGCAGCTCTCTGGGGTCTCATTTATAAGGGCACTAATCCCATCTATGAGGGATCTGCCCTCATGATTTAATCACTTCTCAAAGGCCCCATCTCCTAATGCCATTTCATTCGGGGCTTGGATTTCAACATATGAATGGGTGGGGGGAGGATGTAAACATCTGATCCATTATACTCAGCAAACTAGACAAAAGAGAGGCTCAGTGGAAATACCCAGAGCTAGCATAGGTTTCAATGGAAAAAACTAAACACATTTCCCACATATCAGGAATAAGGCAATGACATCTGTTTGTATATTTCTGTTCTAAATTTTCCTGGAGTTCCTAGCCAGTACAAAGGAAAACAAATAAAATTCATACAGATTTAAAAGAAAGAAGTAAAACTGTCTTTGTAAAATGACATGATTACCTATGTAGATAATCCCAAGGAATCTACCCCAAACTGTCACTAAAAATAATAAGTGAGCTTATCAAAGTTGCAGGATACAGGGCCAATATACAAAAATCAATTGTTTTTCTATACACTAGAAATGAATAATTGGGAATTGAAATGAAAAGCAATATAATACAATAACAACAAAAAGATGAAAACTTATAGGTAAATTTAACAAAATATGTTTAATATATCTATGTAGAGAAAACTGTAAAACATTAGAGAAAGTAAAGACCAAACTAGATGACAAATTATGTCAAATTCATTGATCAGAAGAATCAATGGTGTTAAAATATAAATTCTCCCCAAATTTATCTATATACTCAAAGCAGTCCCAGCAAAATATGTTTTTTTTTTTTTTAACACAAATCCAGGCAAGCTGATTCTAAAATCAGCTTGATTTTATATATGAAAATGCAAAGGACCCAAATTAGCCAAAACGACTTTGAAAAAGAAAAAATTGTAGGACCTACAATCCCTGATTTCAAAACTTATTATAAAATTATAGTAATCAGGACATTGTTTCAATGGCATAAGAATGGCACATAAATCAGTGGAATAGAGTCCAGAAAGAGCTCATATATGTCCTCAGTTCATTTCTGACAAAGATGTGAAAGTATTTCAATGGAGAAAAATAGTCTTTTTCACTGGTGGAACAACTGGATTTCCCCATGTGAAGAAGAAGGTGAAGGAGGACGGTGGGGAGGGATGCGGGAGGGAGGAGGGTGGGGAGGTGAGGAAAGGAAAAGCGGAAAATAACCTCAACCCGTACCTCATGTCATACACACAAAAAACTGACACAAACTGGATCATAGGTCTAAACATCAAAGCTAAAACTATAAAACTTCTAAAAAGAAAACATAGCAGAAAATCTCTGTGACCTTGGGGTAGGCAAATATTTCTTAGAACATAAAGAGCACAAAACATAAAATAAAAAAAACCAATAAATTGTACTTCATCTACATTTAAAACTTAAAAATTTTGGTTGTTTGAGAGGCACTGTAAAGAAAATAAAAAGGCAATTCACAGACTGGGAGAAAACATTTGCAAATCACATGACTGATAAAGGACTTATATCAAAATATACAAAGAACTCTCAGAACTTTTAATAAGAATGAAACAACCAGTAAAATAATGGACAAAATATTTGAACAGACACTTTACCAGAGAAGATATATGAATGGCAAATAAGCACATGAAAAGATCCTCAACATAATTAGTCATTAGGGGAATGCAAAGTAAAAGCATGAAATACCAACACCCACTAGTATGACTAAAATTAGAAAGACATACAAAGTGTTAGGATATAGAACAACTAGAAATCTCCCATATAGCTGGTGGGAAAGCAAAAAGATGCAGTCACTTTGGAAAACAGTTCAGCAGTTTAAGTATACACTTACTACGTGACCCAGCAATACTACCCCTTGTATTTTCCTATGAGAAATGAAAATATATGTCCACACAAAGACTTGTACAGGGCTTCCCTGGTGGCGCAGTGGTTGGGAGTCCGCCTGCCGATGCAGGGGACACGGGTTCGTGCCCCGGTCCGGGAAGATCCCACGTGCCACGGAGCGGCTAGGCCTGTGAGCCATGGCCGCTGAGCCTGCGCGTCCAGAGCCTGTGCTCCGCAACGGCAGAAGCCACAACAGTGAGAGGCCCGCGTACCGCAAAAAAAAAAAAAAAAGACTTGTACATTACTGTTCATAGAAGCTTTATTCATAACAGCCAAAAACCTGAAATCACCATCAACTGGTAAGTGAATAAATATATTGTGGTATATCCATACAATGAAATGTTTCTCAGCACTAAAAAGAACAAACTACATAACATTACATAACATAGATGAATCTCAAAAGTATTGTTAAGTGAAAGAAGTCAGACGCAAAAGACTGTTTGTATGATCTGTTCCTTTAAAATTTTAGAAAATGTAAAACCATAGTCATATAGTCATTGAAAGCACATCAGTGGTTGCCTGAACCTGGGGGTGGGAACAGGGATTGACTGCAACGGGCACAAGGAAACTTTTTGAGGTATGGAAATGTTCTGTATATATTGATTATGTTTACAGCACTGTATATATTTGTCAAAATTCATGACACTGTTCATTTAAAATTGGTGAGTTTTATATACCTCAATAAAGCTGTCAACCAATCAATCAATAACCATAAGTTAGATCACATCATTCCCACACTCAAAATCCTTTAATAGCTTCCTATCATGCCTATAATGATATCCAAAATCTCTGCCATGGCTTATACTGATGCGTATGATCTGGCTCCTACACACCTCTCCAGTCCCCTCCATCCACTTCTCCCTAAACGTTTTCTGTCATACTGTCCTCCTTGGGGATCCTAAAACACACCAAGCATGTCCTGCGTCAGAGCATTTGCACGTTCCATTCCCTCTGCTGGAGATATTCCTCCCCTTCTCATTGATTCCTCACTTTTCCAGGTCTCTGTTTAACTCTCAGCTTATCCCACCTCCTCCATCACTCTCCTTCTGCTTTATTTTATTCATAGCACCTATCATTGTCTGACATTATTTTATTTACTTACTCATTTTATTTTCCTCATTTGAATTAACTCCTTGAGGGCAGGGATTTCTAAGGTCATATCCCTAGCCAGTAGCACAGTATCTGGCACAAAGTAGGATCTCAGTGAATCCAGGTTATTCAATGAATGAAGCATCCTAAAATCTCTACGTATTGTAATCCATGTAATACAGCCAAAACAGTGCACATAGAAAGACACATAGTCATAAAAACTTGTATTATTAAACAAGAATGAAGCTGAATGAATTACACTGAATTGAAGAAATTAAAAATAAAATGAAATAATCCTAAGGAAAACAGAAAGAAGGAACTAATAAAATAAAAACAAAATAAATTAGAAAATACACTAGGAATTGAAATAAATCCAAGAGCTATTTCTTTGGGGGGAAATAATAATGAAATAGGTAAGTCACCAGCTTATTTACTCCTGAATAAAAGGAATAAAATTAGAAATGAAAATCAGGGAAATTAGAAAAGAGAGGAATTTTTTTTATTATAAGAAAAAGACTTGCTCTCTATGAGACAAATGTATTTGAAAACAAAATTGCTTTGACCCCCCAAACTCCTCATTTTGTTTGACCTTCTTTGGGCCCCTTGCTAATCACTGGCTCTCATGTGGCTTCATTCTGCTCTGTGGTCTCTGGGCATGTCTCTGCTATGTGGACCCCTGAGGGAGATCAGCTACCTTTGGTTAGGTGATACACGTTCTAAGCATCTCAATTAGTCTCTTGAGTCAGACCATCCATGCTCTGCCAATAACTAACTGGGTGATTTTAGTTGGATCTCCAAATCGTAGTGTTCTTATCTGTAAATGGAATAATAATGCCTACCTCACAGGTGTGGATAAGTGAGGTGATCAGGTAAAGTGTTGTGCACAGAGTGCTCAATAAATGTTAGTTAGAAGTACTGTATGATATCACTTACATGTGGAATCTAAAAAAGTTAAACCTATAAAATCAGAGAGTAAAATGGTAGTTACCAGGGACCGGGGATGGAGGGCGGTGGATAAAAGTGATGACGTTTAAGGGTACAAACTTGTAACCAGCAGTAAATAAGTCACAGAGAGCTCACACACAGTATAATGAATACAGACAATAATATTGTATAATAATATTATATATATAGCTACATCAGCAATCCTATTACAATATATAAATGTATCAAAGTAACATACTGTACACCTTAAACTTATACAATGTTACATGTCAAACTTATTCAATAAAAATTTTTAATTAAAAAAAATTAAAAACAAAGGCCTAAATCTTAGTTGGTATTCAGTTACAGGTGAGTTCTGAGTCTGGGTGGCAAGGGTAGCCTGTGAATTCTGGGGAGGTCTGACCACTGAACCATCTAGGTGAGGTGTTGAGAAGCCTGAATCACCATACTTTCCTGGTCTTCTAACTATTCAGTCAGCATTGGCTGGACTGCTACTGCAAACTCATCCTGGGTGTATTTAAGAGACATGGGACTTGGTTCAAGCTAAAGTCCTCATTAGCACTTGGCCTCCACAATTTGCAGAATGCATTTACAAAGATGTTTTCTGGTGCAGGCCACACCACCAGCTGCCTCTCTTGAATGGACAGGAGGAAACCCTCCCAAGAAATGTCTAGAAGGAAGGCTCCCTTAATGTTTACCCCTGGCTACCTCAGCACACCAACCCACATGCACCTATTCTGGGCAGACTTGGGCACACACAAACATGGAGGTGGCAGTTAGCATCCCTCAGAGCTGTATGACATTCATTTGTGCTGTGCAGAAACTGGAGAGGATACTCACTAAGGCATTTAGAGATTATTTCCAATCACTTCCAAGGATAAACCAGCAGTATAAACAGCCATGTCCTAAGGCAGACTCACAGATGCCTCTGAGTCCTCCAGGGCCTGAGCCATATGAAAAAGGCAAGGAAAATGCTTTTTCCATCCCAAGGACTTTACTGCCATGAAGTTCCAAGTAGAACTGGGTTGACTGTTCTCTGATAAAGAATACAGAATAAAAGCTTCCAAAGTGACACCAGCTTGAGTGCAATCACTCGCTGTTAAACTTGAGATGCAAGTTCTCAGGGATGTTGTTCTCATTTTTTAAATAGAAATTTAAACAAATGAGAAAAGAGAAAACAGCTGCCTCAGCCCAAATCCTTCCCAGAATCCTTACCAAGGAGCCTGGGTCTCAGTAAATTAAGAACTGCAGCCTGTCAGAGGCAGAAGGATCCTCAGAAAGCATCCATTCCATGCCCCTCATTGTATAGCAGAGAGGTTGGGGCCAGAAAAGGGGCCTATGTATGGTATACAGCAGGTCAGGAATGAGACCACAGCAAGAAATCAGGTCTCCCCACACTACTATGATGCTTCTCAACTGCACCGCTCCATAGGCGTGTATTGACATAGCTCAAAAACTGCAAATTGTGAACTCCAATTATCTGAACCACTTGGGAACTGTGGGTATCAGATGTTCTTCTCTTGCCCAGATGTTGTTCAACTTGTTAGAGGAAGGTCTCAGGAGAACTTGTGATAAGTGCCTTCATCACCCACAAGGCCCTTAACAATTCCCAGGAAATAAAAATAGAATCTAGGTTATAAAGTCCAACTTTTTTTTTTCCTTTGTGCTTAGTCTAGTTGCTCATAGGGTGCCAAGTGCAAAGGCCTTGCACCCAGCCCTTCAGACCAGAGTTCCCCATGCGAAACGGCTGCACCCAACACCTCAGAGATGCTGTGCCCAGCACTGTGATCTGGAACTGAGAGCACAGCTGCACCTGGCCCATCAGATCTCTGCCTTCTCCTCACTGACAAGAACCCTATAGAGCAGCTCCACCAACAGCCTTTCAGAGGGAGCATGTGCTCTAGAGTGCGAGTTTGCAACTCTCCATTCTTTGATCAAAGAATAAAGCTTTCCTTTGCTTCTGAACCAAACTCAGTCTCGTTCTATTGACTCAAATGACACTGGGCAGAAGGACCCTTGTGGGAGCTGATTTGGGAGGGTCGGTAACAAAATTTTGGGCAACCATGAAGGGACAGACCTTGGCCCTTTTGCCTGCACCTATCCACTAGGCTCCAGGCTGGCCCTGGCTCCAGTGGAGGCTTTGGGAGGTTCACATGAGGATGAATGACTCTGATCTTTGAGTACACTCTGATAGGTTAGAACGGCGGCAGCCTTCAGCCAAATTCAGAGCAACTGTGTCCAGCAACCCAATACCTGGGTGTTGTGCGTGCGCAGCATAGCCCCCAGTGTCATCTGGACTGCACCCCCTTGAGGGGATAACACTATGGCATCAATGGGGATCGGAGACTGAAACTAATGCATGTATGCCCACTGCCTCTGGCTGGCCTTCCCACAGTGCCAGATGCCTGGGGATGGTGCAGACCTGTGAACAAGAGGGAGTCATGACAGTCTTGCCCACTGTCTCACCAGTAGTGCTGTCCTCTTGTCCCATTTTCAAGGCAGTAGTGGCCACACCAGGGCTTTTGCCTTCCTTGCTGACCTCCAGGAGTCAATGGTAGCATTCTCTATAGTCACTTTCAGTTTAGAAAAAGAGAGTGGCCAGTTCCGTAAGCCAAGAGGCAAGACTGGGAAAAGGCCCATGTAATGAGGACCACCTGACAAAATGGAACAAGGATGCTCCATCTGAGTTCAAGAAAAGGTACCAAGGTGCCCACACACAAAAAGTTTCCAAAGTAGGTACAGGACCAGTAACTTGACCTATTCTGATAAGCGCTAGTTTCTCTGAAGTGGGCTGGGGAGCCCTGTGAACCACTTGCATGACCAGGAGCCCCATTATCGGTAAGCCCTGTGAGCTTCAGGCAAGAACAGGAGACACCCACCACCAAACCTCTCCTCTCCTGTTTGTGAGGTGAACCTTCGATGATTCTTTACCAACTGAGGTTCCACAGGTTCTCCTCCAGGTATCAGCACAGCACTGCAGCTGCCCTTTGATTTGGGAAGCACCCCATGGGAATTCCTTGTTTTTAGCTCTCACCTGGGAGGAAGTCCAAAAACTCCTCCTTTTCCGCTGAAAGGAGGAAAGAGAACGCCTCCGCCTCAGGCAGCTCTGCCACTCCCTAACAGACCAAGTTGGTCAGAAACTAACCTAGCTAAATTGCTCTCACAGGCAATCCCATCTAAACTCTGGTGGGATATTCTGACTGAGGAGGGATTAACTATCTCAAGCACAGGCCATTACAAATTCAAGGGTGACCCACAGTTGTATCAGAGTCCACGTAATTTGGATGCCTCATTTTGGTCTTTTGAGGAATCCATTAATAGTCTGGTAAGGGTTCCAAATTTCCCAGAGAGGAAATCTTATTTGGGGTCAAATTTTGTGGCACTTGCATACCAACAAATAACTCCACCTTCCCGCCTACTCCCCGTAGTTTGAAATGAATCCAAAACAGAACTTCTAAGGTAGGGGGAACCAAATACCCAGCACACCAAAGGATAGTCCGTTAGGGTACATCCTGCAGAACTGGAAGTTTTTCAGGTATCATCCCCTGACCCTCTCCACTGGGAGGCCTTGTTGGGCACTGCCCCTGTTATACAGGGCCTAATGGACCAGGGCCTTATTAGACCATGCCAATCCACCTGTAATACCCCCATTCTCCTCATAAAGAAACCCAGTGAGGAGTACTGGATGATACAGGACCTCAGGGAAGTCAATGAAGCCACCAAGGATATACACCCCGTAGTCCCTAATCCCTATACTCTGCTGGCAGCTCTAACATCCACCAATAAATACATATTGAATTTAAAAGATGCCTTCTTCTGTATTCCATTAGCCCAGAGTCACAAGAAATATTTGCTTTTGAGTGGCAGGACCCAAACACGCAACTAAAACAATACTGCTGGACAGTTTTGCCCCAGGGGTTAAAAACTTCCCCCACCATCTCTGAAGAAACTTTAGCTAACGACCTAAAAGATCTACACCTGAAGGAGGGAACCAGCTATTCTGATGGTCAGCTCTGCTAAGGAGGCCTCTGACAAAAATACTGTAACCACCCTGAACTACATAGTTGATAAAGGATATAAGATGTCCAAGAAAATGTCTCAAATATCACAGAGTAGGGTGACCTACCTAGGCTTCATTGTCACAGAAGGTCCAAGAAGCCTACCCCAGGAAAGGAAAGAAGTAATTTGCAGCCTCACCCTCCTAAAAGTAGAAGATGGCTTAGGGGTTTCCTGGGGATGGCCAGGTTTTGCCACGTCTGCATCCCTAACTACGGTCTAATAGCTAGGCTTCTCTATGAAAAGTTGAAAGGAAAGGATGATGACCCTTTTGAATGGAATTCAGAATGTGAAGGGGCCTTTCAAGAACTGAAAAAGCAATTACTTCAGGCCTCTGCCCTGGTCCTCCAGATTTAGCTAAACCCTTTGACCTTTACATTCTAGACAGAAGGGAATCACCCTTAAGGTATTAGCTCAAAAACTGGGATACCTTATTAGCTCAAAAACTGGGACTGGTTGCTTATTTCTCTAAACAATTAGATCAAACTGCTAAGGGATGGATCAAACTCCTATGGGCAGTAGCAGCTACTACAACCTTGCTAAAGGAGGCTGAAAAGTTAATGTTTGGTCAGCCAACCACTATATAGACTCCACACCAGGTTCAGGCTTTAGTAAGTTCTAAGGAAAAGAATGGCTATCCCCCAGAAGTTCAATTCAAGTTCAGGATGTGCTTTTAGACAACCCAGTAGCTGCCATAAAAACCTGTCACAGGCTAAATCCTACCACCCTGCTACCCACAGAAATGGGGACCCTGGAGTATGATCATATAGAAACAATGGACACCATCTATTCCAGTCACCCCGTCTATTTCTGATTTAGGAAGTGAGCCTCTCCCAAATGCCAGAAAGGAATGGTTCACAGATGGGAGTTTTATGAGAGAGGGAAAAAGGCCGACAGCATATGTAGTAACCTCCCAGACCCAAGTCATAGATGCAAGAAGCCTACCCCCAGGGACTTCAGCCCAAAAGGCTGAGGTGATAGCCCTCACCTGAGCCTGAGAGCTCAGGACAAGGGAGATCTTAAATGTTTACACTGACTTCTGGTATGTGTACGCCATCCTACAACCACAAGGGGCTATTTAGGAAAGAGGTATGCTTACAGGGGAGAATAAACAGGTAAAAGTGGTTTAAGCATGTTGAAGCTCTTAGAAGCAGTGCAGCTTCCAAAATAGTGGCAATGATTCATTGTTGGGGTCACCAAAAGGGGGATGCAGAGGTAATGAAGGGAAACCAACAAGGCAGAGGCAACTGCCAAAAGGGCAGCCCTAGAGCCAGTAACTTGGCAACTACCGCTCATATCTAAGAGGCCAAATCCATCCAATTATCCCTCAATTTACACAAAGGAAGAAATAGACAAGCCCCCAAACAGGACTTCAATAGAGATCTAGGAGGCCATGGGTGGCTAGTTAATGAACATGGGCAATACTTCTTTCCCCAAACTGCAGCTTGTCAAGCCATCAGAGAGGCTCATCAAGGAACTCACTACAGGAGGGAAGCTCTGTATAATTGGTTAGTTGAGGTCATGGTAACTCCCGGCATGAAAAGTACTGTATAATCAGTTGGATAGTCGAGACCTGCCCCATCTGCACAATGAACAACCTCAACACCAGACGCCCCAGAGGCTCCCAGATAAGCCCCATTCAGACCAGAGGGACATATCCTGGGGAAGACTGGCAGATTTATTTCACTGTCATGCCAAGAGTACTGGGCAATTTCAGGTATCTCTTGGTGCCAGTGGACACATTTTCAGGGTAAGTAGAAGCATTCCCCACGAGAATTGAAACAGTAGCCACAGTGGCTAAAGTATTACTAAAAGAGATAATCCCCAGGTTTGGGCTCCCAGGATCCCTACAAAGTGATAATGGCCCAGCATTTGTGCCACAAGTGACAAAAAGGATAACAAGGGCACTGGGCATAAAATGGACCTTGCACTCAGCCTGGAAACCCCAATTGTTGGGGAAAGTAGAGAGATCTAATCAGACCTTAAAACGAAACTTAGTCAAGCTATAAGCTGGGAGACTCAAGAAAACTGGATTAAATTGCTTCTAACTGCCCTGCTCTGCATGCAGCTAGCCCCAAGAGGTAAGTTAAAGTTAAGTGCATTTGAAGTCATATATGGTAGACCTATTCCCAAGCCCAAGAGAAGAGACACATTAGCCCCCTTGAAATGGAACAACTCAAGTATACCATCCAGGTAGGAGAAACCACGAAAGCCCTCACGGAATATGATGATAAGGTGCTGCCTGCACCCACCGACCTGGCCCTCCACCCCTTCCCCCCCGGAGACTGGGTGAACCTAAACACCTGGAAAACTGGCAACACGCAAGATCAGCTCACTCCTAAGAGGACCGGACCCCACTCAGTGATCCTAACCACCCATCCTGCCCTGAAGCTGCAGGGGGTCACTCCATGGGGGCATCACACTTGAGTGAGGGGGGGCCCCTGACCCCCAACCTCAGAGAGACAACCTGGGGCAACAGACCCCCCCCCGACTCCTCGTGTGAACCTCTCTCTGACCTGAGGCTTCTCTTCCAAAAAAAACACAAAATTGTGACCAGGGATATTCAGCCACGGCAGAGTCTCGACATCAGGGCACACTTGTACCTACAGGCAAAGACCAAGAAACCTTCACTGGTAGGAAAAATTTTAACGCATGACCATTATTCTCTTACTAACATTTGGGCCATGCATCCTAAACTGTCTGGTGTCCTTGGTCTCCAAAGTTTAGAGTTTCTAAAACTCCAAATGGTGGTCGCTCAGGGATGCGAAGAGTCCGGGCGGAGGCCTGTGACAATGATGCACGTGTAAAGGCAGCTGGGAGAAGCTCTGCTCCTCCACCCGCGGTTATGACGACGCCCCAAATCACCCGGAAGCAGTTACAGACGGACCCGCGCTCCTCGGCGCCCCTCAAGAGTGAGGAGCAGGACAAAAGACAGACGAGGTAAATTAACAATTCTCGAGAAATAAAAATAGAATCTGGGTAATAAAGTCTAACCTTTTTTTCCTTTGTGCTTCATCTAATTTCACTTGCTCACAGGATACTGCATGAAGAGGCCTCACACCCGGCACTTCAGACCAGAGTTGCCAGGGCGAGACGGCTGTGCCGGCGCCTCAGCTTGTGACCGACTGCAGAAGCGCTGTGCACCACACTGCAATTCAAGATGGTGGCGGCGGCAGCGAGCCGCGCGCAGAGAGGCTGCGCTCGGCACCGCAAGCTGAAGCACGAGCAGCACAGCTGCGCCTGCTCCGTGAAGCTCCGCCCACCCCACACACTTGAACCCTTTAAAGCAGCCCTGCCCACGGCCTGCCAGGTACTATAGAGGGAGAGCTTGCCCCTCCCCATTCTTTCATAGAAGAACAAAGCTTTCCTTTGCTTCTGCCCCAAACTTGGTCTCATTCTGTTGGCTCAGATGACACCAGTCAGGAGGACCCTGTCGAGGACCGACTCAGAAGGGTCAGTAACACCTCTGATGTGAATAGAAACGTGAACTGGGTGAATTTGATGGTCTGTGAATTTCAGGAAGCAGTGTACCTCAGGAGTCAGGCAGTTTCTGGGTTGCCTCCAGCCATCTCTCATTACCTTGCTGCTAGCAACCTGATGCCAGCCACCATTATATCTAGCCTCAATGTCTTACTGTGACACCACCCAACTGGTCCCCTGCTTCCACCCTGGCCCTCCTACAGCTGCTTCTTTAATCAGAGTGGTCCTTTTCAACATAAATCAGCTGTGTCACTCCTTCACTCAAAATCTTCTTGGAGAAAGCATTCTTTGGTCGTGTATATCCTGGTGGTGGACGTGCTCCCTTGCTAGGATATATCCCCTTTTATGTTGATAGTTTGTGTATAAAAGTCAGATGTTTTCTGAACCTGAGCTGGCAGTCCTCCCCTTTACCCTTCCTTCCTGCTCATTACCTGATGTCTAACCAGCCCAAGCTGAGACTGTCCTCAGTGAGTTGAACAGAGGGGAAAAAAACCTGGGCTCCAGCTTTTATGACTGTGTTTAATAGTGTCGCACTTGGAGCCCATGGCATCTACACAATTGAAGAGAATGTTTCCAATATCACTAAACCTAGAGATTGTCCTCTTCTGCCTAGCAATCCAGGAAAACTTATACAAGTTCCACTAGCACAGTGCAGAGCATCAAAAAGAGAGACCCAAGTTCAGACTTGGGCTTCAGTCCAGCAGATAAGAGTGAAAGGAAGAGAGAGAAGGACAGAGATGTTCCCACAGTAATAATAAGCAGACATTTTTCAGGTGATCGCTAACAGAGAGCAAATACTTGAAGTTCTAACATTGCATGCATCTGTGCAGCAGAAAAATCCAGAATAGGAATGGCCACAGCTACATCTAGAAAGTTTAAGCTGGACATAAATTGAGGAGTTGGGGGCAGAAAAACTGAGAATTATCTACAGTCAACAGCCATTTCGATTACAATGAAGCAATAATTTCAGCCAATACGGTAGAAGACATAGAACAGGAAGGAGTGCCGAAGAGAATGGAATAAGAGGAAAGCAGGTTGATCAGGTCAGGGTGCACATGGTGACAAACCAGAGATATGTTGCTTTACCCACAATTGGCTAAGGGTTCCCCCAATACCGTAATGAGAAGGGATTGGTGGTAAAACCTCCACCACCTTGAACTTTAGTAGATCCTTCAGGAGTCATGATCCTTCAACTGAGTTGCTTCACTGGAGATGCTTGATGAAATGCAAACTCCTGGGCCTGCCCAGACCAACCAAGTCACATCTACTGGGATCTATTATTGTTCATAAGCAAACCAGGTGTTTCTGAGGCAGCTGGGCTTTGTGTTGCGTTGTCAGCGGATCTCACCTTGGAAACCTTTGCTCCTTTGTGTCGGCAGTTTGTTATATAAATAATGTGGCGCCATGTACTCACATGTGCCCTTACACAAATAATTGCTTTGGGGAAAGAATCACTGAATAAACTGTTTACAGTGATTACCTTTGGGGAGATGGAATGAGAGCCAAAGGGGGAAATGGCAGCACTTTCCTTCAATCGTTTTTGTTTAGTTTTACTTTTTTCACTTTATATATTACTCATATGGGGACAGTAGTAGTTATCTGGACGTGGAGCTTAGGGCCATGGTTTTGTTTGTTTTCCTCTTTATACTTTAAAAATGGTAGCAAATTTTAGATCCACTGTTTCTTTATTCAAAATGTATTGAGTGTAGGGCTTCCCTGGTGGCGCAGTTGTTGAGAATCCACCTGCCAATGCAGGGGACACAGGCTCGATCCCTGGTCCGGGAGAATCCCACATGCTGCAGAGCAACTAAGCCCGTGAGCCACAACTACTGAAGCCTGCGCGCCTAGAGCCCGTGCTCTGCAACAAGAGAAACCACTGCAATGAGAAGCCCGCTCACCACAACAAAGAGTAGCCCCCACTTACCGCAACTAGAGAAACCCCATGCACAGCAACGAAGACCCAACATAGCCAAAAATAAATAAATTTTATAAATTAAAAAAAAATGTATTGAGTGCCCACTATATGCCAGGCACTATTCTAGGTATGTACTTGGGCTACGGTGTTTCCAAGATAAATACACAATTGAGCCTAAACTATCTGCTTTGTAAAATATTTATAATTCAACATTTGCACATGATCAGCTATCAGTGTTTTTATTATCTCAGGTTGAAAGGGTTCCTCCAGGTTGGTGAGCTGAGCCCTTAGGAGACAGTGAGGCCAGCTGACAAATGTAACCATGACCTAGGGACCAAGGGTGCACATACCAGGTAAGAGACAGCTTTGCCCACCCTGTCTTAAAGAATGGTGTGTGGAAAGGACTCTGCTGCATGTTATTCATACAGCAGAGCAGAGCCTGGAGAATTGGAATTGCAGACTTTTGGCACTGAAACTTATTGAGCAAGTTAAAAGTGGGTATAAAAATGAAACTGAGATGGGATATTGAGCAGCTAGCTTGAGAGACAAGGGTCTAAATTTTCCTCTCCTTTTTTTTCTCCAGATTGGGCATTGTTCATTTTATTTTCTTTAGAGAGAAGAAGCAGTAATAGGATATGACTGGGAAAGTTCCCATTTGCAAGAGGCCCTCTCTTCCTATACCACACCCACCTTCAAAACCGTGTATCAACTTCCCCAAAGCAAGTAGATTTTGTAAAATGTGCATTGCATTAAAAGAAATAACTTACAAAATACTATATGCAGAGTTCTCAGAAATATACATGTTTTAAAACTGAAATATGTTATGAGTTCACTGACCTCCCAGAAATATCATCTTTATTCCATTATCAATGATACCAATAATTACAACTAGTTGCTGTAAAAAGTGTATATATTTCATCTTATTTGACCCTCACAGTCTTATGAGGTAAATATTGTTATCATCCCCACCTTTTAGAGGAGGAAACTGAAACACAGAGAAATCAAGCAACACTCAGGATACTCACTATCAACCCAAGAGCTTGTCTCCACAATCTGCAGTCTTACCTACTCATTCTCTGTCCCTAAGTTTCTCTGCAGTATAATGAACCCAGACCATCCATTAATGTGTGTCCTAGAGCACAAAAGAGGGGTGGACAGGGCTTCCCTGGTGGCGCAGTGGTTGAGAGTCCGCCTGCCGATGCAGGGGACACGGGTTCGTGCCCCGGTCCGGGAAGATCCCACATGCCGCGGAGCGGCTGGGCCCGTGAGCCATGGCCGCTGAGCCTGCGCTTCCGGAGCCTGTGCTCTGCAACGGGAGAGGCCACAGCAGTGACAGGCCCGTGTACCGCAAAAAAAAACAAAGAGGGGTGGACGGATCCACATGAAAAAAAGAGAGGAAAGAACCAACTATCACTGATCCCTGTTCTGCCTGGCCAGAGGCAAACAAGCAGATAAACTTCAAGCAAGCCTTTACAAGATAAAGCCACTCCATGGACAGTTGCTATCATTGGGATGCATAAGAAGCCTCCAGGTGTCAATTTATCTGTAAGTTCAGTTTTACTCTCACCTACTGATGCCCAGATGGAAAAGAACATCCATAGACACAAGAGATACCCTTGGTCCTGTATTTATATGGAAGATTCATATGTGCTTATGGGGAAGTGCTATTTCACAGAATTCAAAGAGCTCACAAAAATAAAAATAAAAATGAAAATGATTTCTTAAAAATAAAAGTTGCCAGATAAGAACTCATTGAAGAAAAGTCTTCAGGTTAAGAACAAAAATCACATTTGTAGCCTTTCTTCATATGTCTCTCCTTATAATGCCTCCACCAGATGTTATGGAGACATCTTATATAAGCCTTTTTCCTAAAAGTATCTCTTGGAGTAAGACATGACTTTCAGTTCTTGCACCATGATTCCCGCAGGCAACCTGGGGCCAATAACATTTCCTAAAAATCCTCAGTGTCTAGGCTGAATGATAAAGAATACTTTCCTCTCTGCTACTCTATTCTGATTGGTGAGAATTGGTGAGTCTGGGACTTTGGGCCGGGAGAGATGGATGTATGCGTGAATTGTCTTTAGCAAGCAGGCATAAAGGAGGGTCAACAGCCACAAAGGGAATAGACACAAAGGACCAACAACTGCAGGGCACCAAACACCGTTTCATCCCATCTTATGGTAACTGACGTACAGTCCCCACAGCCCCAGGCTAGGATTCCCCCGCTTATCCAATGAGGGACAAGGAATTATCATAGTTGCATTTACTTTTAAGAAAGAGCCTTCAGCATCTCCTTCAGAAGAGGGACAAAGTGAACCTTAATTAGAGCAGTAGAATGGAAAAAATGTCAGAAGAGAGGCAGGAGGCATTTTAGAAATTTAATTAATGGGCTTGTCCACTAAAGGAAGCTTCCAGAGGCCCCTGCGTTCAAGGCATCATTCATTCAGTTTGGAAAGCACACATGTATAACTCTTGACTGTCCAGCAAATATTTCTTTCAGTAAACTCCCTGACACCCAAGTCTCAAACTTGAGGATGAGAGATCTGCTTTTATATCATAGCCCCCTGAGTCCTAAATACCTGTTCTAACCTGATTCATTCAGCCTTGGCCAGTTTCTGTGCCAGATTTCCATAACCCACATAGCACTCACTCTTACTTGATCAGCCAGCTGGTACTTCCTCCAAAGTTTAATTAGAATACAAAAAAGAAAAGCTACGCCAGGGAGAGCACAGCAGATGAAGATGGCAATTTATGGAGTTTTATGTCCATTAATTCTGTCAGACATTCAAAAATACAGACAGTTGACCCTTGAACAATGTGGGAGTTAGGAGCACCAACCCTCCACGCAGTAGAAAATTTGTATATAACTTATAGTTGGCCCTCAATATATGTGGTTCTTCCATATCCACTCAACCAATGTAGATAATGTAGAAAATGTAATAATATAGGAAAAAAATCTGTGTATAAGTGGACCAATGCAGTCAAACCCATGTTGTTCAAAGGTCAACTGTATGGGGCACCTGTTAGTGTCCAGATACTTTGCCAGGTGCTGGGCATGCAGTGGTGGATAAGAGAGATGAGAGTCCTCTCTCACAAAGCTTACATTGAGGGGAGGGCAGACATTAAACACATGAACAAACAAGACAATTGAAGAAAGTAATAAATGCACTGAAGACCATCAAACAAGGAGAAGTGAAGCAGAGTGACTAGATGGGAGTGTTCCTGCTTCAGAAAGGAGGGTGATGTGCAGGCAGCGGGACCAGCAGGTGCACGGGCTCTGAGAGGAGCACAGACTCAGCTTGCTTAGAAGTCAGAAAGAAGGTCAGTGAGCCAGAGCACACATGAGGCTGGCTCAAGAGCAGGTTGGAGAGGTGCACAGAGGCCCAATCATGCAGGGCCTTGAAGGCCATGGTGAGGCGCAAGTTCAAATTTTATCCTAAGTGCCGTGGGATTTCATGGGAAGATTTTTAAGGTCTGACAGGATATGGTCTGTCTTATGTTTCAAAAGACCACTCTGACTGCCATGAGGAGGGGAGATAGTAGTACTGTAAGGATGAAGTGTAGGAGAAGTTACAAGTCCATGTTTTTTTATTCCCCCATGACTCTATAACAAGATGAAGGTTGCCCTTAAAGTGCAATTAATTCATAGTATTAATACTGGTAAAAATTTTAAAACATATACATTCACATACACGTTCAAAAACATAACACAACTTTACCTGTAAAGAGAAATCTGTATTTTCTCCAAAGTGCATTTTCTTATGTATTGGTAGAGCTGATAAAAGGCATCATTAGCTACCTTTTGCCCTTGGATCTTTCATGAATACTTCACTGGTAATTGGTTAGGTCCCTTCACAAGGGGAAGAGGATTAGCCAGCATGACATCCATTGCTGTCAGGAACACACAGAAATTGCTGATATCGAAGAGATAAATGGGGTGAAAATTGTTCTCACCTCTGAGGGGTGGCTGGGCCTTCCCACGTGTGAGGGTGAAGACAGACTTGGAAAAACAATATGGCCATTATGAGACCCTCAAGAAGTCTAAGGCCACTGTGGGGAGACCAGAGACTCGCACCTTCCAGATATCATTAGTTGTCCTTAATATCAGGGATTGCCACTGTTCTTTACTTCAGGTAAATTGCAATTACAGAGGCCATTAGAATAAACATACTATTATTTCTTCCAAGAATTTAGAGGAACTCCAAACTAGGATAACTAAGGCTTGCCTGGTGTGGGTCCTTTCAAACCCTGCTTGAATGAATAAAGAGCACATTTAATAAGTTCTTTGATTTGATTTTATTATTTCCTCACTCTTTTTCAAACAAGAATTTGAAGTGGCTTCTAGTATTTTGTTTAAATGGAAAAAAATAGTGTTTTGCAAATCACAGGGTTGGATCACTGTAAGGCGGTTCAGCTGTTTCTCCTTGAGTCCTTTCATTTTTTTCATATGCTTGGTCATTCTTCAGAAACAGCCTAAAAGCAAAATTCATCATTACTGAGGTGTAAGTTGATTCTAATCCTGAACTTTTTGAGTCCAAATTAAAGAAGCATGGCATCATTTACATTGGTATGTTTACTTATAGGTCCCATAGATTAGAGGTTTAGAATTGCTGGGAATGTTTACTAAGCATTAACTAAGTATAATGAGGCTGGCACATAATCCGGAAAGAAAGACCTGCCCAAATAAGTAAAGGCCCAATCCCCCAGTGAGAAGGACAGCCATGCTCAGAAAGAGAAATGCTCTGAGACTCTACAGCATTCTTGGATACCTTTTTTCCTCTAGGAGGTGAGAGGAAACTTGGAGATAAGAAAATCCAGCCTCCTCATCTCAGGAATGGAGAAACTGAAATCAAGGTAGCAGAAGGCCCTTGCCAAGGGTCACACAGGCTTAGGGATAAGATAGGCCCAGAATCTCCTGACTCCTGGGTGATTTCATTATGCTGCCTTTTCTTCATAATTTCTCAGATTTCACACCCCAGGTCCATTTAGAGCTGGCTCATCTTAGGGAAGGTTGGACCCTCTGAGGATCCTATGAACAGAGGTGACAAGAGACAATTATAGCCCTAAAGCATGCAGGAGACCCAACCAAAGAGCCAGAGATAATAGGAAGTTTCTTACTCTAGTACAGGGCTCCCCAAGCCCCACAGATCCACACAGAACCCTTGAGTTATCACAACTCACCATTACCATTCGTGAAGAAGGTTCCCTGTGAGTGCAATACTGGCCTGAACGCTTTTCATATATGACCTAACTTCAAACTTCACAGAAATCCTACAAGGTCAGACAGGTTAAGAGGTGGGCTCCAGAGACAGGCAAGCTGCATTTGAATCCTATCTGCCCTGCTTAATAGTTCTTTCCTCCCCACATCTCAGTTTCCTCTCCGTAAAATGGGAATACTAATGTTACTATTTCCATAAAGCTGTCATGACAAGTAAATGAATGAGTTCATGTCAAGTACTTAGCAAAGTGCCTGACACATGGTCAGTGCTTGGTCAGCACTGTGATTATTATTGTCTGTTTTACAGATGAGGAAATTGGGGCTAACAGAGAGTAACAAGTTGAAAATTGCACGGTAAGTGGAAGAGATGGCATCTGAGCTCCAGACTGTATAACTTCAAAGCCTGTGTTATTAATCACATTTCTAGACCACTTCCTTCTGGGGAGACTCAGATGTAATTTGTGCTATGGGTCCCATAGGTTGTCAATCCACAGCACACCGGTTCTCTGCAACCAGTGGGGAGTGGATCCCAAGACAACAGAGCTACCTCCTCACCTGACCCAGCCCACGTTTTCAGCCTCTTTCCAGCCCCTCTTTCCCTCACCATTTATGAGTCCTTGATCTAGCTTCATTGGGATCACCTACCTTGGATCAGCAGGTAGGGACACTCCATACAGGTTGACTCAATTGAATTAAACAATCAGCCAGTTCATTCCTTCATCCATAGAACAGCCATTGAGGCCTATAGGAAAGATCATGATTTCACTGGGACTCGTGTTCCTATAAATAATTAGAATAGGCATGCAGTTGTTATTAAAGAATCCCCTGAATCAGTGGCTTTCAAACTTTAGTGGGCATTGGAATCACCTGGAGGGGTTATTAAACCATTGCTGGGCCCCACCCCTAGAGCCTCTGCCGTGCTAGGTCTGGAGTGGGGCTTGATAATTTGGATTTCCAACAAGCTCCCAGGTGATATTCATGCTGCTGAAATAAAAGATCACCATTAGAACACCACCACCACCATGGTAATAATTGCTGCAGGCAAAGATCACTGAGAAATGCTAAAATTAGTGAGCAAAGCATTAAAGAAAAATAAGCTATTTGTACAGTCTCAAAGTGTCTCCTACAAGTATTTATTTATTACTGGGGTGGTTTTAACGTTTGTTCACAAATTGTTTGATATTTCTCTCTCTGGGAGGTGGGGTTTAATTCCCCTCCCCCTGAGCATGGGCTGGATTTAGTGACTCACTTATAACAAATAGAGTATAGAGCAGGGAATATAGTAACTTCATACTGTGGAAACCTGGCAGACACCACCCTCACCAAGTGGCCAAGACAAAACCAGAAATAAATCACATTGATAACATGTACCTCCTGATGTGATGTGATGTGATAAGGGTACTTCATCTTTGTGATATTCTTCCCCCAAATGCATAACCTCAGTCTAATCAAGAGAAAACATCAGGTCAACACAAATTGAGAAACATTCTACAAAATAACTGGCCAACTTTGCAAAGGTTTTTACGTCAAAGACAAAGAAAGACCAAGTAAATGTCACAGATTAAACTAGGAGATGTAGTAACTAAATATAATATGGTATTCCAAATTGGATCTTGGAACAGAAAAAGGACATTAGTAAATTTTAAAAAAAAAACTGGTAAAATCCAAATAAAGCCTGTAGTTTAGTTAATACTACATCCATTTCTCAGTTTAGATAAATGTACCACAGTTATGTAAGATGTTGACTTTAGGGCAGGACTGGCTACATAATTTGGTGGGCCCAGTGTAAAATGACAATGTGGGGCTACTTGTACAAAACTTAAAAGATTTCAAGACAGCAACAGAGGATAAAACCAAGCATGGGCCCTTCTGAGCATGGGGCCCAGTGAGACCACACAGGTTGTACACCATGCAGCCTGCCCTGCATTTGCGGGGGAAGCAAGGTGAAGCATATGGTCAGGACTTCAGCTGAGCTGGGAGAGAGCACTGAGCTGTCAGGTGTCTGAGTAGCTGATTAAAGCAACAAGCCAAAAATGAAAGAGTTAAACCTTTAATCACTTACTCTGATGATATAAGAGGAGAAAACAACGACTCCCCCTGGAACCGTGCATAGGTTGAAGGTCAAGTCAAGTGAATCAGCGCGGATGGTGGGGTTCATCTCACTGTTGAGGAAGCCCCAAGAACAAAAGGCCCCAGTAGTTTTGTAGACTCTGGAGCAGTAGGAGGTGAGGAAAGTTAGGAGTAAAAAAGAACTGGGGCAGGGTGGGTACAGAGTCAGAGTGGGGCAAATGTCTTCAAGTTTTCCTCTTCTCCCCCTAATAAAGAGCATTTAGCAGAGGTATCTGAAAAAAAAAAGCCTCAGCCAAAGCCTCAGATAAAAAGAAACAATGGTGCCTGGGCTAGGAATGTTAAGTATGAGAAAGATCGCGACCAGTGGGAGGGAGGCCTGAGACCCTGACTGCAGCTGCCTTCAGAGACTGCAGTGCATTGTTGGGCATGAAGTCTGCTGGGAGCAGCACTTCCTCATGAGGCCTGCCACGTAACACGTTTGTAATTAGCTATGGGTGGGCCTGAAACATGACACATAGTTTGGTTTTTTTTTTTTTTGCCGTACGCGGGCCTCTCACTGCTGTGGCCTCTCCCGCCGCGGAGCACAGGCTCCGGACGCGCAGGCCCAGCGCCAGCGGCCATGGCTCACGGGCCCAGCCGCTCCGCAGCATGTGGGATCCTCCCGGACCGGAGCACGAACCCGCGTCCCCTGCATCGGCAAGCAGACTCCCAACCACTGCGCCACCAGGGAAGCCCAAAACAAAACTTTTTATTTTGAAGTGATTTATAGAAGGCTTGCAAAAATAGTGCAAAGAATGAGGAGTCCAGCACCTGGTTAAAACCTATGTGTTGGGCTTCCCTGGTGGCGCAGGGAATACCCTGCGCCCTCCCAGATTGACCACACCCCTTTCCCTTCCCCTATAAAATCTTGCCCAGCCCTCGCCCGAGCGCGACTTCTCTGGCCCCCTTTCTCTCGGACCAGTGAACCTCGACCAGGAGCGCTCCCTAATAAAGCTCACTTGAAGCTTTCCTCTGTTTCGTGGTGCCGTTTGTTAAGATCCGACCTTACACCCATCACTACCCAGGCCAAAAAAACCTACTTTCCTCCTAACATCTGATTTTTAATGACAATTTCATGTTTCCAGTCACCCAGGGCTTAGAACCCCTTAGCTGTACTTTGACCTTGCCCTCTTTCCTACCACACTCAATCAGTTATTTAGTCATTTCCATTACATCAATATCTCTCATCTGCTGAAGGCCCACCTATGTCAAAGTTTTTGATATCTCTTTCCTGGCCTATTACAATAGCTTCATTACTCATTCTATTATCAAAGCTTTATGCTATACCTTTTGCAGGCACGCCCTTTCTTGCCTCTGAGCCTTTGTACAGACTGTTCCTATACCTGTCACACTCTTCTCTTCCTCCAGCCGTTAAGCTAGGTAGTTCTCATTCATCATATATATACTTGTTGAACCATCACTTTCTTCCCTGCTCCTTCCCAGGCCTGGATTAGATGACACTCTCAGCCCCTGGGTTTGCCGTAACATGCTATACTGTAGCTACCTGGTTTGTTTGTCCCTTGCTTTAGGCTTGAAACTCTATGACCATGACCTGATTATAGCCTTAGCAACCAGCGTGAAGTGTGCTACATAGTCTTAGTTAAAACTTATTGACTGAAGGAATGAATGAAGACATGAATAATGGAATGAATGCTGGGCACCATCCCAGGATTTGGGGTTATAAAGAAGAATAAAACTTAGTTCTTGTTTTCAAAGATCTCACACTCAAGTGGGAGACAAAAGTACAGCATGCAAGTTTAATAACAGCACTTATTGAGTGCTTGTTATATGCTGGGGACTAAACAATTTGCATGTATGAATTCATTTGATCATCATAATAACTTTATAAGCTAGGTACAGTATTATCCCCATTTTACATGGGGAAACAAATGAAAAGTTTAATTGCCTGAGGTTATATAGCTAAAAAGTGGCAGACTGGGAATTTATTATAGCCGAAAGTCAGAAATAACCCAAATGTCCAACAATAGAAACATATATGAACAAACTGTGGTCATTCATACAACAGAATTCTACTCAGCAACTAAAAGCAATAAAGTACTGATACAACAACACGGGTAAATCTCAAAAACCTCATGCTGGGACTTCCCTGGTGGTCCAGTGGTCTGCCTTCCAATGCAGGGGACAGGGGTTCGATCCCTTGTCAGGGAACTAAGATTCCACATGCCGCGGGGCAATTAAGCCTGCGTGCCACAACTACTGAGCTCATGCACCTCAACTGGAGAGACTGTGTGCCGCAAACTGCAGAGCCCACATGCTCTGAAGGCTGCACCACAACTAGAGAGAAGCCCACTCGCTGCAATGAAAGATCCCTCACGCCTCAGTGAAGATCCCGCATGACGCAACTAAGACATGATGCAGCCATATTAATTAATTAATTATTTTTTTTAAAAAAACCTCACACTGAGCAAAGGAAGCCAGACACAAAAACGTACATGCAATACGATTCCATTTATATAAAACTTCAGAAAAAACACATAAATCTAAGGTGTAAGAACACAGATCAGTATTTGCCTGGGGCTAGGGAAAAAGGTAGATACTGACTAGGAAGGGATTCAAGGGAATTTGAGGGTGTTGGTAATGTTCAGTATATAGACTGTGGTAGTAGTTACACAGGTGTATATATTTGTCAAAAATCACCACACTCTACCCTTAAAATTAGTGAATTTTACTGATGTAAATTATATCTACATAGAGTTTATTTAACATTTTTTAAAAAGTGAAATTAAAAACTCAGTCTAACTTCAGAGTCCTTGTTTTTAACCACTATGCCACCTAACAAATGTGACATACATACATTTGTAGAGATTGTATCAGGTATTATGAAATATAAAACTTTGCCTTCTGCCAAAATAGTTGACTATTTTCCCCTCCTTCCACCAAAATTAAAGCTGAAAAAAATGTAGAAGCAAGAGGAAAATATAGGTTCCAGGAATTAATAATAATGACAAAATGTGAGCCCTCTGAGAACAGGTTCTGGAACTGTTGTGTGTCAGGAGGTGAGTGGCTGCAGCTGGAAGCTGACAATACCCAAAGATGGTGCCCCACAATGTGTGGGAGGAAAGCTCTGAAGTTTTGCTCTCACCTCCCTGCTGTACTGCCTTGGACAAACCATCACCTGTTCCTTCATTATCCAGCCAAGTCCAGACCCAACAGGACAGGAGGAAAGTCCTTGGTGGGGGTGGGGGGGAAGAGTTGATGAATTAAAACAACAATGAGATCCTACCACACGTCTATTAGAATGGCCAAAATCCAGAACACTGACAAAACCAAATTCTGTTGAGGATGTGGAGCAACAGCAACTCTCATCCACTCCTTGTAGGAATGCAAAATGGTACAGCCAATCTGGAAGACAGTTTGGTAATTTCTTAACAAACTAAACATACTCTCACCATGTGATCCAGCAGTCACGCTCCTTGGTATTTAACCAAAGGAGTTGAAAACATGTCCACACAAAAACCTGCACAAATGTTTGTAGCAGTTTTATTCATAACTGCCAAAACTTGGAAGCAAGCAAGATACCTTCGTTAAGTGAATGGATAAATATACTGCGGTACATCCAGATGATGCACTATCATTCAGCACTGAAATGTCATTCCGCACAGAACTTTAAGTACATATTACTAAGTGAAAGAAGACAATCCGAAAAAGCTACATACTGTGCAATTCCAACCATATGACATTCTGGAAAAGGCAAAAGTATGGAGACAATAAAAAGATCAATGGTTGCCAAGGGTGGATGGGAAGGCGAGAAGAATAAATAGGCAGAGCACAGAGTATTTTTAAGGCATTGAGGATATTCTGTATGGTATTATAATGATGGATGTATGTCATTATACATTTGCCTAAAACCCATAAAATGTACGACACCAAGAGTGAACCCTAAGGTGAACTATGGATCTGGGGTCATTATGATGTGTCAGTGTAGGTTCATCCTTGGTAACAAATGTACTACTCTGGTGAATGATGCTGATAATGAGGGAAGCTGTACAGGTGTCGGAGCAGGAGGTATATGGTAAATCTCTGTTTCTTCCTCTCAATTTTATTGGGAACCTAAAACTGCTCTAAAGAAAAAAATAGTCTTTAAAAAAAAGTTCATGAAAATGGGTTGGGTCTGCTCTGCTGCCCTTAGGCTTTTATACCACAATCCCATCCTCTCCCAAACCCAGACCTGACACAACCTGAAGAAGCCACCTTCTCCCCATGCCAATTCACCTTGCAGGTTTAAAGTGGAACTCCAACTAGGGGACCTGGGGAACCTTGGACTTTCTGCCCTCGAACTCATCTGTTCCCCTCTCCTTAAACCCGTGGAGACAGACACCTGAACTTGACCTCTTTCTGCAATATGCATTACCAAAGTGATTGATTGATAGCCTCGGGAAAACATAACTTCTTAAACCAAAAGTACTAGATTTGAGGATATAATTACTATGAAGAAAGGCAACATACAGAGTGATACCTGAAGCAGAATTACTGAAACAAATCTTCCAAAAATGTAAAGTAAGTGTGAAGATATGAGGAGAAAATGTTATCCGTAAGAAGCAAGAACAAGAAATCAAGAAGATCCCAAGTGGAAATGTTAAGTATAAATAGTATAACTAGCTAAAGTAAATAACACAGTCAATGGGATAAACGGCAAGATGAATTTGAAGAAAAATGAAGTAGTGAATTAGAAGATCAGACTGAGGAAATGATAGAAAATATAAAAGAAAAGCTAAAAGATGCTTTTGGATGTGAAAAGATAGACTAGATATTAAAGATAGAATAAGGGGAGTATAGGAGTCCCTGAGAGATGGGCAGAAAAGTGCTGTGAAACCCACAGAAAGATTAAGACAGAGAAGTCTTGAGCTGAGACAGAAAGAAGAGTAGGAGCTTGCCAGGTGAGCATGGAAAGGAGAAACATTTCAGACAGAGGGAAACAGTATGTGCAAATGCATGGAGGTATGAATAAAAATGATCACCATGACCAGGGACTAGCAGGTAGTCTGGTGTGTCTGGAGCAAAGGCTATTTGAAGGAGGGTAATGAAAGCTAACATTGAAAGGCAAGCAAGAGTCAGATCGGGAAGGGTCTTGGGAGATCTATAGTATAATTATACCCCATCTTAAATATGAAGAAACTAACTTGAGCTCAGACAGCTGAGTGAGTTGCCCAAGGTCAGGCTTCCAACTGCTGGGCTCAGCCACTTCACTGTCTCACACATCCTCCCACTTGATGGTGGCTCTGAGGTTGCTGAGTTTGGATTGTCTCAGTGTTTGGCAAAGTCAGTGAAAATTTTTTAAGAGTAAGTGAAGTTGGGAAGTAGGGGAGCTGTACATCCAGGATCAGGTGGGTTGTTCTGAAGTTTCAGAGTGTCCAGTCGACAATTAGAAGTTTAGGGTTAGAGGACCTTTAAGATGGTGGAGGAGTAAGACGTGGAGATCACTTTCCTTCCCACAAATACAACAGAAATACATCTACACGTGGAACAACTCCTACAGAACACCTACCGAACGCTGGCAGAAGACCTCAGACTTCCCAAAAGGCAAGAAACTCCCCACGTACCTGGGTAGGGCAAAAGAAAAAAGAAAAAACAGAGACAAAAGAATAGGGATGGGACCTGCACCAGTGGGAGGGAGCTGTGGAGGAAAGGTTTCCACACACTAGAAGCCCCTTCGCGGGCAGAGACAGGAGGCCGGTGCGGGGGAAGCTTCGGAGCCACGGAGGAGAGCGCAGCAATGGGGTTGCAGAGGGCAAAGCGGAGAGATTCGTGCACAGAGGAACGGTACCGACCGGCACGCACCAGCCCGAGAGGCTTGTCTGCTCACCCGCCGGGGAGGGCGCGGGCTGGGAGCTGAGGCTCGGGCTTTGGTCGGAGCGCAGGGAGAGGACTGGGGTTAGCAGCGTGAACACAGCCAGCAGGGGGTTAGTGCACCACGACTAGCCGGGAAGGAGTCCAGGAAAAGGTCTGGACCTGCCTAAGAGGCAAGAGACCATTGTTTCGGGGTGCACGAAGAGAGGGGATTCAGAGCACCGCCTAAATGAGATCCAGAGACTGGCACGAGCCGCGGCTTTCAGCGCGGACCCCAGAGGCGGGCATGAGACGCTAAGGCTGCTGCTGCCGCCACCAAGAAGCCTGTGTGCGAGCACAGGCCACTATCCACACCCCCCTTACGGGGAGCCTGTGCAGCCCGCCACTGCCAGGGTCCCGGGATCCAGGGACAACTCCCCCGGGAGAACGCACGGCACGCCTCAGGCTGGTGCAATGTCACGCTGGCCTCTGCTGCCGCAGGCTCGCCCCGCACTCCGTACCCTCCCTCCCCCCAGCCTGAGTGAGCCAGAGTCCCCGAATCAGTGGCTCCTTTAACCCCGTGCTGTCTGAGGGAAGAACAGATGCCTTCAGGCGACCTACACGCAGGGCCAAATCCAAAGCTGAGCCCCTGGGAGCTGTGCGAACAAAGAAGAGAAAGGGAAATCTCTCCCAGCAGCCTCAGGAGCAACGGATTAAATATTTACAACCAACTTGATGTACCCTGCATCTGTGGAATACCTGAATAGACAACAAATCATCTCCAAATTGAGGCAGTGGACTTGGGGAGCAACTGTGGACTGGGGTTTGCAGTATGTTATTGACTAGTTTCTGATTTATATGTTTATCTTAGTTTAGTCTTTAGTACTTGTGATCATTGGTGGGTTTGTTTATTGCTTTTGTTGCTCTCTTCTCTTTTTTCATTGCTTTCTATTTATTTATTTTAATAATATATTTTATTAATTTTTAATTTTAATAACTTTATTTTATTTTTTTCTTTCTTTCTTTTTTTTCTCCTTTTTCTTCTGAGCCGTGTGGCTGACAGGGTCTTGGTGCTCTGGCTGGGTATCAGGCCTGAGCCTCTGAGGTGGGAGAGCTGAGTTCTGGACATTGGACCACCAGATACCTCCCAGCCCAACGTAATATCAATTGGTGAGACCTCTCCAGATATCTCCGTCTCAGCGCTAAGACCCAGCTCCACTCAATGACCAGCAAGCTCCAGTGCTGGACAACCTATGCCAAACAACTAGCAAGACAGGAACACAAACCCACCCATCAGCAGAGAAGGTGCCTAAAATCATAATAAGGTCACAGACACCCCAAAACACACCACTGGATGCAGTCTTTCCCACCAGAAAGACAAGATCCAACTCATCCAACAGAACACAGGCACTAGTCCCCTCCACCAGGAAGCCTACACAACCCACTGAACCAAACTTACCCACAGGGGGCAGACACCAAGAACAATAGGAACTACAAACCTGCAGCCTGTGAAAAGGAGACCCCAAACACAGTAAGTTAAGCAAAATGAGAAGATAGAGAAATACGCAGCAGATGAAGGAGCAAGGTAAAAACCCACCAGACCAAACAAATGAAGAGGAAATAGGCAGTCTACCTGAAAAAGAATTCAGAGTAATGAGAGTAAAGATGATCCAAAATCTTGGAAATAGAATGGAGAAAATAAAACAAATGCTTAATAAGAACGTAGAAGAACTAAAGAGCAAACAATGATGAACAACACAATAAATGAAATTAAAAATTCTCTAGAAGGAATCAATAGCAGAATAACAGAAGGCACAAGAACAGAGGCAGAAGAACAGATAAGTGACCTGGAAGACAAAATAGTGGAACTAAATACCGCAGAGCAGAATAAAGAAAAATGAATGAAAAGAATTGAGGACAGTCTCAGAGACCTTTGAGACAACATTAAATGCACCAAAGTTCAAATTATAGGGGTCTCAGAAGAAGAAGAGAAAAAGAAAGGGTCTGAGAAAATATTTGAAGAGATTATAGTTGAAAACTTTCCTAATATGGGAAATAGTCAATCAAGTCCATGAAGTGCAGAGAGTCCCATACAGGATAAATCCAAGGAGAAACACACCAAGACAGATATTAATCAAACAATCAAAAATTAAATTCAAAGAAAAAGTATTAAAAGCTGCAAGGGAAAAACAAAAAATAATATACAAGGGAATCCCCATAAAGTTAACAGCTGATCTTTCAGCAGAAACTCTGCAAGCCAGAAGGGAGTGGCAGGACTTATTTAAAGTGATGAAAGGGAAACACCTACAACCAAGATTACTGTACCCAAAAGGATCTCATTCAGATTTGACAGAAATTAAAACCTTTACAGACAAGCAAACTCTAAGAGAATTCAGCACCACCAAACCAGCTTAACAACAAATGCTAAAGGAACTTCTCTAGGCAGAACACACAAGAGGAGGAAAAGACCTACAATAAGAAACCCAAAACAATTAAGAAAATGGTAATAGGAACATACATATCGATAACTACCTTAAATGTAAATGGATTAATGATCCAAACAAAAGACATAAACTAGCTGAATGGATACAAAACCAAGATCCATATATATGCTGTCTACAAGAGACCCACTTCAGACCTAGGGACACATACAGACTGAAAGTGAGGGGATGGAAAAAGATATTCCATGCAAATGGAAATCAAAAGAAACTGCAGTAGCAATTCTCATATCAGACAAAATAGACTTTACAGTAAATACTATTACAAGAGACAAAGAAGGACACTACATAATGATCAAGGGATCAATCCAAGGAGATATAACAATTGTAAATATTTATGCACCCAACATAGGAGCACCTCAATACATAAGGCAAATGCTAACAGCCATAAAAGGGGAAATCAACAGTAACACAATCATAGTAGGGGACTTTAACACCCCCCTTCACCAGTGGACAGATCATACAAAATGAAAATAAATAAGGAAACACAAGCTTTAAATGACACATTAAACAAGATGGACTTAATTGGTATTTATAGGACATTCCATCCAAAAACAACAGAATACACTTTCTTCTCAAGTGCTGAGGGAACATTCTCCAGGATAGTTCATATTTTGGGTCACAAATCAAGCCTTGGTAAATTTCAGAAAATTGAAATCGCATCAAGTATATTTTCCAACCACAATGCTATGAAACTAGATATCAATTACAGGAAAAAAAAAAACTGTAAAAAATACAAAAACTTGGAGCCTAAACAATACGCTATAAAATAACCAAGAGATCACTAAGAAATCAAAGAGGAAATCAAAAAATACCTAGAAGCAAATGACAATGAAAACACGATGGCACAAAACCTATGGGATGCACCAAAAGCAGTTCTAAGAGGGAAGTTTATAGCAATAAAATCCTACCTCAAGAAACAAGAAAAATCTCAAATAAACAACCTAACCTTACACCTAAAGCAATTAGAGAAAGAAGAAGAACAACAAAAAAACCCGCAAAGTTGGCAGAAGGAAAGAAATAATAAAGATCAGATCAGAAATAAATGAAAAAGAAATGAAGGAAAAATAGCAAAGATCAATAAAACTAAAAGCTGGTTCTTTGAGAAGATAAACCAAATTTATAAACCACTCGCCAGACTAATCAAGAAAAAAAGGAAGAAGACTCAAAACAACAGAATTAGAAATGAAATAGGAGAGGTAACAACTGACATTGCAGAAATACAAAAGATCATGAGAGATTACTACAAGCAACTTTATGCCAATAAAATGGACAACCTGGAAGAAATGGACAAACTCTTAGAAAAGCACAACCTTCCAACACTGAACCAGGAAGAAATAGAAAATATAAATAGACCAATCACAAGCACTGAAATTGAAACCGTGTTTAAAAATCTTCCAACAAACAAAAGCCCAGGGCCAGAGGGCTTCACAGGTGAATTCTACCAAACATTTAGAGAAGAGGTAACACCTATCCTTCTCAAATTCTTCCAAAATATAGCAGAGAGAGGAACACTCCCAAATTCATTCTATGGGGCCACCATCACCCTAATACAAAAACCATGCAAAGATGTCACAAAAAAAGAAAAGTACAGGCCAATATCACTGATGAACATAGCTGTTCATCAGTGAAATATTCATCAGTTCATCAGATGCAAAAATCCTCAACAGAATACTAGCAAACAGAATACAGCAGCACATTAAAAGGATCACACACCATGATCCAGTGGGGTTTATCCCAGGAATGCAAGGATTCTTCAATATACGCAAATCAACGTGATACACCATATTAACAAACTGAAGGATAAAAACCATATGATCATCTCAATAGATGCAGAAAAAGCTTTCAACAAAATTCAACACCCATTTATGATAAAAACCCTCCAGAAAGTAGGCAGAGAGAGAACTTACCTCAACATAATAAAGGCCATATATGACTAACCCACAGCCAACATCATTCTCAATGGTGAAAAACTGAAACCATTTCCTCTAAGATCAGGAACAAGAGAAGGTTTCCCACTCTCACTGCTATTACTCAACATAGTTTTGGAAGTTTTAGCCACAGCAATCAGAGACCAAAAAGAAATAAAAGGAATCCAAATCGGAAAAGAAGAAGTAAAACTGTCACTGTTTGCAGGTGATATGATACTATACATACAGAATCCTAAAGATGCTACCAGAAAACTACTAGAGCTAATCAATGAATTTGGTAAAGTAGCAAGATAAAAAATTAATGCACAGAAATCTCTTGCATTCCTATACACTAGTGAGGAAAAATCTGAAAGAGAAATTAAGGAAACACTCCCATTTACCACTGCAATGAAAAGAATAAAATACCTAGGAATAAACTTACCTAGGGAGGTAAAAGACCTGTATGCAGAGAACTATAAGACACTGATGAAAGAAATTAAAGATGATACAAACAAATGGAGAGATATACCATGTTCTTGGGTTGGAAGAATCAACATTGTGAAAATGACTATACTACTCAATGCAATCTACAGATTCAATGTAATCCCTATCAAAGTACCAATGGCATTTTTCACAGAGCTAGAACAAAAAATTTCACAATTTGTATGGAAACACAAGGGACCCAAAATAGCCAAAGCAATCTTGAGAAAGGAAAACGGAGCTGGAGAAATCAGGCTCCCTGACTTCAGACTATACTACAAAGCTACAGTAATCAAGACAGTATGGTACTGGCACAAAAACAGGAATATAGATCAATGGAACATGATAGAAAGCCCAGTGATAAACCCACGCACCTATGGTCAACTAATCTATGACAAAGGAGGCAAGAATATACAATGGAGAAAAGACAGTCTCTTCAATAAGTGGTGCTGGGAAAACTGGACAGCTACATGAAAGAGAATGAAATTAGAACACTCCCTAACATCATACACCAAAATAAACTCAAAATGGGTTAAAAACCTAAATGTAAGGCCAGACACTGTAAAACTCTCAGAGGAAAACAGGAAGAACACTCTATGACATGAATCACAGCTAGATCCTTTTTGACCCACCTCTTAGAGAAATGGAAATAAAAACAAAAATAAACAAATGGGACCTAATGAAACTTGAAAGATTTTGCACAGCAAAGGAAGCCATAAACAAGACAAAAAGACAACCCTTAGAATGGGAGAAAATATTTGCAAACGAAGCGACTGACAAGGGATTAATCTCCAAATTATACAAGCAGCTCACGCAGCTCAATATCAAAAAAAACCAAACAACCCAATCTAAAAATGGGCAGAACACCTGAACAGACATTTCTCCAAAGAAGATACACATATTGCCAAGAAACACATGAAAGGATGCTCAACATCACTAATCATTAGAGAAATGCAAATCAAAACTACAATGAGATATCATCTCACACCGGTCAGAATGGCCATCATCAAAAAATCTAGAAACAATAAATGCTGGAGAGGATGTGGAGAAAAGGGAACACTCTTGCACTGTTGGTGGGAATGTAAATTGATACAGCCACTATGGAGAACAATATGGAGGTTCCTTAAAAAACTAAAAATAGAACTACCATATGACCCAGCAATCCCACTATTGCGCATATACCCTGAGAAAACCATAATTCAAAAGGAGTCATGTACCACAATGTTCATTGCAGCTCTATTTACAATAGCCAGGACATGGAAGCAACCTAAATGTCCATCAACAGATGAATGGTTAAAGAAGATGTGGCATGTACATACAATGGAATATTTCTCAGCCATAAAAAGAAACGAAATTAAGTTATTTGTAGTGAGGTGGATGGACATAGAGTCTGTCATACAGAGTGAAGTAAGTCAGAAAGAGAAAAACAAATACTGTGTGCTAACACATATGTATGGAATCTAAAAAAAAAAAAATTGGTTCTGAAGAACCTAGTGGCAGGACATGAATAAAGACACAGACATATAGAACGGACTTGAGGACACAGGGAGAGGGAAGGGTAAGCTGGGACGAAGTGAGAGAGTAGAATTGACATATATACACTACCAAATGTAAAAAGATAGCTAGTGGGAAGCAGCTGCATAGCACAGGGATATCAGCTCAGTGCTTTGTGTCCACCTAGAGAGGTGGGATAGGGAGGGTGGGCAGGAGGGAGATGCAAGAGGGAGAGGATATGGGGATATATGTATATGTGTAGCTGATTCACTTTGTTATACAGCAGAAACTAACAGAGCAATGTAAAGCAATTATACTCCAATAAATACGGAGGTGGGTGCATTCATGGGAGTGGATGGAATTGCAGCAATAATGCCCCTTGTAAACTTGGCAAATATTTTCTCAGGACATAAACATTTCACTGGAGAAGTAGGACATCATTGGCCCAGCGAGGAAAACTGAAAGGCCCACAGTCACACTGGCTTGGTGCTTTCACTGTTAGTCAGATCCCAGTTCAGTTGTAACATCTTCTTCCCACCAGACACTGCTAGCACATCAGATAACTCTGAATGGGATCTGAATATGATGTTAAATTGCTTCTGTCAACCACCTGGTGAAGATAACCATCATCAGAAACAAATTGTCAAAAGTCTGACTTCTAAGTAACGCCCAGTTCTAGGATCCAGGAATACAGGAGCACTAGTGTTGCTTGAGAAACCCAAATTGGGGAGAGATATCTCTGGATGCCATGTACCCAGAAAAGTGTCCTTTTATCCAGAAGGAAAGCATTATTACTTCTACCTTGTAGATAAAGAAACTAAATCTTAGAGAGGTTGACTTGCCCAAGGTCATTCAGCTAAGAGGCAAAGCTGGAATTCAAATGGAGAGGAGGTTGGCTCTGGGGCCAAGGAGACGGACACAAAAAAGACAGTGCTGAGTGTACCCATGATTCACTCTCATTCTTGTTTTCTCAAAGCCTAGTACTCAGAGAGGGTCAGGAGGGAAAGGTCTATGTTCTCACTCCTAAGAAGCTTAAGAATTGAGGTCACCATTTGATGGAGAAGAAAGAAAAGCTTTAGGCTGCAAGTCAGAGGAATTGGTCCCAGACTGAGCCATGGCACAACTTGCTGTGTGACTGTGACCAAGTAGCTTCCCCTCTGTGGTCCCCACTCTCTCTGCATAAGGAAGACTCTGGAATCCTAGATGTCTGTGACTGGCAGGGGGCTCCCCTTAGACCCTAAGCCCCACCCAAGCAGGGCTGGCAATATCTAATTCTCTCCTCCCAATGCCTTTCCCCCTCTCCATTCATACCAGCTATTCCAGCTCGGGCTCCCCAGCTGAGGGCTTGGTATGGATTGTTTGAGAAGCCATATGGCATCCCAGTGCAGCCGAGAGTCCAATCTCAAGGGGAAACCATTGTTCATTCATCTGGACCGAGTGACATTCTTTATGCAAGAATAACTCTTGATTAAAGGGTGAGTTTTAATGGAAACTAATTAGGCAAACTCTTTAGCCTGGGCATAATGATCAAATGAGCTGTCACACCGTACCTGATACAATGATCTCACTTGCTACAAGATTTTATTCCTCAGCAATTACACTCCCACATGGCATTGCGTGCCGTTATTGCCTGGAGCACACATGTCAAATTAAAGAGCAACTTATGCACCTGATATTTAATTATTGCCTAGTACTACAGACACCCGGGGAATGTCAAAGTGAGCAGTCCTGCTTGGGAGACACGAAAACTGAAATCTACTTCTGCAAGGGAGTGAAAAAAATAGGGATAAAATATGTATAGTCTACCATAGTTCCTTATTCAGCTGTCTTACAATTCAGTTACAAAACCTGCTCTCCACAACCTTGAATAATTTACCACTTTTTTTCTTCATCCAGAAAGTCAGCAGATGGAGAGTTGTAGGTAAAGGCACAGGGGTCCTATTGGTATTTGTTTACCTATGTGACTGATGTGGTCGGATCTAGTCAACATTGAGTTCTTCCTGTAAAAGTTATTCTTTGCCTAACAGGCTCTGACAGGGAAGAGGATGCCTCACGTGCCTCTCTAGCCCAAAGGGAAATGTTTGCCCTCAAGGCTGAGCACTCAGGAAGCCCCATCTCACACTTCAGTCACACTAGGCAACAAATTTGAAAAGTTGACCAAAGTTTCTCCAAAAGTTGGGACAGTGAGAGGCCATGAAGATGGAAGGTTCAGTCTCTACTTTGGGTGCATATTAGAATAATCTGGAGAACTTTTCAAACATATTGATGCTCAGAATCCCATCCCAGACTATTTACATTAAGATCTGGAAAGGAGGACTGGGTAATTTTAAGGCTCCTCAGGTGATTCTAATATTCAAGTAGGGCTGAGAACCCCTGGTCTGGATTGGAACCAGCCAGACACTAACCAGCGCTTAGTGTTATAGGAGCTGCTTTCTGTCCTCAAAAAGACAGACTTCCAGGCCTCAGTGCCTTTGCACGTGCTGTTCTCTCCTCTGGAATGCTCTTTCTCATCCCTTCTTTCTACCTGGAAAAGAAAATTATCCTTCAACATCAAGTGCATATGTTACTTTCCTGTGAAGTCTCTCCTGACTTCCCCAAGAAGAGTGGCTCAGCATCCACCAGGAGCCAGACACAACACTCAAAGGATCATTAAACTAACCTGCTCTCCTCAGCAGGGGGGGGTTCAAGAAGAGAAGCCCCATGTCCTCAGCAACCGTCTGTGAGTCCCAGCTGAGCAAATTCTGAGAATGTCTTGGTCCCTTTTGCTCCAGATAAAGAAATTCAATTACTCGTTATCAGAATTGCACTGCCTAATACTAAAATGCCTTAATATGAGAGCTTTTGTATTTAGTAAACTGCACAGCTTGTGAAAACCCCCTCCAAACATCTGGCAGGAGGCCCAGCAGAGGTAGGGCTGAAACCTCTAATGATGCTGGCAACATGTAAACAAGTGTTTTGTTTCAACTGATAATCATTAACTTCCAGTGTCAGGCACCAGAGGTCTGGTGCCTCAGCCTTGCAAAGGTCTCTGGGAAACAGCAGCTGGGATGGGGCCTGTGCAGAGCTGATGGGGAGGGAGGGGGCGAGCAAGCCTGTCACTATCAGCCTGGAGAGGCAGGAAGTGACGGGAGCAAATGCCTCTGATGAAAGGGAGTGGAATCAGGAAGTCCTAACCTCCTTTCAGGGACTTTGATACTGGATAAGAGTTGCCTCTCAACTATGCCCTTGGCTAGCCATGCGACCTTGGGAAGGAAGCCTTAGTTTCTCAATCTGTCAAATGGAATTAACAAAAGTCCCTACTTTATAGGGTAGTTGTGAGACGTATGTGAGAAAACATGTTCCAACCAGGCTTTTGGCACAGCCCTGACTTACAGAAAGCAGTTGATAAAAGAAATTTCTAATTTCTTTCTCCATTCTTCCCTTCAGACATTCCTAACTGGGACCTAGACTAGTCTGAAGACCCCTTTCCTAACTCTCTAAGTAAAGGCTATTTGACCCCAGGATCACTGGGCTGAAGTTTGTGGTGTTTGTATACATAAATATCTAAATAAAAACTCATAAGAGAACAGCTGTACTTTTATTCTCGTTGACCGTTAACAAATACTCGTGCTGAGTAATCCTTCACACTGTAATTCAAATGCAAATATCAACTCATTCCATAAACATTAACTGAGTAACTACTATGTTCCAGACATTATGTGCACTAAGATGATTTAGAAGTGTGTCCACAGCTTGGGTTCTGGGAAAGCAGACACTGAGACAGACAGAAGAGAGAGGAGGTTATTATGGAGTGCGTTTAGGATCCACACCTGTGAAACGGAGATGTTTTAGGCTGAACTGTGTCCCTCCAAAACTCATATGTTAAAGCTCTAACCCCCAATGTGACTGTATTTGGAGATAGGGCCTTTAAGGAGGTAACTAAGGTTAAATAAAGTCATAAAAGTGGTACCCTAATTTGATAGGACTGGTGTTCTTATGAGAAGAAGAAGAAATCAGAGCATGCTCGCTTGCTCTCTATCTCTCAGCATAAGCACAGAGGAAAGACCACGGGAGGACACAGTGAGTAGGTGGCTATCTATAAGCCATGAAGAGAGGCCTCACCAGAAACCATCCCAGCCAGGAAGTTTATCTTGTTCTTCCAGCCTCCAGGGCTGTGAGATAACAAATTTCTGTTGTTTAAGCCACCCATTCTGTGGTATGCTGTTATAGCAGCCTGAGCTGACAAACACAGGAGATGAAGGGAGAAGGAAAGGGCAGAGGCAGACACTGAGCTGTAATGCAGGCCCAATAAAGACCTCAGGTGACCCCATGGGGAGCTCTGGAGCAGGCATTGCACATCAGAGCCATCTCCAGATACAGTGAAGGGCTGGGCCTTTATGACCCCCCAAGTCAAGAGTCCTTGGATGCAGGCTGCCCCTGAAAAGAGGCATGACCCTGGAAGAGGCAGTTTCCTTCAGCAGAGCCACTCCCAAAGAAGGCTGGCAGGACTCTGTGCATCACAGCATCCCATTGCAATGAGTTCCCTGTGGACCTAGCGACTAGTGCCCTTTGACCAGCAGCCACCGTGTACCAGAAGCTTCATAAATGTCATTTTATTTGATCTTCACAGTACTCCTGTGAGATAATACCCATTTCACAGAGAAGGTGAAATAACTTGGCCAAAGCCACAAAACTGATACATAATGAAGGCAGAATTGAAGAAGCAGCTTCTCTTTCCCAGTAACCCTACTCTTGCCTTGACGTCATGCTACCTCCCCCTTGGAAACCTTCATCTTCTGCAAGCAGTACTCCCTGTCCTGCAGCAGGTAAATGTCCCCATAACACCTTGTGCATCTCTCTTCAAAGCCTATAGCACTTTGCCTTATCAACAATCATATTAGTAGATACATAATTAGCATTTACCACGTCCCAGGCACTGTTCTAGCGCTTTTCAAACATTAACTTATTTAATCTTTCCAATAGCCCTATGAGGTATTATTTTCATCATTCTCCTTTACTGATGAGAAAGCTAATAAGATGCAAAGCTATTAAGTAACTTTCCCAGAGACACCCAGCCAGGGTTTGAACCCACATGACCTGGTTCCAGATATCATAGTACTCTGTCTTGGGGTCATGTCTGCCTCCCTTCTGATCCACATATACTTGGAGAATGTGGTCAAGTCCTATTCATCTTTTCCACCCCAGTGCCTTACCTGGGACTGACATATACTAAGCTTTTTGTAAGATTTTCCTGAACAACTGAATGATGGCTTGCACATGAACATTTTGAAAATAATTGGATTTGATTTAGGTGGACAAAGCCTAGAAGAAAAGACAGACAAATAAAATTCATTTGCTCTGTTGAGACATTGAGATCATGGGTGAATTGTAATATCTGGATATTGAGAGAATTTTGGTTTCTAAGAGCTCAAAATGGATGATGGCAAACTTTCTCTGCATTTCCTATTGCTGTCATAAGAGCAGACATCTAGTACACTGCTGATGGCATTCCTGCTGGGATGCAGGCTTCCCCAGTCTATGAGGTTCGGACCCAGAAAACATCTCAGGTATCACAGTAAGGCAATGTCTTTCCAGTGATCCCATAACCAATTATAAGATGAAAAGATCAAAACTCCCATCATCACAACTCAGAAGTTATTGATACCCAGAAACGATGTAAAGAATATCTCAGTGACCATTTAAGCCTGTTTCTAAGTGAACTCTAATGACTGGGCAGATTCCCCAAGTCTTCAGATCTTCTATCCATTAGGATATTTAGATGAGAGGACTCTCACACAGCTGATAAGAAATCAAAATGAGTCAGTGGCCAGAGAGGTTCTCGGACAGAAATTACATTGAGTTCTCTCATCTCACTCCCATACTTGCTGTTTACTTTATATTCATTCATTCATTCATTCATTCATTCAACAGATGTGACTGGGGTCCTACTGTATGCCAAGAAATTTTCTAGTCTTAAAGAATACGTAATGAACAGCCAGATGAGTCCCTTTCTTTCATGGAGCTTATAGTCTGGTGAGAGGAGATGAACAATAAACAAATGATACAACTTCAACTCATGATAATTTCTATAAAGAAAATAAAACAGGGTGATACCATGGAAAGTGAATGAGGTACAGGGAGAAACTGATTTTGACAGGATGATTAGGGAAGGATTCTCAGAGGTGATATTTAAGTAGAGACTGAATAATAAGTGGCCAGCTTTCAGGAAATCTGGAAAAACGGCATCTCAGGCAGAGAAAAAAGTGAGTGCAAACTCCCTGAGGCTGGACTAGGCTTGCCAGTGTCCCGAGGACAGAAATCAGGCCAGTGAAGGTGGGGCAGATGAGCAGGAGGGAGAATGGTAAGACACAAAGCCTGAGAAACAGTCAAGAAGTTTGGATTTTATTTCTAGCATGACGGGGAACCATTGGAGAGCTTTAAAGAAGACAGAAATGAGATATAGTTTAAGTATTTAAAAGATCACTCTGGCTGCCAAGTGAAGAATGAACCATAGGTAAAAAAATGGAACCTTGGAGACTCAGTTCACTGTCTCCTAGATGTCTGGTCTGCTGATTTGGTTCCTATTTCCAATCCTAAAGTTTCTGCAAGCAATTCAAATTGCCTATTTCCTTTCGCCTCCACCCCTGGCTTCCCAGTACTCAATGTTGCTGCTAACTACTTCAGCCACCATCCCATCTGCCCAGCTGGCTCTGCACAAGTGGGGATCAGATGGGTCTTCTAGATCACAAAAGGCAGTGGTTTAGCTCATTAATGTCACTTACAAACCTGAAAAGTGTCAACTGCAAGATCCATGAAAGCAGAGAAAAGAGTTGATACTGTTTATCAAAGTTTCCCCAGTGCTATGCATAGTGGGTGCTCCAAAGATATTGGTTAATAGATGAATCAATGGATATAGATGTGCTGGGTGCTTATTGTCCAGCTGGGATGAAGAGAGCCTCCACTTGGGAACCTGGGGAGAAGCTACAAGGAAGCTACAGCCCAGCAAACATCACCTTATCTTAAAGACTCCACACTGGCTGGGGTGAAGCAGGTGGGACCTGCTAGGCTGTCAGACTGGTTCATTAGTGGCCTGACGTCACATATCTGCAATTGGGTAATTTCTGTGTTAACTACTCCCTCCCGCCATAATGAGAGCTCATAACTATGTTTTATATAAAGCCTATTATGCATTTGCACAGAGACCATAAAGGGTCAGTGATTATAAACTGTATTGGGAGTCTCTGGGGCACCCATCATACTACCCAGTCCAGACCCACCCTGTGGGATGCATTTGAATGACAAAGTATGGGTGTGTTGGGAGGGAAGGGAGCTGTGAGTGTAGAACTCCTGGCCGACCAGGAAGTGTTTCTGGAATATGGCCCTGTCCTAAAGCAGCCTGGTACCACCTATTAGAATTTAAGACAGATTTAGAGTTTGCTGAAAATATGAGGTCTAGGAGGGGGTCATTTTTTGAAGCTCTTTTTCATTTTAATTTCTCTCTTACTTTTTCATATTTATATATAAATATATAAACATATGTAATATTTGATTCTGCTTTTACTGAAACTTTTTTGGAAAGGAGGCCACTCTTCCATCTGGACGATAAAGGATTTTCGAGGACTGGCATAAGGTCTGAATCTTCACCCTTAGGTTCTGTTATCATCTCCACACTTGCTAACTGTGTTACCTTGAACCATACACATTACCTTCGTGGGTCTCAGTTTCCTCATTCATAAAATGGGATCACCATACCTCACATTTTTGGCAGGATTGTTTTGAGAATTAAAGCATAACAACATATATATTGAGATTTATGAGTTTCAGGTACTTTCTATGTGTCAATTCATTTAAACCTCTCAGCAACCCTTTGTGGTGGGCCCTGGTGCCATCTCCAATTTTAAAACGTAGAAACTGAGAAGTTAGGAGGTTGGCTCAAGGTCACAGGGCCGATTAGTGACACAGCTAAGATTCAAGCCCAGGCAATCTGACTCTGGAACCAAAGAACCCAGCAACAGTGCCTAGAACAAAGTAAACACTCAAAAAATAAATGAAAGTTTCCACCATCATTCTTACCAGCTTCAAGCCAATTCCACGCACAAATCTTTATGACTATTATCAGACTTTGGGTATGACTCCAGGTCCTATTAAAGGGGATAGAGACATTCTGAGGGGCCATTGCAAAGTAGAGCCAGAGTTGCCTGGTACCCCCAGAGGGTTGAACCCTAGGCTACTGAGGGGATAGAACAGAGCCCTGAGAATGAGACAGAGACAAAGATGGCAGGAAAAGGACACAGGGTACAAGACCAGAAATTTAGCCTCTAGCCCCCACTGTCACCTGACAATCATGGGACCCTGAGCAAAGTCAGCTGCCCTCAAGGTTCTGCCCAAGAGATGGCAGGAGCTGTCTGGACTGGCTCCGGGACTAGATGTGAGGGGTGAAGAATAGGCCAGAGAAGACAGCATGCTCACACTGAAATATGGTTTACACTGAGCAGGGGGTCATGGGCCCCTTGCTGGGTTTCCTTCCTGGAGGTGACCCAGCTTGTTTGGATGGCCTAGCCTCATTGTCCTAAGGTTACCAGAAGCACAACAAACAGAAGACCTTGGTAGAGAGGATCAAGGAGCCAGAGCTCTGGCCTGGCCCACCAAGGATCTGTGGCATACCCGGGCCCAGTTACAGCCCCTTCTGACCTCAGTTTTTCCCATCTGAAAAATGAGAGGGTGGATGAAACAAATTTTAATGGCTCTAACATCTTGAAAATTCCACATCCCCAAGCCTGACTTATCCACAGCCTTATACTAATATCCTTGGGGCAGAGCGATTTCATTTAGGTCAAATGATTTCCCTGCACATAAACAGAAGTGAAACAAAGGTCCCCTTTCTCCAAGTCGTTAGCTGTCTCACACACAGGCACACACACACTCACACACATGCACGTAAACCCTCATAATGTTCATACAGGCCACTCCCCTCCCCAGTCGTGCACAAAGGCTCACACACACAGGCACGCAGAGGCACAAACACCTGGACTCTCTAAGCCGCTCCTTCCCCCACCCCACTACTGCTCACTCCCCACCCCCAGCCCTTCCAATTCCCCTGCTGGGAAGCAGAGCGACCCTACCAACCTCCTCAAGTTACCTAACCTGATGGGCTGGTGCCACCCAATGGTCAGGATCAGAAATGCATCCTTGGTTCCAAGAACCAAAAGGATTGGAAAGGGTCCAGGGTCATTGCATCCACCCCTCTCCCTCTAACAAGGCTGTATCCAGAGCTGCCTTAGACGGATGAAGCTTTCTATAATCTTTAAAACCTTTCAAACAAGAATTTCCTTGCATGACGCTCCTAAAAAGGATCTTCTTTTCCGAAGGTCAGGGTATTATCATCAACACTCTGGGCAGGCTTGCAGTAGAGCCTAAAATAATTGTGTGTGAACTCTGTTCAGCACCATTCTAGAAGCTTTAGATGTGATATCTTTTTAATCCTCACAACAGCTGTCTTGGCAGGGCGTGTATTATGATCTTCATTTCAAAGAGCTACAACCAAGAAGGAGTGGAACTAAGACTGGACTCTAGCTCTAACTCAGCAGCCACTTGGCCATCCTGGACCTCAGTTTCATTATTTGTACCTGACTGTTTCCAGTCATTCATTCAGTCATTCTTTCCTTCACTGAGTATTGATTGAGCACCTATTATGGACCAGGATCTGTGTTGGGGCTGAGAATTCAGCAATCACTGATGGATGGCCTTTGCCCTTAAGGAAGTCTCAGTCCACTAGAATCAGTGACCACTACCATTCTCCTAGGTCCCTGACTCTATGATCTTAGTGTAACTTCTCTGCCAACTTGGACAAAAGCCCTGAGGAGAGGTCAAGGGGAGAAAAGTGAAAAGCTGTAGCCCAGGGGGAAGAGGCAGCCAGCCTACAGAGCAGGAGGAAGGCCAGCGTCCTTGCCCAAGAGGCCCCTGATCCACACCCTGCTAGTCTGGGACTGGTCAGTCTGGAGCTGCCTCAAGCCCTTTCAGGGCCCAGATCCTCTCAGAAAGGAAGGGGAGTGAGCTGTGGTTATTTGGCTTCAGAACAGCTGTCGCTTGTGCCATACCAGAGAGTTCGGGGCATACCAGAGAGGTCAGAGCCAGAAGGGCGGAAGCACGTCCAGGAATAGAAGATGAAGTGGGAGAACAAAGCTTTAATGATAGTTGTGGTTGTTGCTCTGACAGTCACAGCCCCTGTAACCAGATTCCACCCAGCCTTACTAGGTATCTCTCTCTCCATATATTTCCTCATAGAGTCACACTGCCCCAGATTCACTTCCTATACCCCAAACACCCTACGGTCTACCAGTGCTTAACCTTTGCTCTTTCTCTTACTAATTAACGGACAGAGTAATAAAACAATAGAATCCTATAATGTCAAGCCCTGCAAGAAATCATCTAGTCCAAACTTCGTGGATGAGAAAAATACAACCAGAGAGGGGTTAGGACTTGTCCAAGGTCACACAGACAATGAGTAGCATGGTTGGGCCTAGAATTCAGGCACCCCTTTCCAGTGTAAAGACATTTTTCTACTTTCCCTCTTATTTTCCATTCACATGCAGTTAGACACTGATGAGAGTCTACTTTAATTCTGAAACTTTTTTTTTTTTTTTTTTTTGCGGTACGCGGGCCTCTCTCTGTTGTGGCCTCTCCCTTTGCGGAGCAACAGGCTCCGGACACACAGGCTCAGTGGCCATGGCTCATGGGCGCAGCCGCTCCGCGGCATGTGGGATCTTCCCAGAACGGGGCACGAACCCGTGTCCCCTGCATCGGCAGGTGGACTCTCAACCACTGCGCCACCAGGGAAGCCCCTGAAACATCTTTTTATCTTTCCTCTTGTCTTCACTTCTCCCATTCAACCCTGTGAGATCATATGCCCCTGGAAGATAGAAAATCTCTTTCCTTCTTCCAAAGCCTTAATGTTTAGCACAATGATAAAAATGTAAATACTTAAAATTGGATGGGTGGATGGATGGAAGGATGGAGAGAAGCATGGATGAGTAAAGTCTTCTACATGGAATTTTTGCTCTCACCTCTTACCTTGTCCCCCAGTTTCCAATTTCCCCACAGCCTGTCCTCCACAGTGGTCTTAGAATGACCTCTTTAAAAATAAAACTGAATCTTTCTCTTCCATTTGCAAAAGCATTGAAAACTTTCCTATCATCCAATGGATAAATCAAGACCAGCTGGTCTACAATATTCTAAACGGGTCTGTCAACTACCATGCCAGCCTCATGTGCTATTAACAATGTAAACACATCATACACATTCATACCCCAAACTCTAGAAGTACCTGACAACTTGCTATTCCCTGAATGAAGAAACATGTGTGGCCTCATCTCCAGGAACTTCTTGTGTCAGATTCCTTTCCTGCCAATACCAGAATCTGTTAACATCCTAACCAACCTTCAAAGCCCAATTCAAATGCCTCCTCCATGAAGTCCTCCCTAACTCCCTTAATGAAATGTCTATGCTCAGAGCACGTAGTCCTTCAGACTTTGGTAAGCATGGCGCACCTCATTCTGCCCCTCCTAAAATGACCTTTTGAAACCTTTATGCTGCCTTTATCCTGGGCATTGTACTTAGTCGTTTTTAATGTCCATATCTCCCAACAGACTCTTGGCCACAGATCTGAGGATCTCACACAAAGTAAGTGCTTATTCAGCATTTGTTGAATGGAAGTTCTTCTTACTGCACCATATGCTCCAATTGTCCCTGAGGGTGCAGTTTTATTTTATTCTAAAGCCACTTAAGTTACTTTCTAGGCCATTATAAGCAAGAGCCCTGCAGGAGTGGAACAGAGTCTCCAACGAGCACAGCTCTAGGGCAGGGACAGGGCAGGATTGTAGAGATGAAAATTGCATACAAAAAAGCAGATCTCTTAGGGAGGAAGAAGGGTGAGGGAAAAGAACTAGATCCCATTGGTGGAAGACCCAAGGAGTCAAATTTTGATTCAACATAAAGATCTTGGTCACGATGAAATCTGTACAGCAATGAATCAGGCTGAGCAATACCTTAGGAAGTAGTGAGCCCTCTGGTCCTGCAAGTATGTAAGTAGTGGCTATAGATGACCACTGAGGACAAACCTGAGAATATAAGGTATTGTATAGCAATACCTTATATAGGTCAGACCATAGACTTGTAAGGTCCACTCCAGCACTGAGAATCTGGGATCTCATCAAACCTCACAGGAGTGGCCCAAGCAAAATTACCCAGTTAGTTTTTTAGGACTATTACTGCTCTTTCTCTCTCTCCATTTCAGCACTTCCTCTCACCCTGATCCTCCAAGAACTCTGTCATCACAGAGTTGCTGGGAGTAGGAGATGCTCTTAGTGCCCCTCCCATATCCAGCCCACCCTGGAGGTCACCTGTGCCTTGATGGACATTTCTCATATACACCAACCTCTCAGGAGGCCCCAGTGGGACTGAGGCCCAGGTGCCCACAGAAGTAACCAACCCACTAACATACCTTTCCTTGTACCCCCCCACTATCTCACTGCTTCCTGGAACCACTTTCTAAATAATCTACGTGTACCCAAATCTTTGTCTTGGGGTCTGCACTGGGGGATACAACATGTTCTACATGTTGAAGGGTCAAAACACAAACTTTGTGGTTACTGAACACTGGATAGGAAACCCAGTTTAGTGACCTCGGGAAAGGTAATAAATCTCTCTGAACCACCTTCAATGTATAAAAAGAGTTTAGTAAGACCTACTTCCCAGACTTCATAGCACTGTGTGTGACACAGCTCTGTATAGTTATATTCACTGAGTGCTTACTATGTGCCAGGAACTGTGCTAAAATAAATGCCTTATATATAAATATATATATTTATATATTATCTCTAATCTTCACACCAAAGGAAAAGTAGGAAGAAAACTGTAGTGGACTCATGGTGGCCCCAAATAGATATGCCCACATAATAACCCCCAGAACTTGTGACTTCATTTAGAAAACAGGTCTTTGCAGATATAATTAAGTTAATGATCTCAAGATGAGAACTTCCTGGATCACCTAGGCAGACCCTAAATTCACTGAAGGATGTTCTTATAAGAGACAGAATAGAAGAAGACACTGAGGAGAAGGTCATGTGGAGGTAGATGCAGAGATTACAGTGATGAATCCACAAGTCAAGGGGCACCTGGAGTTACTAGAAGCTGGAAGAGGCAAGGAAGGATTCTCCCCTAGAGGCTTTAGAGGGAGCTCAACCCTGCTGACACCTTGGTTTTGGATTTCTGGCCTCCAGAACTGTAAGGAAATACATTTCTGCTGTTTCAGCCACCAAGTTTGTTATAGTTTGTTATAGCAGCCCTGTAAAGCTGATACAAAGGTACTATTGTCCTTGTTATACACCTCAGGAAACCAAGGCTTACAGAAAAGTGCCTTACCCAGAGTCATCCAGCCAGAATATGGCAGAGCTGGGATTTGAACCCAAGTCTCTCTGACTGCATAGTTGCCACTCTTAGCCACTACATCAAGGGAAATAAGTTGTGTGATGTGCCTAGCACTGTGCCTAGCATTATAGATGCTCAGAGAGTGTTGATTTGCTCCATCTATCTAAACTTTCTCTTCCCAATGCCCATTTTACCCACTGACCATTAATAGGTAGTCAAGAGTTAATCAGATAACCCTGTTCCTGCTAATCCATGAGATTTTCTACAATGGGTTTCTACCTGGGATACAGTTACATTACATATATCTAAGAGGTTCTTAAGAATCACCTTGTCTGGTAAGCATTTCAGATCCATGGCAGCTGGTGGAAAAGATAGATTGGGGCCCATGCCTTGAGTTAATGTCAGTCTGAATTGAAGATGTGCCAGCATCATCAGGATAGATTCTTTAATTAACCTGCTAATCCTGTCAGGGATCGGGTTCACTGTCTTTCTCCAGAAATGTGTTATGTGTCTCTTCTTTCACCACTTTGTCATTTGCTCTATTTTAGATTCAAGGTGTCCTTAAGCTGTGCTTTAAAAGACTCTCTGTCCTCTAAGTCAACAGCTGTTGGCAAAGTGGACCCTCAGACAGTATCTCATTGCTTAATCATCGCAGCGCTTCTCACAATGTCTGCAAGAAGCAAACATTCAGTGATTTTGATGCAATAAATACATTTTGAGCAACTACTGTGTGCTTGGCCCTGATCTATGCATTGCAGAAGACAAATAAGACCCAGGTCCTGCCTCTCAGAGATAAAATAAAGCAGGTAACTGTAGCATTTCCCAGTCTTTTTACTTCACGATGGGCACAGAAAATTATAATAATTTTAAGGGAAAATTTACAAGGCTGCTAGAGGTCTGAGGCAATCAGCCCAGGGGTTCCAGCTCCCCAGGCCCCACCAATCACCCCACAGGACTGGGCAACCAGGATTCCCACACACTAGTGAGCCATTCACCCTCTACCTTTTGGGAAGATATGCTGGTAGAAAACCATAGTTCTCATCTTTGCTCTTTGCAGGCATTTGTGTCCCACCAGTTGAATGTGGATTCTCCAGTTAAAATCCAACACTGCTGTACTTTTCCAGTTTGTAATGAGGATCACTTATTTAGCTATGACCTTTTTTTCCCATAATTTTTTTAAATTTCAGTCTACCTCTAAACTGCTAGACTGGGCTCCCAGGAAATGAAATGAATAGGCAAGGAATAAGATATTAACAGGGAAACTCAGAGACAATTGAATTGTTTTGCTTCTTGTTTAGTGTGAGGATACGGGGGTGGTTTTACAGTTTGTTTTCTGGTATATGCATTTAGAAAGAGGTTCTTTCAAAGATCTGTAAAGGGGGCCCGGATCTCCAGGCATTTCACAACCTGAACAGGTTTCCAAATCCATTGAGACAAAACAAGAACTAATAAATTTGTCCTCAAAAAAGTACAAATAAGGTGCTCAGAGATTATAAAATTCCTGTGTGTGGTGAATGAATGGATGAAAGAATGAATTTTCCTCTCCAAAGTTATGTTTAGTTATACTCACTGTTACCCTGTTGTTTTTATTTTTCATCGACACAGTAGAGGGTGTTGGGGGAGAGGAAGTCAATGAGAAAAGCCAGCATTGTGGGTGAACATACCAGAACCTCAGTGGTTTCCTACCAGAGATGTACACTTAAATCTAATCAGGAGCAAACATCAGGCAAACCCAGAGTGAGGGACACAGTACAAAACAGATGACTTACACTCTTAAAAATACGTCCATATTTCAGACGAGGGAATTTTTCCAGATAAAAGGAGACTAAAGAATCACAAAATTTAAATACAATGTGTTATCCTGAATTGGATCCTGAGCCAGAAAAAAAAGTGCTATAAAAGACGTTATTAAGATAATTGGTGAAATTTGAATAACGTCTGTAGATTAATATCGATCTTAAATTTGATTTTGATAATTATATCGCAGTTACATAAGGAAATAGCCTCATTCTTGGGGAAAGCACACTGAAATACTTAGGAAAAAAGGAATATATATATATATAATTACATATTTATAATTATATATGGTATATATTAACTATAAAGGACTGTGGCAAAATGAGGCAAATGTTGACAATTGGTGAACCAGGTATAAGGTATATAGGAGCTCTTTCACTATTATTGAAACTTTCCTGTAAGATTAAAATTATTAAAAGTTAAAAATTAAAAAGCTAGTACATAAGTCATTAAAAATTATAGCTTGAATTTCTTTGCATTGCTTCCCACTTCCTGTATACTTTGCTCCCTTCTGCGCTTGCTTTTAAAACTTCCACAAAAAAAAAAAAAACTGCTGGAAAAAATAGGGAAAATAAATCTAACATTTCCTACTACTTGGTGGTAGGAACAATTCACTGATGTTCTGCAAATATGCTGGTTGAGTAAAAAACAGAATCACAGTAGAAAGAGCTTAGCTCTTTGAAGAAAGGATCACATATGGAGGAGACCAAACAACGTCTTGAAAATAGCCTCTGGTGCTGAGATTCTTCATATTTAATCAAGCCTGGCCAAAAGCATTGACTGTCCTGCCTAACTACAACTGGCCTGGGTACTTGTAGTACCCAAGTTTGGGCCTCAGTTTATCCACTGTATTAGTTTGCCAGGGCTGCCATAACAAAATACCACAGATGGGGTGGCTTAAACCACAGAAATTTCACAGTCCTGGAGGCTACAGGTCCAAAGTAAAAGTGTCAGCAGAGTTGGTTCTTTCTGAAGGCTGTGGGGGAAGGATCTGTCCCAATTCTCTCTCCTTGGCTTGCAGAAAGCCATCTTTTATCTGTGTCTTTTCACATCTTCTACCCTCTGTAAGTGTCACAGGGTCCAAGTTTTTCCTTTTTGTAAGGACATCAGTCATATTGGATTAGAGCCCACCCTAATGACCTTATTTTAACTTGATTACCTCTATAAACACTCTATCTCCAAATAAGGTTGCATTCAGAGGTATAAGGGGTTAGGACTTCAATATATGAATTTTAGGGGGGATCACAACTCAACCCATAACACCCATCTGTGAATGGAGTCCTGGACTCTATTATCTCTAAGAGTCCTTGTAGCATTTTACATTTCTAGAAGTCCAAAACCCTCAATATCCAATCAATACATATTAATTGGCCAAAACAGAGCTCCAATCCATTCCAAAGATATGGAATTTCACATTTCCAAGCCTGCAATAAGGAAATAAATCAAACTTTGGAGAAAACACATCGGCAGCCCATCTCTACCATCTTTTGAATTATCAAAGCAGTAAGATGGAGATGTTGAACATGACCACTGGGGCTTGTTCCCCAATGGACTATCCACCATAGTCTTCTAGTATATTTCCTGTGGCTACAGGTTGAAGCATTAGCAAATCGTTTTAATCATTCTTTGCATAAATACTGAATGAGTGCCTACTATGTGTCAAGAACAGTGCTAGTGCTGAAATGACCAACATTCCAGTGGAGCTTACATTCTGGTGGGAGTGAATGAGGGTCACGCTTACTGCCAACTAAATCCTTTTGTTTAGATGGAATAGGGAGGAAAAGAGATGGGGAGATAGGGGTACTGAGCTGTGCGTACTTCAACACGAGGCTATTCCAGTAATGGTTAGGGTGTGTCCTGGAGGGACCCTGAAATGAGAAATTGCTTTGAATCTACTATCCCCTCATTTTCGCTCATTTTCCGTTGGCCTCTCATAATGGATCTTCTCAAATTTCTTGAGTGTGATTCTATGGGATTTTCAAGGGTAATTTTGACTGAGATTCTTGCCTTAAACTTTGGAGCCATACGCCCACAATCCCTGAGGTAAAACCAGCTGATAAAATCAACTAGTATGCCAGGTTATGGACCTATGATTAATGACCAAGTTTGGTGGATATAAGAGAGAGAAAGAGAGAAACAGAGAGAGAGAGGGAGGGTGGGAGAAAGTGGACAATTTACCAGAAAGAGATAGCAAACTAATAATAAACTATCCTTTCTGTTCCTCACTCCCCCAAACTAGTGTTTCCTTGTTTGCTTATTTTTGTTTAAGGAAGTAAAGACCTGTGTTTAGATTAGAGACTCCAGATATCATGGTTCTGAAGGACTTGGCATCCTCAGGTATAAATTATAAGGTGTATAAAATATAAGGCTAACTGCAAAGCTAGACAAAGTTTGGACGAAAATAAACTCCAGACTTTTATCTCAAAGGCATAAGCGTTCTGTCCCAATTCTGAGTTCACAGTAGGCCTGATTAAAAATCTGTTGGTTAAAAAAATTACCTTTCATTATAATGCATTTTCTCATTTTTCTTCCATGTTGAGAGTGACTATTTCCATTTGTGATGATCAGCCACAACATAGATGCAAATGTGCTAAGTAAAATCAGGTGTATCAGAGCGCCTGTCTTACAAAAGACCTTTTTACAGCCTAACCCAGCAAGCGGAGAATTATTCCTGCTCTATGTACTATATGCAAATACTCAGATTATAGCTAATTATATTGTTGCAAAGTAGAGCCAAGAAACTGCTACAATACTCCTAGTCTCCTTGGGGAACACACCATGAAAAGAACTCTTTTTTTCCTCCTTTGTAAATTACACCATGATATAATTGGGTCTCACTGTTCATGTAACACCCCACTCAGGGACAGCGCAAGAGAAACGAACAATGTCTTACTAAGTCCCTGTTAAGATCATTAAATGTAGATCACAACACACTAGCAGGCGCCCAAATCTTAATGTGTCACAGTAACAAAACCGGGAAAAGAAAAAAGTGACTAGTTGCGTCATATTATTTTTCTCTTACAATGGAGTTTAAGGTAATAAAGTGTTAATGAATTTGGCCCTGTGTAGTTGGCATTGTGAGAGAACTTTAAAAAAATTTTTTACTACATTGTAGGAAAATTGTCGTATTCTTTTAAGCAGCTGTTTAGAGAAAAGATTTGACAGTGTATAATTGACTCTATTTTTACTGCATTTTCATACGGCATTGTTAGGCTTATATACTGTACTGAGTTCCGCTTTTCAGTTTTATGCACTAAGAAATTTTCCCCTTAGACAACTTTTCACTAGGGATAAACCAGAGCCCAGCTAGATAGTCAAAAATGCCCATCCCCAGCTTCTCCCGCTGGACATCCTGAGAGGAGCTGTTGAATTATTGTCGCAATGCTTTCCGAGGGAAGAGACCTCTAAGATCAAGTCCCTTGGCCTACAGCTGAAGTAATATATAAATATATTTCTAGAATTACACACACACACCCAGACACACACAGAGCACACCAAAATGGTAACCATAGTTCTCCAGGTTTTCTCTAGGAGCTAAGAATTTGAGAACGGTGCGTGATTTTTCCTTTATTTATTTATTTATATATTTATTGCATTTCTCATTTTTTTTCAAAAGCAACCTTCTCCTGGGAGAGGGAGGAGTGTTTTTAATAAGCCAGCTCCCCGACTCCTACCACAGTGCCCTTTCCTTCTGCCAGGCTGATTATGTGTTGCAGACACACTTGTTGACCACTTCATTCCTAAGATCTTGTGCATTTTAAGTTTAGCTTTATTTCTCTTTGGATTCAAATCAATGTGTCATAGATTCTAAGAAGATATTCCAAATTTGTCTTTTTTTTCCCCCTCCCACTTTTTTTTTTTTTTTTTTTTTTTGCGGTACGCGGGCCTCTCACTGTTGTGTCCTCTCCCGCTGCGGAGCACAGGCTCCGGACGCGCAGGCTCAGCGGCCATGTCTCACGGGCCCAGCCGCTCCGCGGCATGTGGGATCTTCCCGGACTGGGGCACGAACCCGTGTCCCCTGCATTGGCAGGCGGACTCTCAACCACTGCGCCACCAGGGAAGCCCCCCCTCCCACTTTTGATTATAACAATGTAATATTGCCTGCTGGTTGAGTAGAGCAGTGATAGAAATATTTGACAGCCAGTAAAACTGGGGGCCAAGGCATCAGAAAGGACAGTGGTTACAAACCTCCTGTGCCATCCTGGCATGTCCTGGCTGGACATCAGCCCTCGTTAAGACCATGACCTTTGGAGTCAGAGAAGCTTGTGTTTTTAACTTGGCTCCATCATATACTGGCCATGTGACCTCAAGACAGCTACTCTCCTAAAGCCCTTTTAATGAGACCGACCATTGAAAACATGCCGCGGAGCGGCTGGGCCCGTGAGACATGGCCGCTGAGCCTGCGCGTCCGGAGCCTGTGCTCCGCAACGGGAGAGGCCACAACAGTGAGAGGCCCGCGTACCACAAAAAAAAAAAAGAAAATGCATGTGTCATTGTAACAATGTGAGAAAGGTGCCATCGTTCAGGCCATCACTTCCCATCACACACACATTCACACACAGAATAAGGTGCACTGCATGTGTCTGAAATTATTCTGCAGTTCTCCAAAGAAGGAAAGGCCTCTATTTTTCAGTGTAGGGGTGATCATCTGTGGAGGTGAAATGACATTTTTGTAATAGTGATAACAACAGCACAACTTACATAGTACTGTTATGTGCTCTTTATACATATTAATGGATATACCACTCACTGCAATGCTACAAGATAGGCAGTAACATGATACCTGTTTCACAGATGAATAAACTGAGTCACAGAGAGGTTAACTGATTGGCCCCAAGATCACACAGAAAGTAAGGGGCTGAAGTGGGATTCACACCCAAGAAGCCTGCCTTCAGGCAATATACATTTACTGTTCTCTTACAATCTAACATCTCCCACATGTTGAGAATTTTCTCTGTGCCAGGTACCCTGTGTTTATGGTATCTCATTTACTCACCCTACTAGATATTGTAAAGTTGGCAAGGGATAGGACCCAGGTCCAAACCTAGTCCTATCTGACCCTAAAATCACACTGTTAGCCCCCAGAATATACAAGAGAGGGGTGTCTTTTGAGGAAACTCTAGGAGAACCAACTCAAGTGCCGCCTACCTCAGAATTGTTTCCATCAACAGCCACCTATACTTATCTCACCTTGCCAGCAATCCACATAACCCTTAGCACCTGCACCTCAAGAGTTTGTTGCCTTTGGTTTCCACAATTGTGTCACATGAATTCCTGGAAGCTCCCTGAAGAAAAACATGTCATTCGAGAGCCAGGCTCATATCTTTCCCCTCTTCTATCCCCACAGCATCCTGCACAGAATTAGGCACATAATGGGAAGTCGCTCATTTTGGTGAAGACTTTACATGAAATCTAAAAATCTAAAAAATTAGAAGTACCACAGAAAAAGAGGTAACCTTTGTGCCCCAAATTCTCATCCTTTGTCCATGCTCCAATTATCACTTCAGTAAGACAGAACCTTGTCACTTTATATCAATAACAGGACTCACAGAGCAGCAGGGACAATGCCCTCCTCAGAATAACTTCTAATGATGAAGCAAGAGTCAAGTCAGGAGACATCTCTGATGCAAGTTTCATGGTAATTTTACTAAAGGACTCATCAAATCAGTGCATTGTTATGTGACTTTAACTTTTGACTTTCATAATAGTCTTAAACAATTCTCTTCCAACGCCTATGGCCACTGCTATTACCTTAGTACCGGTTCTCATGAATTCTCCTAAGTGGTCTCCTTGTTTTAGTCCATGACCTCTCCCTTCCATCCTATCTATGGCAAAAACAAAAAGCTGTGTGGTCACCAGATTCATTTCCTTTTCCTTCTGGGCACACAGATGGATAACATTCATCCCCCTTTGCAGTTAGATGGGGCCTATGACTGGGTCCAGACCAATGAAGTGTAGAGCGATGTCATGCATGCCACTTCCAGTGTGGCCCATAAAAATCCCCTACTTGCCATCTTTCACTCCCCTCCCATTTCACAGTGACCACATATTGATGTTGAAAATGGGACAACAAAATGGAAGACTCCAGGTTCCCGAGTCAACATTTGGCAAACAACTCCCTGTTCTTCACTGAACTGTGTGTGAAGAGAGAAAAATAGAATTTTTATTGGATTATGTCACTGATCTTCGGGGTTGTTTGTTATAGCAGTCAGTGGTTACTTACTCTAGTACTTGCTCCATGATGGCAGATAAGTCAATCTCTAGTGGAGCGCCAATCGTTTCACTTCCAAAAATTACCAGGAATTTCTATCCCATATAGGAGAGTCTTCTGACCAGGGACCATGTCTCACTCATCTCTGAATCCCCAGCACTTACCACACCACCTGACCCAGAGAAGAGAAGGAAACAAATAAACCTCTTTATTTAGTAAATATGTGAATGTGCCTACTACTGTATACTTGACATCCTCCCAGGTACTGGGAAGACCAGGTGAACCAAAAAAAATTCCCTGATTTCCCAGAGCTTATTTTCTAGTAAGGGACACAGACCACAACATACCAACAAAAATATATATATTTTAACATAATTTCAGATATTTGTATTATGTAGGAAATGAAATGTAGCAATGGTATAGTGATTGACTTGAAATGGAAGACTATTGTCCATAACTTGGTTAAGAAAGAGTCTTCTCAAGAGATAACATTTAAACTAAGACTTCAATTCATTTATCCATATATTCATTTAACAAATAATTCTTGACCCATTTAATTTGTTTTACTCACTGTGCTAGGAACTAGCCGGTGATAGATATTTACTGAGTGTACTAATGAATAAATTTAGCATGAAATTCAGTTCTTTAACTTGGTATCCATGATCTGGCTTCAACTCACTTTCAACAAAGAAAGAGGATCAAGGCAGTAGGAAGGAAGAAAAAGACAATGACAAAAGGTCAGAGTCAGAGAGAGAGAAGGGAAACAGGAGAGGGGACACAGACTGGGAGGTAGTCTGATCCTGTGTCAATCCATTCTCTTTGATCAGCTGCCTCGGCAACCCCAGACAACAAGTGCCTCCTGATAGACTTGGAGGCTTCCATTCTGGACTGTCCCATCTAACTCAGTGAGGGCACCTGGGATCCCCTTCCTAATGACCCCCTTCATGCTTGACCAGCATCCTCAGAAAACTGCTCTCTAGGCCCATCCACCTCTTGGACTCCAGATGGGCCCCCTTTATCTGACCACCTCCCTGCACTCTTCGGGTTTCTTCTAAACACTGGCCGCTTCCAGATCCATCTTTAAGCATTCCCTGAAGGCTAAGGCCCATGGCAACTGAACAAGGACAGAAGTTTCCAGCAACCCTTGCTGAGGAAGTGAAATTCAACATTACCCTAGAGAAATTCTCAATATACAATAGCCAGGCTACAGTCTTGGAAAAAGGTATGCCTAGTGCCAAGATGTTCACACCAAAGCTTCCTCTATGCCCTGTAGGGCCCCACTGGCAGTTATGGGTTATAACTCTTGAGAACATGACTTTCAAATATCCCAGTGACAGGATCATTTCCACAAGCAATAGAAATATCCTTAAAATGCTATTGTGTGAAGAGCCTAAACCACACACTGCAGCCTAATTTTTTACTCTTGAGAGCAAAATATTCCTCTCAAACCATATATTACTATTCCTCTGGTCTCCCGTCTTATCCTTCCCTATCTGATGCCACCCCAGTCGTGACAACCAAATATGTCTCCAGACATTGCCAAATGCCCCCTGGCGTGGGGGAGACAAAATCACTCCCAGTTGAGAATCACTGCTCTGGTTGGAGAAGGATGGTCCTTCCCTATATCCCCATAGCATAGGGAGGGGGAAAAGAGGAGCGGAGAGGGGAAGAGGGGAAGGGGAGGAGAGGGGAAGGGGACATGAGCTATCTTGGTTGGGTCTCTCTATGCCCTGCAACCAATGGAGCCTGAGTAGGACAGCTTCCTCTGAGGCTGGTAGGAGCTCAACATAGTAGCTATTATTATAGTCACTGTCATTACAATTACTATTTATAGAGGGGAGTTGAGCATGGGGGTGGGGTTGGACCAGCTGATCTTTAAAGTTCCTTCAAGCCCCGGGAGCCTCTGGTTTCTCACCCAGAAAGCCCCCAAGTGTGATGTTTCCTTCTTGGTAGCAATCTTACCATCTCGCCTCCCATACCCTTCACTGCTGTCTCTTCAATCTTTCCACCTCACCAATTCAAAATACTTTCCTAACACATGACAATACAGTGCAAATAGCAAAAATCAAGTCCCAAGTTTCTGTCAAATCACCTAATCGTGAAACTAGCAAAGTCAAATGCAGAAAGTCTATAAATTAAAATTCCCTGTTTCAACAATGAACACCTGACCCAGAGCTCCAGCAGATGGCTGGGAGTGACATCAGCCATGCTGACTCTGGACCTAAGTGGTCCTTCCAGGAATGCCTCCTGAAATCCTGGCCTTTCCTGGGCCTCCATGGTGACTGTCCCAGCACCACCAGAGACTGGCAAGTTGCGCCCAGGCTGTTTTTCTTCCTGTCTAGAGATCAAGGGAGGATGAAGCTCAGCCAGGTAGAAGCCCAGGGGGCAACCTGACATGCCAATGTGTAAACCCTTTGGGAGGAATGGAAGTATGAGAGTAGTCCTCACACAGAGTCCAAGTGCAGCTGGGAGATGTCCCAGTAGGACACTGCCATGCATAACCAACCCCTCCTGACATCATTCTCTCTAAGTCACTGTTTGTGCCTCATCTGTTGAAATACAGATAAATTATTCTGAAAATATTTATTGAACACTTACTATGTGCCAGGAAAAGTCACCCACCTACCACAAATATACCTATATAACTGCACATGATTACCAGGACACAGAGAGACACACGAGGATACACAGACACACATATTCCATAAATGGTAGCACATACATGAATATATACAAATATACACGCAAACACATAGCATTGTAATGTATATGTGTGTAGTCACACAGAATCACACATATTACATTACAGTTGGTGCAAGTGACAGAAACAACTCACGTTGGCATTAATTAGAAGGTGAATTCATTGTTTACAGAATCAAGATGAGGTGGTACAACGAAGCTGGGTGCAGAGCAAGGATACAGTTGAGTCTCAGGAACAATTGAACTCAGAACTATGGACTTTATCAATTTCATGTCCTGCTTTGGTCTCTATCTGTCTGGTCTCTTTCTATCTGGGCTGACTTTGCATGAAAGGCATATGTGTAGCCAAATGAGGGAAATATGACCTTTATTCATGTACGGGAAACGTAACCAGACATTTCCTTATCTCTAGCCACAGATCACAGTAAATAGAAATTACTAAAGTGCTTTCTGGCTCCAAAACCAAAAGTCCAAGGGATGGGAAAATTGATCCCAGTTAGGCAACAACAACAATGAAAACCCCTAAAATCTCCATGGTCTATTCCCACAAGGTTTACTTCACTTGTATCACACGTTTCTCATGGGCTGGCTACGGCTCTGCTCTACAGCATCTCCTGTCTGGGACCCAGGATGACAGAAGAGCCTTTACCTGAATATCACAAGTCTCATGGCAGAGGAAAAGGAGAAGAAGTGGCAAGCCAGGCAAGGGCTCTTAGAACTTCTACTCAAGTGTGGCATGTGTCACCTGGGTTCTCATTTCCATTGGCCAAAGGAGGTCATTCAGTCATTCCTAACATCAGTGGGGGAAAGGGGAAAAAGAAAGGTTTGAACAGTAATCCAACCTACCACTCCATCTCCTGACCATTGTAACCAGGTGAGTGGGTACTAGAATTGACTCATCCTTAGACAAATTAAATTGGGCCAGGAGGCAGGACCAGGTTGTGCTACTACGGTGACTTCAGTGGTAATACCGTGAATAAGGAGTAACACTGTTATAAGTCGCCCCAAATGGTGATTGCTGGGCAGATAATACCATTGTGTTATAGAGATATCTCAGATGAACTGACGTGCAGATATGTTCTCAGCCCAACAAACCACATGGCGTACACGTGTACACACACTTGATAACTCCCAGGTATGAATACAGGCACACATACACAGATAGGCACACACACAGGCATGTGCACACATGTGAACCTGTAGCGGTGCCTGTTTGTGCACACATACATGCACCATGCACATGTTGCCGTCCAGTCTGCCTTCATTTACATGTGAACCCACACGCACATGCCACCCTCAAGCACACATGCACACTCCAGCTCAGCGGGGAGTGGCTGCTTCTTCGCTGGAGAGATCAAAGGCAGCTGCTCCCTCTGCATATTTAAGGAGTCCCTGCTGCGAGCCTGTAGCTCTTAGCTGAGCCCCCTGCCTAGGCAAAGCCCCACTCTGGGAAATGCTGCCCACCCCCAACTCCATCCCAGGGGAAAGTCTTTGGAATCTGATCACTTACTTCCCCAAGCCTTTTAGGAAGGATCCAGAGAGAAGCCCAGGGTGGGGCCCTGGAGGAGCAGTGCAGCCTGGCCCCCAGGTCCAGGGCCCGGGGCTGCAGTCAGGCCTATCAGGCAGAGGGGATAGTGCCCTTGGGGCAGCCAAGCTCAGTTCAGGGGAGGAAGGACTGGCATTGCCCATTTGCCGAGAGCCTGTATTTCCTCCTGAGGGGCACGCCTGCTGCCCAGGAACATCAGATTTGAGGCTTTGTAGAAGGAGGCCCAGACACAGAGCCGAGTCCCCGGACACAGGCCTGACTTTGCCACAAGCTCATTTGGACCAGTCACTTTCCTTTTTGGGCCTCAGTTTCCTAGAAAAGTACACATTCAGAGCTACCTGAAACCGCCCAATCTAGGAATAGCAAACACCTGGCACACCTACCTCTGCTGAAACTCATTCCAGGCACGGGGACACCGCAAACCCAACACAGCGCCCCTTCTGGCCAAAACAGAATGAGGCCTCAATCATTTTACACTAAATACTCTAGAGATACTGATTCATCAGAGTAGACTCATGAAAGGAAACCTATCACCAGTCCTGATCTATTCCTAGGACTTCATTGAATCGATGAAGAAAATGAGGCCCAGAAAAGGAAGAACTCTTCTTCTAATCTCTCAGAAGTAAGTTAGGAGGTTGAAACAGATGAACTCTCAACCTTCCCTTCCCCTTCCACCCTCCCCAACCCTGCTCTCATCCAAAAGAGGCAAGTGGGTTTCCTCTTGTTTGCAACCTCTGATCAATTTGCAAGAACTGTAGGAAACTTGGTGGTGAGCAGATTCCCTAAGACTGTGCCTGGGCTCCATAGGAAAGGGTATAGTGATCAATTACCAACATCTGCTATCAGCACAGGTAGGCAGAGTGGGGCACCAGGCCCCATGCTAGGCTAAGCCATGTTTATTATAGGGGCAATGACACACTTCCCTACATATGCAAGATAATAATCCTGATCTGCCTGTAAAATAAAATATATTCTTTCCCAGGAGTGGAGATGTTTTGTGTTGAGCCCTGGGAAGGGTGTAGGAGCCTATTTAAAATGATAGGGAGAGTGGGAGGGAGGGAGACACACAAGGGAAGAGATATGGGAACATATGTATATGTATAACTGATTCACTTTGTTATAAAGCAGGAACTAACACACCATTGTAAAGCAATTATACTCCAATAAAGATGTAAAAAAAATTAAAAAATAAAATAAAATAAAATATAATGATACTGCTGGACTTCCCTGGCAGTCCAGTGGTTAAGACTCCGCGATTCCACATCAAGGGGGCACTGGCTCGATCCCTGGTGGGGAAAATAAGATCCCACATGCCACGTGATGCAGCCAGAAAAACAAACACAAACAAACAAAAATGACACTGCCAAGGAGGAGATAAATCCTGGGCTCAACAGCCAACTGGCATTCCCTTAAAATCTGTTTCTATGCTGATTGAATCTGCCCACCAGAAAAAGTATCCACACTCTCTGGTTCCTTTTGCAATAATAACAATACCAAAGCAACAACAATATAATAACAATTATTGAGTACCTACTGTATGTCAGGTACTATGCTTGACTCTATACACACAGTGTGTCTAATTGTCTCAACAGTGCTGCAAGGTAGGTTGTATATTCATACTCTACAGATAAAGAAATGGATGCTCAGAGAAGTTATGTGACTTGCCCAATAACACTCAGGTAGGAAGAGGGTAGGATTTGAGCCCATATCTGTGTGCCAAAACCTCTTCTCTTTTCACTAAATAATGGTCAGATCTGTTCTGAATCAAAATTAGAGACAACATGAGCTCTGTAAGAAGCCAGATAGCTTTGGCGTGGGGGTAGACAGAATGGAATGTTGGCACCTAAATCTTAACAGCATTTCTCCCATCCCTCACTTCTTAAATTCTGCATTCAGTCAAATTTAAAACTAGAGTGTATGAAAATTTTATTTAAACTGCTGAATGCTGTTTATTAGGCTTTTATTCTTTTATCTTTTTACCACAAAAGCATAACACCACCAGTGAAGAAAATGGAAAAAATACAAATACACATGCAGAAGAAAATACAAAATACTCCTAACCTCTTCCTAACCTCTCCACCAGAAATGACCATTGTTCATACTTTAGTACACAACCTTCCAGAATTTTTCTATACATACTTTGTTTACATGAATTCATTCTGCAATACCATTTTTATAATTTGCCTTTTCTTTTCATGATCTCATGTTATTCATCTACTGCATCATTTTAATCCACTGGTTAACAGTACATTGTGTGAATGTATCATATTTTATTTAGCCAACACCTATTATTGGACATTTAGGTTGTTTTCAATTAAATGTCATCAACATAAAAATTATTATAAATAAATCTTTGCACATCTTCATGGTAGGTGATCTCCTTAGAATAAATTTCTAGAATTTGAGGGTCAAATATACGAATATTTTAAGGGCTTGTTACCTAATCCAAATTGCCCTCCAAAAAATTTTGTATCAACTTACAAATTCTGTCAGCTTCTCCTGATCTTTGCCAATACTGGACATTTCAGTTTTAAATCTTTGACTGCTTCTTCACACTTGTGAACATGAAAACAGAGTGAGGCACTTTGGAGAGGTCCCATGGGACACCCTGTGGGTCACAGGCGTTGATGGTGAAAATGGACATGTTGATTGATTTAAGTGGACAGGTGTTAGCATCATTTGAAAAGAAGAGCTGATACATCAGATCATGTGACGACACGCTACCCCACAAGCACACTGCATAGATCCAAGTGTAACATACTGTGGAGCATGACCTCCCCAGAGAGCGAGCTCTCTGACGGTGGGGACTAAGCCATACTTGTCCCTACAACCTGCCAGGGTCTACTGCAGGGTCCTGCACACAGGTAGTGTCTCTCGATCTACTGTCTTCATCTTGGTCAATGATGAAATCATTGGGGGTTACGGCGTCCAGCCTGAGGCCCCACAGTAAAAACTGGAAAGTGAGATGGCCTGGCTCAGAGGAACAGTCATGGGGTTTGGATTCAGGAGTTCTGAGTTCAAGTTCTGGCTCCCTTACTTACTTTGGGAAAATTTTTTAACCTCTTTGAATCTATTTGCCTCAACTAGAAAAAGACATCAGTACTGACTCATAAGCCTGGGTTAAATGAGTTGTTGGATTATGCAATTGTTAAGCACTGTTACCAATATCCTTGTACTAATGATCGTATCAAACACTTGGAGCTGTTGTCTGGATGTTCTTCACCTGGGCAAAAATGCAAACTCAGAATTAATCACTTTGAACTTTTCTTCTCCTTTAAAAAAAAATCCCAATAAATGATCAGGGTTAGGGTGTCCAGGACGATAGACTGGAGTTTGAATCTTGGCTTTACCACTTAGTAGCTTTGTGATCTTGGGCAAGTAACCTAAACATTCAAAATCTCAAGTCTCCTTTACTGTAAAATAGGGATAATAATAGCGTTAACTTCAGAAAGGAAAGAGTATATCCATTGTGAGGACCAAAGGAGATAATATACGTTCAAGTGCCTGGCCCAGCCTGGAGGTATAGCAGGAACTCAAGAAATATCCTCTTCTCCCTAACTATAAATAGGACTCCCCTATCAATCAACCTCAGCCTTCTAGCTGTCATTTTTTGTTGTGTAAGAAATCACCCCGAACTTATTGGCTTAAAATACCAGCCACGCATTTAGCTCAGAATTCTGTGGATCGGCAATGGCTGGGAACTGCTGGGTGGTTCTTCTGCTGCCTCTGCTGGGCTCATGCACATGGCTGCAGTCAGCTAGCATGGAATGGCTTCAATCACATGTCTGGCAAATGGCAGAGTATCACTGGGGCAAAGGAGATAACTAGGCCATGGGTCTCATCAGCCCATGCCTTACCAGGCGCTTGTTCACATGATGCTAAGCGCAAATTTCCAAAAGCAGCAAGAGGGCAAGTCACTGTGCACAAGTCCTCCAATGGCTCTCTGGCAAAAGCCAGACACATAGCCAATCCCATATTCAAAAGGTGGAGAGCTAGACTCTACCTCTGGGTGGGAGAATCTCCAACATCACATTAAATAGGAGTGTAAATACTGGGATGGGAAGAATCCATGGCCATTTTTGCAATTTATCTTAGAGGTGAGTGCTTCTTCCAGGGCTGTCTGCACCCTGTGACCCAGTTATTCACACAGAAAGTATATCTCCTTTATGCATGTCAGAAAAGTCTTCCATAACTTTCCCAGTGTTCCTGCAAACCAGTGCCAACATGGTGCATGATCTCCAGCCTAGAAGCCTGTGAGCAGGAGACAGAGACAAAAGAACAAATGCTTAAATTATCTGATGAATGTCAGATACATTAAACTAATTTATGTAATAATGTAAGCACAGTGATGGGAACGTAATATGAGAGACATAAATTATACATTATTATTGTCAGCTCTAGCACTTATCTTAGTAGTGTGTCAAAATACATCCTGATATGTTAACATTTATAGAAATGAACAACAAGTGCTTGTGCTCAGGGATCTGGCAGTGAGAAGCTGGATGTCATTTGCATGTGTACACCAAGCCATCATTGTCTTGCCCCGGAATGACCAAGGACACGAGAAGAAGGTGCCTATGTGCTTCACTTCCCTAACGAGCTCTCAGCTCAAATGCCCCTGGCGTGAGTTCCAGAGTGTGGTCAATATGGGACGCCATGAAATATGGGAAACATGGTCTTGGGGTCAGACTGACAATTTATCAGCTCTCTAATCCAAGTCATCACACCTCTTCAAACCTCAGTTTCCACATCTATGAAATGGGAATAATAAATCTATCCTCAAAAGATTGCCATAAGCATAAAATGAAATTATTTTGTTTGTCTTCTCATGGAGGCACCTCTGGGGTAGTGGTAGGGGATGTATCTGAAGCAATCTTAAACATTGGGAACCTGCAGGAAGGCTTTCCTACTCATCTCAAGCACAGTTAGTGACTGCATGACTATGGTTATGTTTATTTATCTCCATTCCATCCACAAGATACTGTCTGATATTCCCCTTTCTCTGTCGTGTTATGGCCAGACTATAATTTTTATGTCCAGAGTTTAACACTAATAGCAAACTCCTAGGGCTAATCTGCAAGGAACTGTGGGTTGACCTTGAACACATCCAAGGCCTGGCCTCTGAGGCAAGCAAGACACAGAAGTCTCTAGACATTAGAGGAACCTGCAAGTAGGACAGCTCCCATGGAGAAACATGGCCCCGGGGAGGGGAACCTGGCATACAGGGGCAGGTAGATGTGCAACCATCCTCAGGAGGAATGACCCAAGGATGACAGCCCATCCTAAGGAAGGCAAGGGTAGGTCTCTAGCTAAACCAAAGCCAAGTTCTGAGCACAGGAAACCCCAGGGCAGAAGAATGAAAAGGAGGGGCAGGCAGAAGCTTGGTAGAGAACCCCATGAGAGACTCCGTGTACAGCCCCAGAAGCTCAGTGTCCAGGAAGGGCAGAGGTGAACCAGAGCTGATTCAAACCTGCCTGCCCAGTATACCCACTGGCCTGGACACATGAGCAGGCTGAATCTATAGGGATGGGGGGCAGGGGGAGGGACACAGAAGGTACTGAGTCCAGAAGTGGGAAGTTGGAGAAATAGAATCCAGACCTGGGAGAACAGCAATGGCTCTGAGGCTAGAACATGCACCCCTGGAATCTGTCTCTGCTCCCCTCTCCTTAAGACCCCCACCTTCAGGACTTCCCTGGTGGCACAGTGGTTAAGAATCTGCCTGCCAGCGCTGGAGACACAGGTTCAAGCCCTGCTCCAGGAAGATCCCACATGCCACGGAGCAACTAAGCCCGTGCGCCACAACTACTGGGCTTGCACTCTAGAGCCCGCGAGCCACAACTACTGAGTCCACATGCCTAGAGCCTGTGCTCCGCAACAGGGGAAACCACCGCAATGAGAAGCCCGCGCTCTGCAACGAGGAGTGGCCCCCGCTCGCCGCAACTAGAAAGAGCCCCTGCGCGGGGCAACGAAGACCCAACACAGCCAAAAAAGAAAAAAACAAAAAAAAAGACACCCCCCCCCCCCCCTTCCAGGCCTATTATCCCTTCTGCAGCTGGAACTCAGGAGGGTCCAGATCTACTTTTTAGAGCTCAGTTTCTTCATTCTGAATGGGAGCCAAAAGGCCTCGCCACTTAATCCATGCCCCTTCTAGACCAGCCATCTCCCCAGGGCTGGGTCTAGGGAGGGGTAGGCAAGGAGCTTAGAGTGTACATTTAAGGAGGAGCTCCCTCTCGGGTTCTTGCAGGTGCAAGCCCAGCACTTAAGAGGGAGTGCCTCCTTCAGTATGACACCTGCTTGCCTCCCTTGCCACACCCTAGTCCTGGCCCTGAGCCCCTAGCCCTCTAGGGCCTGTGTGAGGAGGTCTAGGTTTGAAGCAATGAACGTCCTTGGAGCTCCCAGGGAAATCCTCAAGGCCACAGCATCCTCTGCTCTCACAGGTCACTCTGACTTGAGGAGAACGATTCAGCTCTCTGCCGGGAGCAGGACACCTTCTCTTGGCCCCTGACAGTCCCTGGGGAAATAAGCAGAGATCTGAATACTTAAATCCAGTCCTGCCCTCCCCGGCCCAGGAGGCCTACATGGCAACCCTATTACCCGTGGGATAACATCCAACCTTCTTAACTTGGCATTCAAGGCCATTATCTGTTCTGGCTTTTAGCACACTCTGTTGTGACCACTTGCTATGTGACTAACGGGACTGGATGTTGAGCATCTCCAGGGAAAGCCCTACCGCCCTTCCCGTTCCTGGTGCGTAGATATCTGATGAGTTCCTAAGTACCTATTTTATGCAAATGCTGTGCCAGGCGCTGGGTATACTACAGAACTTATACTCTAGTTGGGAGACACAAACAAAATACAAATTAAATACATCATATACTACATGATACATGTGGTAATAAGAAAATAAACCCCAGCAAAGTGACAGTGAGACAGAATGGGCTTTGCTATTTTAAATATAGTGCTCAGGGAAGGTCTCTGAGGAATTGCTGTTTGAGGAGATAGCTATAGGAGTCAAGGGAGCAAGCCATGTGGATATTTGTGAGGAGATCATCTCCCATGTGAGGACAGCAAGGAAGGCCCACGCAGGTGTGTGTCAAAGGAGAAATGCATGCCTCCTCTCACACTCCCTGACATGAGCCTTGGCCACATCACAGCAATCTTTCGTGACTAGACTGTTGCACATGCTATTCCCTCTGTTTGACGTGCCTTCTACCTCGTCTTCTCTGCTTGGAAAACTCCTACTCATTCTTCAAAACCCATCCTTAAATCACTTATCTGTAGGTTTCCCTGACAGGTAGGTACAATGGGCTTCTTTGTCCTCTGTGCTCTCACAGCAGTTTGCACATCCTCAATGATAGCAGTTGAATAGGTCTGTCTCCTCTATAGATCATGAGCTCTCCAAGGGCAGAAACCTCCTTGTTCCAATACAGAACTCTGTTTATAGGTATTCCTACTAACAGTGATCAAGCTTACCTTCATGACTGTTCCCTTGTTTCTAAGTAAAATATGTCTCTCCCTTTTTCATGATCTGCTTTGTAGGGTGATTACAAAAGCCAGCAAAGATAGTAATAAGAAATGACTTTCTTCCACAGATGCATTTACAGGTTAATCCTAGGCTCAACTTTATTTTTTTTTTAATCTCTGTCATGTAATTCAACAAGTCAAAATAAATTGTTGGGGAGGGGAAAACTCACCCCATCCCCTCTTAGTTCTTTGAGCTGTCGGAATTTAAATGGCATAAAACAAATTAACAGGGGAAAAAGCAAATTTAATTACATACACACAGGGAATCCACATAAACACGGGAGATTCCAAAGACAGTCAGGCAAAAGGAGGTATATGTGTCTTTCTGGACTAAGGAGAAGGGGGCAGGGTCTGGGACTTCAGAGGGAAAGAAGACAGTCACAGGAAGATGAAAAAAGAGCATATGTTTGGGAAACAAATGTTTGCTGGGCCATGTAGAAACAATGGGACCCCAGAGAGGAATTTTAACAAACATATTTTGCTAGGTTCCTTCCTGCCTACCATACCTAGTTCATATTATAGTATAGATATCTCTGGTGATACTTCCCTTCTCAGAACAGCTCCTCTGTCTAAATTCTTTTAGGTAGTTAGGGGAAAGGTCAAAGTTTCTTCCTGAGATTTTGTTTCTTAAAAACAATCAGCCCCAAATAATCTTCATGCCAAAGAGACACATTTGGGGTGACTCTTTGTAAAAAGCAAATTTTGCTTTCCTACAAAATAAATCCTGGCACTGTAATAGCAGATTCCAAAGGAAGATCTTCACCATTAGAACGGGATATCCTGAAGTCAGGACACTTTTTTAAAAAAAAACTATCCATGCATCATTATTTGCCCAGCAATGCCTAGTACCTTAGATGAAAGTCAGAAAATGTTTGATGAATGAAAAGTTATGGGTCTTCCTTGGGAGAACATGAGTAGAGAAGAGATGCCCTTTTGTTAAATGTATTTTGTCGGTGCAGCCAGCCCAACACAAGACTTTCAACTAGAGCACAGGTCAGCAAACCAGAGCCTCAGGCCAAGGATGGCCCCCAACTCTTGTTTTTGTAAGTAAAGTTTTATGGGAACACAGCCACTCCCATTTGTTTACCTATTATTGTCTGTAGCTGCTTTCACAGGACAATGGCAGAGTTGAGTGGTTATGACATAGATTGTATGGTCTTTTACTGAAAAAGTTTGCTGGCCTCTGAATTAGAGAATCATGGAAGATAATGCATAGTCAAGTATAGATTGCCCTGTGAACAGCCCCTAAATGCTATCTATGGTAAAGACTCTCTCCGTGTCATTTCCTTCCTCTACAGTACAGATAGCCTTCCTCAGCTCAGTTTTCCTAGGCACTGTGTTGGTATAATGACCACAGACCCCTCCCCACCTGAAGGGGCTAGAAGATGGAGGTGCCCCAAAAGCAGGCTTCAGCTGGGAGGGATGCCAACTCTCTTTTCATCTGATCTACAACCCCCCGACACCCAACCGGCAATATCATTTTCCCCATCTTCTTGCAAAGCCAAGCAACTTTGCCCACCCATTTTGCCATTCGACAAAGTCTTTTAAACAGATGACTTTTAATAAGTTAATCCATTCATTGTCTGGAGCTCTGAAAACTGACATAAAAGCACAATGACGCCTAATTAAACTTGTTCTGTGAAAACTAATTTGTCAAACCCAGAAGCACAGTTCATAGATAAATGCTAATATTTGAAAGTCAAATTAAAGTTGAAAAGCTTTGTAATAACAGTTAATTAACTCTTGTTTTGTTTTCCTTCACTGCAAACTGGAACCAACTGCATTGCGGGCGCCTCTTTAACATTTTGGACCACAAAGATAAAATTCAAAGCTTTGAGATACGCCTTTGATGTTGGTATTCTCTGCAGATTTGATATTATTTTAAGTCTCTTTGTTTAAAAATTCATTTTTATTATCCCTGCATGAAATGCATGGCAATTCCCCAAATAACGAGCCATCAGTGCAATTAACATCGTCGATCGACACCAGCGTCCTGATAATTAATACAGACGCGCTGCCTCCCCAGCGAGAACTGTGAGGGCTTGGTTTTTCAGAGCAACTGTTCATTTACAGACTCAGCTTCAACCTAATGAAAATGGATTGTGAAACTTTAATGAACAAGACTTTGCTGTCATAATAATAAAGACTTTGAAACAACGTGGAGGCCTCCATAGCAAGCGTCTGGCGCTGTGCTTGTTGCTACAGTACATCAAACCAATTAAGCCATATGATGAATATTTACACCGAGGTTTTTTTCAACTCTATGACATAAGATAAACTCGTAAAAGTGAGCATTAATTCTGCATCAACAGTTTCTGACATTACATCGCAGCAAAGATGCATCTGCCCAGCCAAAAGGCTATGTCTGCCTACCTCTGTTTTGTCTTAATAAATGTCAACGAAGGATTAGAACGTTCTGAAAATCCAATTTGCATGCACAGGTTGTGAGTACAAGTGCAAGGAAAATATCTTCCTTGAGGTGCATGTATATTTGTGTATGTGTGTGTGTTCTGTTTGTGGGTATGTGTATGATAGTACCCAGGGGGCCTGTTTTGTACGTGTGCCTGGGGGAGTGTGTGTCTGCCTTGTGTACACAAATCTGTGGGGATAGGGTGTGTAACAGTGCATAAACTCATTTCTCTGTGCATATATCACTTGTGTGTATACATTTCTATCTCTGAGAAGGTGTATATGGGAATGATTTTATGGGTTTGTTTGGGTTCATATGACTAGTCCTTGTATCCGTCCAACAATATTTACTGAGCACCTATTATGTACTAGATAACGTGAAGTGACAATGGTTATAAAATCTTTGAAAGCATCTCTACTCAGGGCACTATGATCTGGAGGGAGACTCTGTACATCAGTTAGTATCTAATCAGAGTACAGTATGCCAAGTGCTAAAATGGGAAAAGAAAACAGTATTTTGGGTGTGCATAACAGGGACATATAACATAAAGTAAGAGAAATTAGGAAAGACTTCTCAGAAGAACTGGGATGTAAGCTGAGGCCCAAAGATAAGGAGGAGTTAGCCAGGCAAAGAGGGGGAGACAGGTGAAGAAGATGCATCCAGATGCCTTGTGTACATACATGTGCTGTGAGCATGGCAGGTGGATTATGTCTAGGGTCTGTGTGGTGTTGGTGTGTGTGCTTTGAACAAAACATGCATGCATGCACCTCTGTATATCCAGGCCTTAGTGTCTCAAGAATCATAACACTCCCTGGCTGGAAATATCTCAAGACCAGACACCACTCATCTAGACTATAAATGATGCAAATGGAGAGCAAAGGGCCATGACTTTGGAAGCCTCCTGGCAGCAACTCTGGATTAAAAGATCTGTCACCCCATTTCGAATCTAACCCAAGTTTGTAAGTCAAGCTTTCATGTATCTATGATTGCCTGAGGTTCTTATTTACAGAAACATAGAGCTTCCCAGAGGCTAACGGAAGATGAATTTACCCTGTGATTTTGAGCACAAGCTCAGTAGCTTAAGAATTTTCAAGTCAGGGGCTTCCAAACAATCTTCTTCTAGATGTAAGAGTGTCAGATACAGACAAGTCAACCAAACTACCGTAACTTCTGGACACAGCTGTATCTCAGTCATAGACAATTGTGCACACATGCATGGACACAAAAGAACAATTCCTGATCCTATTATGGTTTTAAAAAATGTCAAGGCATTAGCATTGCTCACAGGCAAGCTATATCAGAGCAGTGTAAGATTGCACAAGGTGGAGGAAGGGTCACAACTGATACTACGTGTGTTCAGAGCACATATAGGTACAAGGGAGGAAACAATTGGGCCAAAAGAGCTGTCACAAACCGTGTACTTTATCCACGGGGAGCTTTTCAGGCATTTGCAAATTCATTTTACTCACAAAATTCTTGGATGTTCTTTTCCTAGCCTACGGAAGAGGAGAGGCACTCACTCAAATTTGTAGAGAAAGCTACTGTTTGCAGATGCATCAGCAGAAGTGATGAGGCAGAAGTGTATTCTGGGGTCATTTATCGTCGAGCCACACAGTCCAACCTACTTTCCCAAACGGCCTCTCTGAGCAGTGGTTGGCGTTCATCATGATGATCCTGAGTCACCAAGAGAAGGTTAAATCACTCAGTTTCCTCTGGTGAAGAAAGGTATAAAGATCTGCAGCAAAATCATTTTTAAAGTTTAAAGAGTTAGCCCTTGGCTATCCAGAAAGTTCGACTACCTCGGTTTGGATTCACTAGCATAAACTGAGTGCCAACTAAGCATTGGACAAGATATTTCCACCAGTCAACTCATAGAATCCTTATCAAAATTCTGAGAAGTAGAACTTATTACCCTTATTTTAGAGAAGAGGAAATAGAAGCAGAAAGAAGTTGGGTAGTAAAGGGCAGGCACACTTCTTTTGGTTCTCACTTTTTCTACTTTTCGATACTTATTGCAGAACAATGGATTGCCCCAGGGTTCCAGAGACATGAGGTCTTACAACAGATGCTTAAAATTTCCCCACATATCTGTTGGCAGGCGATGCCATCACTATTTGAGAGGTGTCTTCCCCTTGCATTTATCCACATCCTCAGTCAGCATCGTAGTTCTGACTTGGCCTCCCTCTCAGAATCAGCAGAAATAGGGACTTCTAAAGGCAAAACCTGAAGAAAGATTAGAGTACTCAGAGTGATGCATCAGAGGACACAGACTCTTTGACACACCAAAAAGGGCTGGGGAAAGGAAAGTGACATTTATGCTTTTCTGTGAGTTTTCTTATGTAGTCCGCACAACGATCTTGTAAATATATATATCTATAATGTGCGTATGTACATAAGTGCACATTATAGAATTCCCCAATGCTGTGCCAGGCACCATGCAAGCATTATCTCTACTCTTAAAGATGTAGCAAGTGGGTAACACAACCCCAGGTAATCTGTGGGGCAGAGAGGTTTAGCAAGTTACCCAAAGTCACAAAACTATGAGTGGTAGTGCTGGGATTTGAACACAGAGTGTGTGACTCTAAGTCTTTAGGTTATATTATTCTGCCTTCTGAGAATAAGCCCTTAGGCAAAAAGCGGCTAAGCCTATCACATCTGCAAAGATCTTTCCAGTCTGGGGTTCATGATACAAAAAGAGCGTTGATTGTCTTTTATCATGGGCTACTGGGACAGCCCAGCTCCCTGGCTGGGGTCTCCTCAGTTTTACAGGGCTTGGAGAGAAGACCTAGTTCTATGTCTTCTGAAAGTAGGAGAGCCTCATCATCCATCCTGGAGATTTAGAACAGAGACTCCAGGGACCTACAGACCTCAAGCATCATCTTATCCAACCTCTTTACCATACCCCAGGGTGCCCTCTTGAAAACCTCTCAGTGCCTACAAATTCATCCCAAATGTGGACCATTCTATCTTTAAAGAGAGTTCTTGTTCTACAGAATTAAACTAGAGTTAAAATCTGTCTCTCTACAGCTTCCACCCACTGGTCCCAACCTGAGCCCTTCCTCCATGGACTCCCTTTCCATTCCAAGTGTAGAAGCAATGAGGGCATGTGCTACTCCTCAGAATGCACACCTGGGGTCTGTTGGTGTCTCCATTTTCCTGATTGAGCTTCAGTGGGTCTCAGACTTGAGGACTGTCTGGCAGTCGGACCAGCACTGAGTCCTGGGAGGATCTGGCCAGCCCCCTCTGCAGTAGGGCTGAGGGAGGGGTGTGTGCTCTGCTCAGGCTTCAGCCTCTACATCCCCTGCTGGTCAGACCTTCCAAGAAAGTCCCATCCCATCAGACAGGGCCTCCTCTCCAGCCTCAACACTGGAGTCTAGGATCCGTGTGAATCATCACCTCCAGGTGTCTAAAGATCTGTTAAGTCCTTAGCAAATTACATGTGTGCCCAATGAATGTATGTTATTATGTTATGTTATTATTGTTGTTACCTGACAATAGTATCCAAGGGTAATTAGAAGGGGGTTGGGGGGGGGCACTAAGACTCACCAAAGACCCTACACTGCCTCTGATTTGATAAGAAAATCTGAGTCCTAATTATAGTTCCACCATTAAAACATACTTATGAGGAGGAAAAGGAAGAGGAATTCGATGCTAAGGGCTACAACAAGAGCAATCACCATTTCTACCAGGCACGTGGAATTGAATGCTTACAACAACTTTGTAAAGTGGATACTATTATTCGCCTCGTTTTACAGATGAGGAAACCGAGGCTTAGAGAAGTAACTTGCCAAGGTCACATAACTGGTAAGTAATGGGATGAGAATTTTGGTGGTCCAAGAATCCCTGGGTCTATACTATTAACCACCATGTGATACTTCCTGTCACTAACCTGCTGTGTGAGTTTGGGCAAGACACTTCCCTCCCTGGGCCTTAATTCTGCATCACCTGGGGTTTTCACAGCTCCAACAGTCCAAAGAATTGACTTGAGAAAGGCAGTGGAGGCCCCAGAGAAGCCGAATCTCCCCCACTGGGCAGCCACCCTCCACCTTCCTGCATCTGAATTCCCTCCTGGCTGCCAGGGCAGCTCTCAGGCTCATCTGAACATGCAAATCAGAATTAATTATTCAAGACTGGGCCTACTTTGCATACCAATTCCATTTTCTTCTGTGTGGGAAGGTTCTCACCCCTTTTAACAGTTTCGAATAATGTGCATCAGACCTTCAAAATGAAAACAAAAGTTTAAGAAAAGAAAACTGGATGAAGAAGGGATAAGCTGGTTTCTTTCTCTGGGTGTTCTTTCTGGCTAGGGCTGGGCCTTGCTGGCTGGAAACCAGGACGGCAGAGGCCTCTGCAGGCTGGATGATCTCTGCCATTGATGGTGGACAAGGAGTTCTTGAATTTCTGAATCGTGGATATCTCTGAGAATCTGATGAAAGCTGTGGAGTCTCATCTCCAGAAAAGATAAAAACCTACAAAATGTGGCATACAATTATGGAGTGATTCCCTGAGAACCTGAAACTCAGCTCTGGACCCCTGGTTAGAAAGCCAGGGATTGCTCAAATCAGAAATATTATGGGGATGAAGGCCCAGCAGGATTCCTGGGCATGCAGGTGTGTCAATGAGTTAAGAAAGATGCTCAACCTAGTCAAACACAGTTTACCTGAGATGCCTAAAGACCCCTGGTCCTTCACTGAGACAAAGGTGGACCGGGGTCCATCCCAAGGCATGAGAGCCTTGATTGGCTCACTTGAGAGTATGTGCTTCAAGGAAGATATCTTCAACCACATTTCCGCAGAAGATGAAAAATTTGTTATTTATAAATTATACTATTTTATATGATCACAACTGTAAAAATAATCACACAGAAAGAAAGATGAGCAGAAAATAAGTAAAATTTTTGTGGAAGTTATCACTGAGTATAACAATAGGTACTGATTTTCTTTTTGCTGATTTTCTATATTTTTTTCTAATTTTCTATAATGAAAAGTTTTGCCTCATGATTAAAAACACATGAAGTTTAACTTAGATGTTAAAATGGAAGACTCATGGGTAGCCCTTGATTAGTCTCTAAGAACAGAGACACATGGTAATATTAATATCTATCATGATATTAAAAGTAATAATAATAATAAAAGTTGAATTAACATGTAGGTACAGCTATGATGACCTGAATGAGGTAGAGAAAAGAAAACTGGCCTGAGGAGAAACAGAAGAATGAACCACACGCTCAGAGAGAGGCAGAACCTATGTGCCCCTCCCCTCCGCCCCCAGAACAGGAGAGAAAAGTCACACCCTGGACCCGACTCCCTCAAGAGACCTGGCTGAGCTCTGCGACATAGCTTTAATCTTTCCAATAAATCCTCTTTTTGCCTAAACTGGTTTGAGTGGGCTTGGTCTCATGTAACCAAATAATACCTAAGACAGTGGGGAAGCCGAACAGGACATGTATGGCTAGTCTATGATTGGATGTCTGTGACATCTGAGTGAGTGTGGGTGACATCTGAGAAATTATGTGTAACATCTGCATGGGTGTGTTTGTGTAACAGGCTGAGTGTGTGTAACATCCAAGCATTTGTGACATCTTGAGAGAGAGTGTGTATGAGATCAAAGTCAATGTATGTAGCACTGGAATAAGTATGCGTAGTTAGCTGGAGTCAATAAATGTTTAAATCTGTGAACTGTCAGTTGTAATTTCTATCAATTTCCCCTCCACAATCTAGTCTTACACTCAGCCCAAGGGTCCCATCTTTGCAAATCTCACCTGGTGCCAGGGAAGACTTTCTCGGGACACTTTTCTGCCCAGCTCCACAGGCCTGGGGAGAGAAGAACAGCCGTCAAGTTCACCCCCTACCTGCTCTTCAGGCAATGTCAGCTGATTATCTGCAACTCCTTTGGAAAACTCAAGCCCAGAGCCAAGAGGCATCTCCCCCTTGATCTTAGCATCAGGCTAGGATCTCATCTGTTGCTCAAAGCAACTCTTAAGCATTATCAGTGCAGAGATAACCATTCCCTTGTCACAGATAAGTAAAATTGAGGTCCATAGTGATGAAAAGACTTGTCCAACTCACACGGGATTTGTGACAAGCAGTCAGAGTTTGAACTCAGGTCTCCTGACTCCAGAGCCTATGTTCTTCCCAGTATGTCCCACTCCTCCCAACCAGACTCTGCAGATGTCATGAATAGTTTTTCTCAGCCCTACTCAGGTCTCAGTTCTCTTCCAATTTCCCATCAAGAGCTCCCAGATGGGCATCCACGGCAATACTGAGCCCATGGCAGCAGAAGTAACTACAGCCACTTGCTGGTGGCTCTGAGCCCACTGGCACAGGAGTTGACACAGGGACAAAGGACCCTGAGCCTGCAAAATATACAGGCCTACACCTGAGCAGTGTTGAGAAGGCTAATTCATTCTGTGGATTTCTTGGGGTTGTTTTCATTTGGAGAACTGATGACACAGAGATTGCTGCATAGAACCTAAAAAGTGTTTCGTCAAGGCTGATGCAGAACCAGAAAGCCCAGGAGATATGGCCTGGTTGAGCACTGCAGCAGAAGTACATTTCTAAATCTCTTTTGGGAAAATGGGGAGACTCTAGCCATATCCAATGAGTGTTGGGAAGGCATCATACTTGGCGGAGGTCTAGAAGAATGTATCATTTCATTAAATGCTTAGGTCACTGGTGTGTGTGACCTTGTTTCATCCTGTTTCCTTCCCTGTTGGTTCAATGAGACCTGCCCAGCCCACCTGCTCATTGCCCTGTCGGTTCAACGAGGACCAGCTGCAGTGACCAGTGAAACTATGTGAGTTAACTCCTATTCCATTATCCCAAACTATGTGACTTTCCCAGGCGAATTCCTACAACTACAATAGGCTTGAAACTCCAATGGGATTTTCTCTCTAAAGGGAACCTAATGGTTCCAACCCCATTCCTACTGCAGGATCATGCAGAACAATATCCTTCCTGGACTCCTCACTGTGAATAAATCCACCAGAGCCTTTCCTTAGAGTGGGATTTTATGGGAAGGATGTGGGGAGCATATAGGGAAACTGGCTAAAGTGGAGAAAGAGGTGGAAAGTATGGGAACATAAAGATGGCAAGCTGAAAACCCGGAAGACAAACTGTACCAACACCTCAGTTTGCAGGCTTGTCCACTCACTTTCAAAGTGGAGATCCTTGTGGCTGAGCACTGATGAAATTTCTGCATGTTGGGCACAGTTGCAAGCATTTCATGTCCATTAACTCTCTTAATCTCTTTTTCCTCCAGCTCTTGGGCTCACTACCTTGCACAAATAAAGTAATTCATGGGCTAAAAGATTACCAAAATGGCTAAGATGGATAACTGGGATAGTGAGGTAGTAGAAGAAGGAAAGAAAATGGCCTCAGGGTAAGTCCTTTGTGTCACTGACATGAGTTTTGAAAACATTTTCCTGCCCAGATTTTTCATAAACTCTTTTCAGTGGATCAATTTTTATCCTAGCTGTCCTTTTCCCACTTGGCTAAGAAACCATCAAATGAAAAATGGTAGATTTCTATTAGAAACAGAAGGTGAAATCACAAGTACCACTATTAATGAGGTGATTTAAAAATATATATATTCAATCAAGAGTAATTGGGGCTGAGCATAGTAAGTCATGGAAAATTATAAGCTCTGCCCACTCTAGGGCGTGACTGACTAGTAAAATCTTTTTCACACCATTGCCTACAGAAAGCAGCTGGGCACCATGCCACCAGGGAGGTGGAAGCAGAATGGCCCCATTCCCTAAACAAGCTTGCAAAAAAGAGGACAATCAGTTGAATTGCTGAGTCAAACTTGACCCTTTTTATGCCACATCAAGTGGATTTTTGACAAAGAATAGTCAAGAGTTAACTCCTCAAGAACAAGCCATGGGATAACATATTCAGTGGAAAAACATTTATTGAATACATTTATGGAATACCCACTGTGAGCCTTTACATTGGTTATCCCATTTTCTTAAATTCTCAAAACAAATATATATATAGCCCATTACATTCACCCTTGTTCATAAAGCCTGAAACTGGAGTTCAGAGAAGCCAAGGTGAACATGGTCGATCCGTGGCAGAGCTGCAGTGGTATATGCTGACTCCACTCCCACAGTTCTTCTCATAAGCCCACAGACAGCTTTTTGCTTGTTCTGCCTTCACCCAGCCATGGTTCGACCTTAGTTAACCAGAACTTGAACCTGGGGATTTTCTTGAATGTTCTTCTCCATTTTACTCAGAGTTAAAGAGAAAGCCCTCCCATTTCAACCTTGGTAGTTGATAAATTTGGAACAATGTCTGGATCTCTTTTCTGTATTGGCCTGTGCAAAGAATGTGGTGAATTAGAGTCTTTCTAGGAAGGAACCACTTGCAAAAATGACCTCTTTGAACACACTTCTCACTGTCCAGGACTACAAGCGGTGGGAATCCCAGAATCTCTGAATGTCTAGGTTCTCTTATCTGGGCCCTTGTCTTCTTGCCACTCCTTCCTTTCCCCCTGCTCCCACCATGTTACAGATTAGGACCCAGAAAAAGGCAGGGACTTGTTTGACTTAGATATGGCCTGATCCTAGTTTGTATCTTTTCTTTCTTACTAATAAATCCTTTATATGAGGCTGCTTCATTGTGTTTTACATCATATCCCCCCACAAAAAGCAGAGGAAAAATTAAAATTATAGTTTGGTGAAGTGTTTGATTAGCTAGGATCTGTTTTGTCAAGGTTAGAGGCCACACTGTACGATGGAAAGAAGTCTAAACCAAGAACTAGTTACAAGGGTTCCAGTCTCAAATTCGCCATCTGTTACAGGTGTGACCAGGTGTCAATTTCTTCAACTTCACATGGAACTAATGATACTTACCTACTTCACAAGATGGTTGTGAAGATCAAGCAATATAATGAGTATTAAAGTATTTGGAACATATAAAAGGGCTTTCAAAATTGTATGTGACTTGTGCTTGTGACTTAGACCAGCAGCATCCCCATTTCTGATACCGGTAATTTAAGCATTACCAGGACCATAAATGGAGTAGCATGAAAAGAGCAAGGTCTTTGGGATCAGATTGGCACTGGTTCAAATGCTGAATCTACTTGCTATTTGAATGCCCTTGAATAAATTAATTATGCTCACTCAGTCTCCATTTTCCACCTATGAAGTGAAAATAGCAAGACTTTTCTCACTGAGTTGTGTAGAAGACTAAACTGGTGTGCCAGTAAATGTTTAACAGTCAGATTTCTGAACTAAGAAGAGCCCTGGTTTGTGGCGTTTGCTTGTTTCTGTGGTGTAAATACTCTCATCACAGCTGACTTCAAGTTACCAACATGGCATCATTGGATGCTGAGTTGGGAAGCTGTGCCCACTTGGCTCTTGCAAGCCAGCCTGAGACAGCACAAGCCCACCTCACAGGTTAGATGAGTTAATGAATGTGAAGACCCAGGACAGGTTTCCTGTTTACCAGGAAATTGATAAATGTACATTGACTTTATTTTGCTTGGGCTCTGTCCTCCAGGGCTCAGAATCTGAGGCAAACTGGGAGGCAGGGATTGGGGTTGGGGGTGGGACCTACAGGCAGATTTATTCATGGGAGTAAAGGAAGTAAGAGTGATAACTGGAAGGAAGGGGCATTCTGGCGCTGCAGTGAGGACCAGATAACTAGAGGAAGATAATCAGCGGAAGAAGGAGGAATCCTTCCCCCAAGTCCTGGATGCAGTGAAGGATTGGAATTCATACCCAGTCCTGGGACCATCCGGATCCTCTTCATTCCACCATCACCTAGGTAACTGGGGCAGTGTGGGATTAGTTGCCTGGCAATAATGCCCACTTCTTTACTCCTGTACACACCCACATGCCGTGACCTCTGGTGACATTCCCTCCCATAGGCCACCACCTGTCCCAGCAACACATCTCCTGCTGCTCCCAGCCCCTGGCTAAGCCAGGCCCAGGGCCCGTTTAATCAGAGCACATCAGCCCAGAAATCCACAAGTCAGCCTGCTCACATGGAAGAAAAGCACCAAAGAAAAAGAGCCCAAACCAAGAGAGAGGAACCTTGGAGTCTAGCCTCAGCTTCACTCAGGACCTGCTGCTGTGGGACCTTGGACAGGTAGGTTGCTTGACTTCTCTGAGTGTTTGTTTCTTCATCCTCAAACTGGAGGTTTCCCTCTCATCTGTAAAATGGGGATTCTCTTTCATCTGCAAAATGGGAATTATAATGCCTGCTGGGCCAACACACAGAATTGTCCTTGGGTCCATGTGTGTGAAGAGTCCCCTGATGCACATCAAGTGCAAGGGGTGTCAAGGTGATTATTACAATTGGCAGCAATCCTGGCATCAAATGGACTTCCAGCCTCTCCAGAGTTCCCTGAAGCTAGGCAGAGACCTTGGCACCAGGAAACCAAGGGCTGAGTGAAGCCGAACCCCCTCCAGGACAAAGCAGATGACATGCTCTAACGGATTCTGAAGAGGGTTTGTGCTCCTGCCCTTAACCATTGTAGAACCATTCATGTAGGCAGCACGGAATCCTGCCCAGCAGCTCTTTCTCCCTGAGAAGAAAATTGGCAGCCCTGGGAAGTGAGCAGCTCTCAGGTTAGACTTGATTAGGGACCAATTTGGGCCTGTTAGCCGAGCCTCCAGTATCATCTCGGCCAATTACTGGCCCAGCCTGGCCTGCAGCTGGCTGCTCCCTTCCAAGCTGGACATTTTTATTTCCAGCAAAGCTCTCTCTGAGCCTGAGGCAAGAGACCAGGGTGACTGTGGCCCATTAAAAAGATGGAGAGAGAAATAACTCACTCAGTAAGGTAATGGTGGTGGTGGGGCTTGAGCGGGAGCTTTAATTAAAAAAAAAAAAAATCCTCAATAAACAGTCTTGTGCCTTAAGTATGGGAATTTATAAACTCTCCCCAGCTATGGGGCTCTGATGACTATTAAACTTCACGTCTGGCAGAGGAATTTTGGCCTTATGGGCTAACTGTGCTGCTTTACCTCTGCCAAGCCAAACAGGCTGGCAACCCAGGAGGGAGGCCAGTGAAGCTGTGCTCAGACTGCTCCCACCTTCCCAGAGTTCCTGGGGCCGGGCTATCCCCCAAACAGTGCTGGTCCCTAGGAACCAGGAATTCTGCCAGAAGACTCTCCTTCCGGCTGCTTTCCCTGCCTCTGCAGGAACCTGGCACTCACTCCGGCTCCCTCCAGGCAAAGCATTGCTCCCAGGAATGCACGCGAGAAGGGTCACATCTCAGAATAATGTACTACCTCCTCCCCCGTGGCGGGTGCTGCCTTGTGTATTTAACAGCATGGCACTTCACGTCTCAGCATGGCGGTCAAAGCCCCCCACAATCTTCCCCTTCTTACCTCATTTCTCGCCCTTCTCCGCCTCCCACGTACCCCTCCATGCACTCTTCATACAGTCTCCTGCCTTTGGGTCTCTGCTGATGCTGCCGCCTCTGCCTAGACGCCCACGCCCTTATATTGTAATGGTTAAGTGTATGGACCCCAGGGCCAACCTAGAGTTTGAATCTCTACTTGCCAGCTATTTCACTTTCGCAAATTTAACCCGTTAATACCTCAGACTCCTCAACTCTAAAATAGAGATTATGACACCTCCATCCTAGGGTTAGTGTGAGGATTAAATGAGCACATGTGTGTGCCTACGTATGCATATGTGTATGCATTGTGTTTGGCACGTAGGAAGCATTATATAGCTATTTGTCGTCATTATTATCCTTTAAGATAAATGTCAGCAAACTACAGCCTGCAGACCAAACCCATCTACCTGTTTTCATAAAATAAAGTTTTATTGGAGCATAGCCACAGCCACACGCATTTGCTGACGTATTGTTTATGACTGTTTTCCTGCTATAATGGCAGAGTTGTGCAATTGTGACAGAGACACTGTGGTCCCAAATCCTAAACTATTTACAATCTGCCAATTGTGTTGACCCCTACTTTAAGATCTAGTTAAAGAGGATGCTGATGCTAACACCCCCCACCCCATCCCAGGCTGCATTAGGCATCCTTTCTGTCCCCACCCCGCACCTCCATCCTTTCCCTTTCGCACACTGACACGCTGCAGTGATCTGCTGGGGATCTGCTTCCACCATTGGACTGTGAGCCCTTCAAGGGAAGGAACCGTATTTTCTTCATTTGCTTTTCTCCCAGAGGTCACAGCAAATAAGTTATGGCTAATGGATGAACTAGGAACGGATCATACCTGGAGCCACAAAGAGACTCAAGCACGAACTTCGTAGGCTGAACAATGCTGCCCAATTTGGAATGGGGCGCCTAGCTCACTGAGTGGAGGCACCTGAGACATTGACAGGAGAAGCCTCAGCTGTGTCTCATTCTTTTCTGTGCCTCCCAAGATAGAGCCATTTCAAATTGAAATAGCTTCACAAACATGAGCTGGTGAGGCAGAAGGAAGAGCAACCTTGATATCCACAAACAAGTTTTTGTTATTATTAGTTTTCAGTGTCTCAAAGGCTCATTTCCTCTTCTCCATCTTTCAGTAACCGAGTGTAGTGCTCAGAGGTGACTCACCTAGTGTAGTGTTCAGATGTGGCTCAGCAAGTTACACACATGAGGTTTGAGGGGATGGATGGTGATGAGTCAGGAACAGGGCTAAGGAGCCAAGAAACACAACAGGAAATAACATTCCCAAGTAATAAGGAGGCTGAGAAAATGGAAAGATGGCCACGTTTGAGGTTTTCTAGAACTTTCTTCCACCTAGCCTTCAGTTAAGAAAAGAAGGACATTTAAGTTGAAGATAAAATTGGTAGGAGAAAGGATGTTATGACCTTGATGAACACCTTATTGTCACAATCATGCAAGCGGGAGCTACTGACTCACAGCCTTGAAAGAAATGATTGCCTTGACATCAGATATGGAAAGTACTCTATGAGTCGCAGAGGGAAGGAGGGAATATAGTGATGGCCAGGCAAACAACACACAGATAGAAAAGGAACCTCAGTCCCTGCCTTCAGAGAGTCCATCATCTAATGAGAGGTTAAAACCAGTTGGACTGTAATTGTCCTTGTAAACCTGAGCGAAAACCCAACTGACAATGTGCACAATGAACCCCAGAGACTAAATCAGTTCCTATTACTGTGAAATCTCAGTTTAACTAAAGATTCCCAGCCAGTGACGCACTGACTGTAAGCAATATTTAAAACAATAAAACCACACCCTAATAGGAAAAGAATTCAAAGAAGCCCTTGGGGTCGCTGTAAAAATGTTTGGCCTATATAAACACTTGCTACGTAATAGAGGACCCAAGAATGCTGGGCAAAAGATTAGGTGAGATGTAACTTTGACAGAGTTACCAGTAGAAGTTACCCTTCTGACCAAGGGCAGCAGAAATTCCAGAAAGGGAAGGTGCCACAAGCTTAGCATTTTCTGAAGTGTATTCCTTGGGTTGTTTCTAGATATTTTACCTAGAAGTTGTTAAGTGGGCATCTTTATAGTAGAACCTTGACTCTTAGAAAGGGATAAAATATATGGCATTTCTTAAATTTCTCACATGTATTTGATCAGGAAACATCTTTTATATAGAGTATCACCCAGCTCTCATGCTCGGCAGAGACAATTAGGAAAATGATAAAAGTGTTGGTAAAATTGTGAGCTCTTTGAGGAGAGAGTGATTTATTTCTTTTGGTCTTGCCAGTGCCCAGGACTGCACCTGGCACAAAGTGTTCAGAAAATGGTTAGTGGAGTGGAACCTCCTAAAGTGAGAAGCTGAGGTCCTGAGCTTAAGTCACAGATAAATCATAGCCTCAGGCCTCATGGACTTTCCACAGCACAGAGAAGGTAGAGAGAAGTTCCATGAGGATGCTTCTCCAGTCTCCAGAGTCCAACAGAGCTCAATTTAGAATAATTTTTGCCAGAAGAAACTTGGATAGCTTGTCCCATCAGCTCAGGATAAAGGTTACTCTTCCTTGAGAGATGATTGAGTCAGATTCTTCTGAAACAGGGAGGGCCTATGAACCCTCTTTCAGAAACTGAAGTAGCCAACCAGCTCATGACTCTCCCAAAGTAGCCATCACACAGGGAAAATGCCATCTGTCACTTTCATCTGAAATTAGCAGAATTTCCTGAATGATAACATTTTACAGAATGTTTAGCAGAAATACTCGGGCCAGATATAAATAGGTTTCTAATAATCTCATGAACAAAACTGTATTCTATAACATTCTTGCTGTAACCTTATATACACTATTAAAGTACCTAAAAATTATAGAAATTATTTTATCGGCTACATTAATTTCCTCTTGAAACATCTCAACGTATCAACTCGAAATTAAGCATCAGAATTCTGCAGTTGCATTTAAATATGTTAATACTCAGGTAAACAAACCCAAGGCTGAAATTGTCTACAAAGAATGGAAGGCAGCTTGTTGGAGGTTCACAAACACAATGTAGGATAATTATACGCTAAAACACTTAACCTTGGGAACACACAGGAAATTTACAAAGATCAATTGCTCATAAAAAAAGAAAAAAAAATTTAATCAAATGAGAGAGTTATCTAGTAAATGGTTAGAAAACTTGATGGGAATTCCTTTGATAATACCATTTTGATTTGATTAGTTGTACTATTTTTATACCTTTAGTAAACAGAGTTTGATTATACTGCTGAGTTTCTTTTCTGCAGAAATATTACAAACCCATTAGTGGCTATGAAGAAAATGTAGAAGGAAGATCCAAAATACATTTTTAAATTACAACCCACCCTTCTCTCCTTCTCCTTGTTTTCTAGTGATGTTAGTTTGTGAGGGCCACGGTAACATAGTATAGTAGCCCCTCCATCCTCAGGGCATCTGATCCAAGACCCCCAGTGAATGCCTAAAACCACAGATAGTACCAAACCCTAAATATACAGTTGGCCCTCCGCATCCATGGGTTGTGCATCCATTGATCCAACCTATCATGGATTGAAAATATTACAGAAAAAAATTCCAGAAAGTTTCAAAAAGCAAAAGTTGAATTTGCCATGTGTTGGCAACTATTTACATAGTATTTACATTGTATTAGGTATTGTAAGTAATCTAGAGATGATTTAACGTATAAGGGAGGATGTGTATAGGTTATATGCAAATACTATGACATTTCACATACAGGACTTGAGCATCTGTGGATTTTGGTATCCACAGGGGACCAGTGCCCTGTGGGTACTGAGGGACAGCCGTACTATGTTTTTTCCTATACCTACATATCTATAAAGTTTAGTTTATAAATTAGGACAGTAAGAGATTAATAACAATAACTAATATGAAATAGAATAATTATAATAATACACTGTAATAAAAGTTACATGAATGTGGTCTCTCTCTCGCTCTCAAAACATCTTATTGTACAAAATTAATGCCTTTTCCATCTTAAGCACCTATCATGCAACGTGGCCATAACTTTTGCAGTTTGAGGAAGGAGAGTAAAACTAGCACAGATTTCTTTTTCTTTCTTCATAATTTCATGGATAGGTGATTTGTTCTTACCATAGATCTTAGTAACTTTGGCATATGATTTTTATTTTCTTTCCTTATTAAGAACTTTCACCTTTTCAATTATAGAAAGCACTTTACGGCTTCTCTTTGGCAGATCTGAATTGCCAGCATCACTATTCTTGCACTTTGGAATCTTTATTAAATAAAATAAGGAGGACTTGAACACAAGCACTGCGATACCAGGACAGTCGGATCTGATAACCTAGATGGCTACTAAGTGACCAATGGGCAGGCTGTTCTGGACACAGGGACGGTTCACATCTGAAAGGCATGAAACAGGATGGCATGGGGTGGTGAAAGCTTTCATCATGCTACTCAGAATGGTGAGCAATATAAAACGTATGAATTGTTTATTTCTGGAAGTTTCCATTTAATATTTTCTGACCACAGTTGACTGCAGATAACTGAAACGTGGCAAGCGAAACCATGGATAAGGGGAGACTAGTGTACCACAGACTGGGTGACTTAAACAATAGAAATTTATTTTCTCACAATTTTGGAGGCCAGAAATCAGAAATCAAAGTGTTGGCAGGGCTGGTTCCTTCTGAGACCTCTCTGCTTGGCTTGTGGATGACTGTCTTCTCCCCTTGTCTTCACATGGTCTTCCCTCTGTGTCTACCCTTGTCCAAGTTTCCTCTTTTTATATAGACACCAGTTATATTTGGTTAGGACCCACCCTAGCGACCTCATTTTAACTTCATTACTTCTTTAAAGACTTCGTTCCAAATAGTCACATTCTAAAGTATTAGGGATTAGGACTTCAGCATATGAATTTGCGGGGGGGACACAATTAGCCCATAAGACTTCTCTTCCTCCATTTCTTAAAGGAGAGAATATCACTGCCTTAAATTTTTCCACTTGATATTTACATTATGCTCTCTAACTTTGTCATTTATTACAATTATTTCTATCGATTTTTACCTCGATTTTTATCTCCTAAATTTCTCTCTCATTTCTCTTCCTCAAGTCTTCATCATCCCTCACTTAGTTCCTGCAGCAGTTTTTTCCCTGACTTCTCCCGGCATCCAGCAGCCAGAGTGATCTTTCTACATAAAAAATCTTATAGTTGCTTCTCTGTTTAAAACCTTTCCTGAATATTTAAACATCCAAAATTCTAAGGAGCTATAAATTACACTCCCATGGATTTATCCAAAGGAAAGAATCAGAAAATTATACGGGTATTTACTTGCAAAGAGTTTTGTTACAGAATTGTTTACAATAGAGAAAATTGAAAGTCATCCAAGTCCCTAAGAATAGAAGACTGATTAAATACAAATTATATATGCATCCATGCAATAAAATACCACGCAGCCATAAAAGGGATGAGACCAGGGGACATGTTTGTTGACAATTTTAAAATGTCTCTATTAAATAAATTTTAAAAAGCTAAACTGTATATATGGTATGTTCTTATTTAAGATACAGATGGATAAAAGATAGATAGACTGAGAGATAGATCAATAGATAAATAGAATTCTGGAGAGACAAAGATCAAATTTTTGCCAGTAGTTATCTTTGGTAGTATTACAAGTGATTTTATGTTTATCTGCATTATCCAATTCTTCGAAAACAAATATATATTGCTCATATAATAAAGAAATTAAAGTTTAAAAAGAAAAACTCAGCTAATTCCCCTTTCCCCACAGATATAAGTTCAAGCTTCTTAGCATGACATCCAAAGATCTTCACCCTGGATCTAGACTACCTTTCCAGGTGTACCTCCTGGCCATCCCCCACCCTATCCTCCACCACTCCCTGTTCCCCTATCCTGCTATCTCCTCTCTTGCTGTCTCTTATCTCTGTGTTCTTTCATATGTTTTCCTTGATACTAGTGAATTACCTTTCTCCACAACTTTTGACTGACAAACTCCTATTCATCCTTTAAAACCCATATCAAACATCACCTCCCCTGTAAAGTTTTCACTGTCCTTCAAGATATAGTTGCTCCCTCTTCTGGATTCTTCTTTGGTTATGCTTCAAGCTCAGCATGTAGCTTCTTTTATCTTGATTAATGGTCCTTTCACTACTCTGTGGGCTAAATTAGACTCTTAAGGAGTTAAAGAGCCCATGAAAAATTGGCTCCCACTTCTGATGGGGTGTCTTTGCTGTAGGGCAAAGTGGGAGGATTAAAGGGAGTCTTTAGAATTTGGACCCAGTCTCCCTTCCTTTGGGCAAGCTTTTCCTGACCGCTCCCACCCCTGCCTCAGGCTAGACCAGATCCCTCCCAGTTATCTTCTTGGCTATTTCCTCCACTGTTTACTGCCATCCTCCCTCTGAAGACTGTTTTCTCCGTTGGGGCAGAATCCATGCAGGTCCAATGAGCATCTCCAGTGCTCATCACTGTAGGTACTCAGGTCTTTCTTGAATAAGTAAACAAGTGAGTACAGTGCCAGCCCCGTGCCTAGCCCACAGCAGCCTCTAGGCAATATGTCCTCTTCCCCATGCCTTTCTCTGGTACTATGAAGTTTGAATAGCCCACACCCTGTTCTGTGCCCAAGAAATCCTTACCCTCTACAGGAGATCCTAGAAGAAATCACATCACTACTCTCTTTCAGAATGATGTGGAAATATTTCCATCAGAGATGTTCTTCTGAGGCTGGAGGAAGCTCTGCCTCGTGCTGCATAATGAACTGTGACATTTCTCTCAGATTTCTTTATGGCTCTTCCAGGAAGGACCCCTTTCAGGACCATTAAGAAGAGTGTGGACAAAGATATATGCATTAAAAAAAAAACAAAACAGAAGGAAATAAAAAAGTGTTAACCCTGGCTTTCTCAGGGTGGTGGGTCAATGTGAGAGATCCTTCTCCATACTTTTCTATAATTTCTAAGTTTCCTGTATTAAACATGCTTTGTGTTTATAATAATAAAACAGCACCTTTTTAAAGAGAAAGGTTGTCCTGGTATGCCTGCAATGACACATGAGTAAATCTCAGATTGCATTTCATCATTGGTATACACACCCTTATCGGACAGCAGAGTGGAGCACAAAATGACCTCAGATCAATCTGCTTCACAGATCATGGGATACCTGCCTGTCTGGGGACAAATCAGAATCAGAAATCTTGGACCAAACAAGCAGGAGATGGTTCTCCTGCCCTGGAAAGCTCCATGGGCCTCAGGATGAAAGTCACTGAGTCTCTGGGCAAGAAGAGAGGTCTCAAAGTCTCTGCAAATATTAGAGAACTAAACTCCCTCACTTGATTCAATTAGTCTCATATTACCTTATTTTCATCAGTCTGGTTGCCCTTCATCTGCAGCAGCTCCCAATATAACAACCTCTTAAAATACGCTTTCAGATCTGTTGTGACCATGGCAGACTGTTTTAGGGCCACCATGTCCCTTGTTGGGAACACTATACACTCATTAATCATAAGATCCAGCTACAATGGAGAGGTTAAGAGAGCAGAGAGCCTGGAACCAAACTGCCCAGTTCAAATCTCAGCTCTGACACTAAAACTGTATGATGTTGCCCAAACTCTTTGACATCTCTGTGCCTCAGCTGAAATGATGATAATGATAGTACCTACCTCAGGGGATAGCTAGGAGGATTAACGGGGTTCATCCACGTAAAGCACTGAGAGCAGTTTCTGGCACAAGGAATTTGAGACAAGTATTAGCTGTTATCATTACTGTGACCAAAACTGCGCTGCTGTTCATTTAGGTTTGTTTGGCTGTTGTGAGGAGAGAGGAGTTTAGCTGCTAAAACTCCCCATCGACTGATATGAAGATTAAAGTCAAACCCCCTCAGATCTTGGGCTTTCCCCATGTCGGAATTGTGCAATTGATTTTTAAACCTAGAGGCAGCAAAATGGATTTACATATTTTCCAAAGAAATTCCAGAGAGAAAGTGAGAGGCCGAGTAGAGAGGGGCAGAGAAAGAACAGTGACAGAGAGAGACAGAGACAGAGAAACAGTACAGACTGAAACAGCTAGCCTGGCAGCAGGAATGAGGGCCTCGAAAAGCTGTTCCTTTCCCAGCTGGGGTGGTTTTTTTTTTTTTTTTTCCCCCTGGGCCTTTCCTTTTTTCATTTGTGTTCACACTTCCCCCTCTTGTGGCTCTTCAGAAAATCACATGTGCTTCTTGCTTTTCAGCGGATTTCCAAACTGGTGAACACTCAAGGCTGGCGGCCCTGGCGGAGGCAGCTGAGTCAAGCCCGGGGCGGGGAGGCCGGTCCACACAGACCACCTGCTCCTTTTCCAAGTGTCCTGCAAGCAGAAAGAGTCTGCTTCTCTCTCTCATCACTAAAGAAAGAAGAGTTCTAGGAATGAGTGCCACATCCTCATGGGGATGCTCCCAAAGGGGTTATTTGGGGGTGTCGGGGGAGGGCATGGACTCATTTGGGGACAGGCCAGTAGGAGAGAAAATGATCCAAGTTCAAGGAGATCTGTGTCCCTCATGGCTCATATGCACCCCTTCCAAGCCATCTCTGTGTCTCTGCTCACACTGTAACCTACACCAAGTGCCCATCCTTCAAGAACTAGGGTAAATGTCACCCCTTTCATGATCTTTTTTACCCACTCCCCAGACCCTTATTCCCAGTGGAAGTGTCTTTTTCCTCCCCACAGCACCTTATCTAGGACACTAACGTGGCACTAATGTGGCACTGGTCAGGTCTGCTTTCTGTTGCCATTATATGTGCCTTTGTCTTATCATCCCATGAGACAGTGAAGAGTACAGGGAAGGGGCTGGGTTTCATTCATCTCCAAAGACTCAGCCTCCAGCATAAGGCTTGCTATATAAGAAGTGCTTAGAATACACTAGATGAATGCTCTTTGGTTGTGTGCTGGGATGTGTGACTTCATGCAGTGAATGTCTCCATTCCATGACAGAGGGGCCAAGTCAGCCTGGATCTGAGGGTCCAGGAGTCCCCAAGTGCATCCATTCTTTCCTATGAGAACTTCCCAGACAAAGGCAATTATAGTTACCTATGTCTCCATTTCAAATTTAGAGCCTACCTGCATTTGAAAAGTATTTAAATGATCTCTGCAACTTATTTTCAGATGATTCAGAAGAAAATGAAGTTAGTGAAGGAGGCAGAAGAGGAGAGGAGGAAAAGAAGGAGGAGATGTAGACAGTGACAAAGAAGAAGGGGTTGGGGAAGAAGGAGGAGGGGGGAAAAGAAAGAACAGATGTCATATTTGGCGAACCTAGCTGCAGGGTATATGGATGGCCATTGTACTTTTCTTTCCATCTTTCTGTAGTTTTGAAGTTTTTCAGAACAAAAAGTTGGGGGGAAATGCAAAAAAAAATGGTTTGCAGTTTAAAATTAAGGTAAATGGCAGAGTAAGAAATAAAATCAGGACACAATTAAAATTACTGTCTCTCAATCTAGGGACTATGCATGGGCTTTAGGGGTTACAAACCTCAGGAAATTTCAAGTACAAATGTTATGTTAGTGCATTTTTCTAAGGAGGAAGTTTATATTTTTCATCAGATCCTCAAGGGGTTTGTAACATCCCATTCACCTCAAACATGTTACAACAGTAACCTAAAGGGAACGGAGAGAATGGCTGTTACCAGACACAGGAGAATCAGTAGCCATAAAATGACAGACTAAAGTAATCAAATTTCAGAGACAAGGAATACCTTGGAGATCAAGTAGCCCAGACCTCTACATCCAGATGGGGAAACTTAAGTCCAAAGGAAGGTCAGTGAGTTTGACGCCAACAAATTTAACATGTTTCACTGGCTCATAAATGACAACTGGGTCCACAATGGTCTCCTTATGTCAGGGGGAATATTTCCCCCCAGAAAAGCCTTCCTGAAAAACATTACCAGACAATGGCCATTTGTCAGCCCCCCTAGACAAGGACATGCATCTTTGTTCTGAACCAGATGACCACATTCTTACAGGGCTGATTGCAAAGGAAACTTTGTCAAGGGGTTACGGGTGTCTCAGTGGGACCGGGGACACTCTGAGCTGTAGGGTAGAAGAAGCGGGCCACTAACTAAGATTGATGGATGGTGAGAGCCCTGGCAGGACGAACAATGCAGGGACGGCCAAGTGGGGGAGCAAAATTAGTTTGCAAGATTAGAACGTATTAAGACAAGTCAGACAACTGTCATGTCACAGCTCCTCACAGTAATGCTGATTGGCAGGCAAGCATTTCTGATTCTGATGGCCACGGCTGCGAGGCGTCTGCAATCTGTCTCGCATGACATCCACCGGCTGGCAAATCCCCCCTGCAGGAGAAGTCAGCTTTTCTTAGAAAACTGTGTCCCCGGGGTCTTGTTGGGCAGGCCTCCCGGGCCAAATGTGCGTGGCAAAGTAGGACAAGGTAGGGAGGATGTGGCGGCGGTCAAGAATTTCAGCTGAAGTGGAAAGGAAGACTTCCTGAGCTCAATGCAACAAGTACTTCTGGGTCACTCACAGACCGGGAGCCAGATGCGTACAGCAGGGAGATGCAAAAGGCACCATGATCCCTGCCTTAAGGAATGTTCAGCTTCACTGGGGAACCCAGGTGTACACACGTGGCCAAGTTCAACAGGATGCAAAGCAGGCCAGAGGCAGTAAAGGCCATCCCGGGCCAAGCCCCATCCAGCTGATTCTAATGAATGACCACTTATCTCTGCCCCACTCACTCTTCTCTAGACTAGTAGGTCAGCAGTTCAGCCTATCAGTTTTCATTATCATTCAAACTGGAAGAATTTGGAAATCGTTATGACTGATTTATACCCAAGTCTTGGGTAGCACATTTTCTTTACTTGTTTGCATTGTTTGAAATGTTGAATGTGGACCTTCTAAACTGATTTTATTAAATATTGAGTAAACACAAGAGAACATTTGTAAAAGCATGTGTATTCATCTATGTAGGCCAGGTTATACTGCAGTGACAAGCCTGAAATGCCAGTGGCTTAACATAACAAACATGGATTTCTTACTCTGCAAAAATCCACTGCTGATCCAGATACCTCCTTGTGATAACTCTTCAAAATAATGAAATTCAGCGATTTGGGCTGCTTTGCTATTGTGGCCCCTTCATCTCAACATGAAGCCATGGAAGGGAAAGAGTCAGCTGGAAATCACACACCAACTTTTCCATTCTTTGGCCCAGAAATCTCATGTATACACACACACACACACACACACACACACACACACACACACACACACACACACACAC
>NW_021703784.1:67274958-67282238 GCF_005190385.1 Monodon monoceros | reverse complement strand
CACACACACACACACACACACACACACACACACACACACACACACACCAGTTCTGCCTACAGCTCATTGGCTTGGAAGAGTCACATGGCCTTGCCTAAGTTCAAGGGGGTAGAGATCTGGGAGGGAACAGATGAAATATCTCTGCTACAACTTGAAGGCATGGAGCACACACTTTTTTACTCATCAACAAATTTTAAAAAAAGAACATTATTAGTGTATGTGCCTGTGTCCCCTTCTCAGATGCCAGCCCCTTTCCATCCCCCTCAGAAGTAACTGTCATCTTGAATTTTGTATTTCCTTATTCTTCTTTAGATTTTCCCACATATTATTGTATCCTTAAACAACATAGTATTCAGTTATGCATTTTTGAACTTCATATAAATGGATGCATGAACTTTGTGACATTCCACTTTTGCTCAACAAGATTTATTCATTTTTCTCCACAGCTGGAGTTCAATCATTTTTCACTATTTTATAGATTTCCACAGAAAGAAACAAATTGCCCATAATACTGCTGAATGGACATTTGGATTTCCTCCAGTCTGGGATATTGCAGAGGATGCTACTGTACACATCCTTGTGAATGTCTCCAGATAGACTTGGGCAAAAATTTCTCTAAAAAAATTTACTTAAGATGGAATGTCTGAGATATAAGTAGGAATGATGAGCATAGAAGTTGGTAATTATATAAATCTAAAAAAACTTAATTATATAAAACAATATAATTATGTCTAATGGGGTAGGAAAAAACAAGGGTAAATAGGCCAAAACCATAACAATTGTCTGGCAAGGATTTGTTGAAGGTAAAATATTCTAAGGTCCTTGTAATACTTGGGATGGTAGTAAATATATTGTTCAATTTTTTTACTTTGACAAGTTAACCATGCATGATGCTTTTCCAGGATAACCAGTAAAAGAAGAGAAATTAAATGAACATGAAAAATATGAGGGAAAAAATACTCAATTCAAAAAAGGCAAGAAGAAAGAAAAGGTAAGACACATAGAAAACACAAAATAAGGTGGTAAAAACAAATAGTTATAATAAATATAGATAGATTTGATCTATTTAAAGACAAATATTGAACAGTCAGCTCTACCCACCACTAGTCCCTCCCATCAGAAAACTTACACAAGCCTCTTAGATAGCATCATCCACCAGAGGGCAGACAGCAGAAGCAAGAAGAAATACAATCCTGCAGCCTGTGCAAAAAAAACCACATTCACAGAAAGATAGACAAGATGAAAAGGCAGAGGGCTATGTAACAGATGAAGGAACAAGATAAAACCCCAGAAAAACAACTAAATGAAGTGGAGATAGGCAACTTTCCAGAAAAAGAATTCAGAATAATGATAGTGAAGATGATTCAGGACCTCAGAGAAAGAATGGAGACAAAGATGGAGAAGATGCAAGAAATGTTTAACAAAGACCTAGAAGAATTAAAGAGCAAACAAACAGAGATGAACAATACAATAACTGAAATGAAAACTACACTAGAAGGAATCAATAGTAGAATTACTGAGGCAGAAGAACGGATAAGTGACCTGGAAGAAAGAATGGTGGAATTCACTGCTGTGGAACAGAATAAAAAAAAAAAAAGAAAATAAATGAAGACAGCCTAAGAGACCTCTGGGATAACATTAAATGCAACAACATTTACATTATAGGGGTCCCAGAAGGAGAAGAGGGAAAGAACCAGAGAAAATATTTGAAGAGATTATAGTCAAAAATTTCACTAACATGGGAAAGGAAATAGCCACCCAAGTCCAGGAAGCACAGCAAGTCCCATACAGGATAAACCCAAGGAGAAACACGCCAAGACACATAGTAATCAAATTGGCAAAAATTAAAGACAAAGAAAAATTATTGAAAGCAGCAAGGGAAAAATGACAAATAACATACAAGGGAACTCCCATAAGGTTAACAGCTGATTTCTCAGCAGAAACTCTACAAGCCAGAAGGGAGTGGCATGATATACTTAAAGTGGTAAAAGGGAAGAAACTACAACCAAGATTACTCTACCTGGCAAGGATCTCATTCAGATTCAATGGAGAAATCAAAATCTTTACAGACAAGCAAAAGCTAAGAGAATTCAGCACCATCAAACCAGCTTTACAACAAATGCTGAAGGAACTTCCCTAGGCACGAAACACAAGAGAAGGAAAAGACTACAAGAATAAACCCAAAACAATTAAGATAATGGTAATAGGAACATACATATCAATAATTGCCTTAAATGTAAATGGTTTAAATGCTCCAACCAAAAGACATAGATTGACTGAATGGATACAAAAACAAGACCCGTATATATGTTGTCTACAAGAGACCCACTTCAGACCTAGGGACGCATACAGACTGAAAGTGAGGGGATAGAAAAAGATATTCCATGCAAATGGAAATCAATAGAAAGCTGGAGTAGCAATACTCAGATAAAATAGACTTTAAAATAAAGAAAGTTACAAGAGACAAGGAAGGACACTACATAATGATCAAGGGATCAATCCAAGAAGAAGATATAACAATTATAAATATATATGCACCCAACATAGGAGCACCTCAATACATAAGGCAACTGCTAACAGCTCTAAAGAAGAAAGCAACAGTAACACAATAATAGTGGGGGACTTTAACACCTCACTTACACCAATGGACAGATCATCCAAAATGAAAATAAATAAGGAAAGAGAAGCTTTAAATGACACAATCGACCAGAGAGATTTAATTGATATTTATAGGACATTCCATTCAAAAACAGCAGATTACACTTTCTTCTCAAGTGCGCACAGAACATTCCCCAGGATAGATCACATCTTGGGTCACAAATCAAGCCTCAGTAAAGTTAAGAAAATTGAACTCATATCAAGCATCTTTTCTGACCACAATGCTATGAGATTAGAAATGAATTACAGGGAAAAAAACGTACAAAACACAAACACATGGAGGCTAAACAATATGTTACTAAATAACCAAGAGATCACTGAAGAAATCAAAGAGGAAATCAAAAAATACCTAGAGACAAATGACAATGAAAACACAACGATCCAATACCTATGGGATGCAGCAAAAGCAGTTCTAAGAAGGAAGTTTATAGCTATAGAAGCCTACCCCAAGAAACAAGAAAAATCTCAAATAAACAATCTAACCCTACACCTAAAGGAACTAGAGAAAGAAGAACAAACAAAACCCAAAGTTAGCAGAAGGAAAGAAATCATAAAGATCAAAGCAGAAATAAATGAAATAGAAACAAAGAAAACAATAGCAAAGATCAATAAAATTAAAGGCTGGTTCTTTGAGAAGATAAACAAAATTGATAAACCATTAGCCAGACTCATCAAGAAAAAGAGAGAGAGGATGCAAATCAATAAAATTAGAAATGAAAAAGGAGAAGTTACAACAGACACCACAGAACTACAAAACATCCTAAGAGACTACTACAAGCAACTCTATGCCAATAAAATGGACAACCTGGAAGAAATGGACAAATTCTTAGAAAAGTATAACCTTCCATACTGAACCAGGAAGAAATAGAAAATATGAACAGACCAATCCCAAGTAATGATATTGAAACTGTGATTAAAAATCTTCCAACAAACAAAAGTTCAGGACCAGATGGCTTCACAGGTGAATTCCATCAAACATTTAGAGAAGAGCTAACACCCATCTTTCTCAAACACTTCCAAAAAATTGCAGAGGAAGGAACACTCCCAAACTCATTCTGTGAGGCCACCATCACCCTGATACCAAAACCAGACAAAGATACTACAAAAAAAGAAAATTACAGACCAATATCACTGATGAATATAGATGCAAAAATCCTCAACAAAATACTAGCAAACAGAATCCAACAACACATTAAAAGGTTGTATGATGTATGAACATATGATGTTCATATGGTGTATGAACACCATGATGAAGTGGGATTTATCCCAGGGATGCAAGGATTCTTCAGTATACGCAAATCAATGTGATACACCATATTAACAAACTGAAGAATAAAAACCATATGATCATCTCAATAGATGCAGAAAAAGCTTTTGACAAAATTCAACATCCATTTATGATTAAAACTCTTCAGAAAGTGGGCATACAAGGAACCTATCTCAACATACTAAAGGGCATATATGACAAACCCACAGCAAACATCATTCTCAATGGTGAAAAACTGAAAGCATTTCCTCTAAGATCAGGAACAAGACAAGGAGGTCCACTCTCACCACTATTATTCAACATAGTTTTGGAAGTCCTAGCCATAGCAATCAGAGAAGAAAAAGAAATAAAAGGAATATAAATTGGAAAAGAAGAAGTAAAACTGTCACTGTTTGCAGATGACATGATACTATACATAGAGAATCCTAAAAATGCCACCAGAAAACTACTAGAGCTAATCAATGAATTTGGTAAAGTTGCAGAATACAAAATTAATGCACAGAAATCTCTTACATTCCTATACACTAATGATGAAAAATCTTAAAGAGAAATTAAGAAAACACTCCCATTTACCATTGCAACAAAAAGAATAAAATACCTAGGAAGAAACCTATCTAGGGAGACAAAAGACCTGTATGTAGAAAACTATAAGACACTGATGAAAGAAATTAAAGATGATACCAACAGATGGAGAGATATACCATGTTCTTGAATTGGAAGAATCAATATTGTGAAAATGACTATACTACCCAAAGCAATCTACAGATTCAATGCAATCCCAATCAAATTACCAATGGCATTTTTTACTGAACTAGAACAAAATATATTAAAATTTGTATGGAGTCACAAAAGACCCCCAATAGCAAAAGCAGTCTTGAGGGAAAAAAATGGAGCTGGAGGAATCAGACTCCATGACTTCAGACTATACTACAAAGCTACAGTAATTAAGGCAGTGTGGTACTGGCACAAAAACAGAAACATAGATCAATGGAACAGGATGGAAAGCCCAGAGATAAACCCACACATCTATGGTCAACTAATCTATGACAAAGGAGGCAAGGATATACAATGGAGAAAAGACAGTCTCTTCAATAAGTGGTGCTGGGAAAACTGGACAGCTACATGTAAAAGAATGAAATTAGAACACTCCCTAACACCATACACAAAAATAAACTCACATTGGATTAAAGACCTAAATGTAAGACTGGACACTATAAAACTCTTAGAGGAAAACGTAGGAAGAACACTCTTTGACATAAATCACAGCAAGATCTTTTTTGATCCACCTCCTAGAGTAATGGAAATAAAAACAAAAATAAACAAATGGGACCTAATGAAACTTAAATGCTTTTGCACAGCAAAGCAAACCATAAACAAGATGAAAAGACAGCCCTCAGAATGGGAGGAAATATTTGAAAATGAATCAACAGACAAACGATTAATCTCCAAAGTATATAAACAGCTCATACAGTTCAATATTAAAGAAACAAACAACCCAATCCAAAAATGGGCAGAAGACCTAAATAGACATTTCTCCGAAGAAGACATACAGATGGCCAAGAAGCACATGAAAAGCTGCTCAACATCACTAATATTAGAGAAATGCAAATCAAAACTACAATGAGGTATCACCTCACACTAGTTAGAATGGGTATCATCAGAAAATCTAAAAGCAACAAATGCTGGTGAGGGTGTGGAGAAAAGGGAACCCTCTTGCACTGTTGGTGGGAATGTAAACTGATACAGCCACTATGGAGAACAGTATGGAGGTTCCTTAAAAAACTAAAAATAGAATTACCATATGATCCAGCAATCCCACTACTGGGCATATACCCAGAGAAAGCCATAATTCCAAAAGACACATGCACCCCAATGTTCATTGCAGCACTATTTACAATAGCCAGGTCATGGAAGCAACCTAAATGCCCATTGACAGACAAATGGATAAGGAAGTTGTGGTATATATATAGAATGGAATATTACTCAGCCATAAAAAGGAACAAAATTGAGTCAGTTATTGAGACGTGGATGGATCTAGAGACTGTCATACAGAGTGAAGTAAGTGAGAAAGAGAAAAACAAATATCGTATATTAATGCATGTATGTGGAATCTAGAAAAATGGTACAGATGAACCGGTTTGCAGGGCAGAATTTGAGACACAGATGTAGAGAACAAACGTATGGACACCAAGGGGGGAAGTCGCGGCGGGGTGGGGTGGGGATGGTGGTCTGCTGAATTGGGCGATTGGGATTGACATGTATACACTGATGTGTATAAAATGGATGACTAATAAGAACCTGGTGTATAAAAAAGTAAATAAAATAAAATTTAAAAAAAAGACAAATATTGTCAGACTGATTTAAAAAACAAAAAAGAAAACAGTCATCTCTGACCAGGAGGTGCCTCCAACAGTAGAACAGATCTCCACACAACTCCCTTTGGACCTGAGGTATGACCCCACCACATGGGATATCTACCCTCAGGCTGTGGGTTCAAGGCTTCCAGGACAGAATTTGCATTAATGCTACACTAATTTCTTGAAATAAATTGCAAGCCTTCCATGTTTGTCCCTGGACTGGAATAGTTTCAGTACCATTGTCCTTTCTTTTTCTTTAAATGTTAGTTCCAACTCAGCTCTCAATTTTAGATACAATTTATAAAGTTTTCTCATGGGATGTAGTAAAGAAAAAACATGTCCAAAAGAAGTAATACAGGTGTTTAAATGGAAGTTGGAGATAAGCTGATGTGCTATTGAACTCAATATGAGTTCTGAGAGAAAGGCAGGATCAGGTACCCATCAAAGAAGTCTTTCAGCCAGAGCACCTGAAAGGATGACTTGTCACCATCTGAGATGAAGGCGGCTGCAGGAGCACAGGAAAATACCCTCTTGGACAGAGTAAAGCATCCAGGCCACCTGATATAAAGATTTTCATCTCATGAAGTGCATTTATATACAAATATTTAGTGAATAATTTCAGAATAATGAAGAAGTTAGCATTATGAAAATCCAAAAGATCATCCCTCTTGAAGAAGACTCAGTTTGATTAACTATACCAAAGAACCATGGTGATTTGCAAAATTTCATACATACAGATAGTCAACAATTTGGCCCTGGGGAATTTGAGGAGAACCTGGCTCAAGGATGCAGTGTTGGATAATCCCCCAGGGCACCATTTAACTCTGCTACAATATGAACAGTACACCCTGGGAATTGTGCAATCCAGTGGCCATGACTTGACCCATCTAATTCTACTAGGAAGAGCTGTGGAGAGAGAAAGGATAGGGAACCTATAATGCCTACAGGAGGCACATATAATGAAAAGCTTCCTTGGTGAAAAGTGAACTGTCATGGAT
>NW_021703784.1:67089414-67274948 GCF_005190385.1 Monodon monoceros | reverse complement strand
CACATATAATGAAAAGCTTCCTTGGTGAAAAGTGAACTGTCATGGATTGAAACTTGCCATGGAATGAAGTCTGGGGTCAGCTTAAAAGCTAACCTGATCATCAATGTAGACAAGTTGCTTTCTTATTTCTGGAAAACCACCAATCTTAGCTATATGGGCAAAACTTTGACTCCCGTGGAGCTAAACAATGAAGACTTTTGGGGGGTCATTTTGAGGACTCTCTGAATGCAGGGGAGAACTGTGGCTGTGCTTTGCAGACCCTGTGAATCTCAGTTCTCAGATTGACGGGTCTTGTAAGACCATGCTGTACACAGCAGCATGATGTGACTGGGCTCAGCTCGTGTCATATGCACACTGATCAAATTATTGTCATTAGTATCATTAACTTGCATGCTGTCTCCTTGTTGGTCTCTGGATCTGTTTGGAGTTTTTAAAGGAGCAGAACTACTGGTGAGGTCCCAAACTGATGACCATGTCCATTTTTCTTTTTAAAACAAAAGACTTTTATTAGCAACCACGCTTGTGACCAAAATGAAGGGGGAAAAAGACATAATAAAATGATGTGGTTCCAGGCAAAATGAATTTGAGTTTTTATGTGCAGTTTGGGTTTGTGATATTCTTTATCTCATTTGTTGCAATCTCTTGTTTTAGTATTGTGATAAAGCTGATTATAATGACATGTCTAAACAATGAAGACTTAAACAAAAGAAACAGACAAGAGGATGTCATGTGGGATGTTGTTCAAAAGACGACCTATTTTAACTATTGCAAACCATCTTCTTTTCACAGTAGGGTCTTCATTCACCAACTACTATTAAAGAAATTTCCATGAAAGATTTTGAAGAAAAAGGAACAAAATCCAAAAGACACCAAGAATTCCAATTGGCTATGGGTGGAGAAAAGAAGGACTATATCACAGCTGAGGAAGAAAAAAAGGCCTCCAGAGAATGGAGAAGGTGAAAACATTACACTGTAAGTGCCTAAAGATAGTCAAGAGACCTTGGCCATTTGATTACAGATTAGAAAAATAGGCATCAATGCCTCAAATGAAGGCTCAGAACATGTAGAAAAACCCATGAAGTCTTATAATTGTGGCTAATTGAATATTTAATAGGTTACTTTAATATGTAATAGGCAAAGATTTAATCAAAGTACCCATTCCAAAAGAATAACTGAGTATTCTGAATGAGCACCTGGAAGGGAAAAAGTATTACAGTACTGATAGAATAATAACTGCTAATGAAATATCTATACCTTTGAAGGCAAAATTGTTGACATACTGAGTAGAGTATCATTGTTTCACAAGCAGTGACTACTAGTTAATTAGGATATTTTATCACAAGAAATTCAGATTCAAATGAATGCAGAAATGTAAAAACTGCAGATTACCCTGTAGTTCTCGATGAATAACAGATGTTATATTTTTCTGTATCAATTTGAATTTAGTAATGTGGGTATTTAGAGTAATTTTTAATTTCAAACATCATTTTTTTTCCAAGAAACTAAAGCTATAAGAAAAACTGCAACAGTGTATATGCTGTCTGTAAAATCATATACATTTTGCCTTCCATGACCACTGTTCAGAAGAGTTAGGCTGAGGTTATAGGACTATTCTAAAAATGCTGTGACAGAGTGACTGAAATATCACATAGATAGAGCCTGAACAATCAGGTAACTAGTCAATCATGAAATCTTTCTATTCTAACCTTACTTGAAAAATTATATGAAGTAGTTGGAAGAGTAGATCGGATGTTACAAATGGGACTTCTAGAATATATGGAGAAAAGCATACCTCTCTTCTGAGACTCTTCCTCTCCATGATGAACAGTATTCAGACTGGTCATTCGCTGTGTGTGCTGGAGCATCCCATTGCTCACTAATCTCGGATACAACTGTAAAAGTGCATTCATACCAACAGGATGTGCATATTGAGATAACCTGTAATCAAACATGGGATTTTATAGAGTCTGCAATAGCAACCCAGGTATATGGGGGAAATATTGGCCTTTTTCCTAGCCCCTGGTTCCACCCATTTAAGAGAAGTTCTACTTGTCCTTAACTCATTCCCTGTAAAACTTGGTGTTTCATTCCTCGCAGATGAGGGACATCACCAGGAAGTCTCTGTTTATTAAATATATGTAACAATAGGGGAGAGTTTCAAGATGGCGGAAGAGTAAGAAGTGGAGATCACCTTCCTCCCCAAAACTACATCAGAAATACATCTACACGTGGAACAACTCCTACAGAGCACCTACTGAACACTGGCAGAAGACCTCAGACCTCCCAAAAGGCAAAAAACTCCCCATGTACCTGGGTAGGGCAAAAGAAAAAACAGAGACAAAAGAATAGGGATGGGACCTGCACCAGTGGGAGGGAGCTGTGAAGGAGGAAAGGTTTCCACACACTAGAAGCCCCTTCGCGGGTGGAGACTGCAGGTGGCAGAGGCAGGGAGCTTCGGAGCCACAGAGGAGAGCACAGCAACAGGGGTGCGGAGGGCAAAGCGGAGAGATTCCCGCACAGAGGATCACTGCCAACCAGCACTCACGAGCCTGAGAGGCTTGTCTGCTCACCTGCCGGGGCGGGCGGGGCTGGGAGCTGAGGCTCGGGCTTCGCTCGGATCCCAGGGAGAGGACTGGGTTTGGTGGCGTGAACACAGCCTGAAGGGGGCTAGTGCACCACAGCTAGCCGGGAGGGAGTCCGGGAAAAGGTCTGGACCTGCCTAAGAGGCAAGAAACCATTGTTTCAGGGTGCATGAGGAGAGGGGATTCAGAGCACTGCCTAAACGAGATCCAGAGATCGGCGTGAGCCGCAGCTTTCAGCACAGACCCCAGAGACGAGCATGAGACGCTAAGGCTGCTTTATTTTATTTTATCTTCTTCTTTCTTTCTTTCTTTTTTTCCCCCCTTTTATTCTGAGCTGTGTGCAGGACAGGATTTTGGTGCTGCAGCCAGGCATCAGGGCTGTGCCTCTGAGGTGGGAGAGCCAAGTTCAGGACACTGGTCCACAAGAGACCTCCCAGCTCTGCGTAATATCAAAAGGTGAAAATCTCCCAGAGATCTCCTTCTCAATGCCAAGACCCAGCTCCACTCAACGACCAGCAAGCTCCAGTGCTGGACACCCTATGCCAAACATCTAGCAAGACAGGAACACAGCCCTATCCATTAGCAGAGAGGCTGTGTAAAATCATAATAAGGCCACAGACACCCCAAAACACACCACCAGACGTGGACCTGCCCAACAGAAAGACAAGATCCAGCCTCATCCACCAGAACACAGGCACTGGTCCCCTCCACCAGGAAGCATACAGAACCCACTGAACCAAACTTAGCCACTGGGGAAAGACACCAAAAACAATGGGAACTACAAACCTGCAGCCTGCAAAAAGGAGACCCCAAACACAGTAAGATAAGCAAAATGACAAGACAGAAAAACACACAGCAGATGAAGGAGCAAGGTAAAAACCCACCAGACCAAACAAATGAAGAGGCAGTCTACCTGAAAAAGAATTCAGAATAATGATAGTAAAGATGATCCAAAAGCTTGGAAACAGAATAGAGAAAATACAAGAAACGTTTAACAAGGACCTAGAAGAACTAAAGAGCAAACAAACAATGATGACCAACACAATAAATGAAATTAAAAATTCTCTAGATGGGATCAATAGCAGAATAACTGAGGCAGAAGAACGGATAAGTGACCTGGAAAACAAAATAGTGGAAATAACTATTGCAGAGCAGAATAAAGAAAAAAGAATGAAAAGAATTGAGGACAGTCTCAGAGACCTCTGGGACAACATTAAATGCACCAACATTCGAATTATAGGGGTCCCAGAAGAAGAAGAGAAAAAGAAAGGGACTGAGAAAATATTTGCAGAGATTATAGTTGAAAACTTCCCTAATATGGGAAAGGAAATAGTTAATCAAGTCCAGAAAGCACAGAGAATCCCATACAGGATAAATGCAAGGAGAAACATGCCAAGACACATATTAATCAAACTATCAAAACTTAAATACAAAGAACAAATATTAAAAGAAGCAAGGGAAAAACAACAAATAATACATAAGGGAATCCCCATAAGGTAAACAGCTGATTTTTCAGCAGAAACTCTGCAAGCCAGAAGGGACTGGCAGGACACATTTAAAGTGATGAAGGAGAAAAACCTACAATCAAGATTACTCTACCCAGCAAGGATCTCATTCAGATTTGATGGAGAAATTAAAACCTTTACAGACAAGCAAAAGCTAAGAGAATTCAGCACCACCAAACCAGCTTTATAGCAAATGCTAAAGGAACTTCCCTAGGCAGGAAACACAAGAGAAGGAAAAGACTACAAGAATAAACCCAAAACAATTAAGAAAATGGTAATAGGAACATACATATCGATAATTACCTTAAATGTAAATGGTTTAAATGTTTCAACAAAAAGACATAGATTGGCTGAATGGATACAAAAACAAGACCCATATATATGCTGTCTACAAGAGACCCACTTCAGGCCTAGGGACACATACAGACTGAAAGTGAGGGGATGGAAAAAGATATTCCATACAAATGGAAATCACAAGCTGGAGTAGCAATTCTCATATCAGATAAAGTAGACTTTAAAACAAAGACTATTCCAAGAGACAAAGAAGAACACTGCATAATGATCAAGGGATCAATCCAAGAAGAAGATATAACAATTGTAAATATTTATGCACCCAACATAGGAGCACCTCAATATATAAGGCAAATACTAACAGCCATAAAACGGGAAATCAACAGTAACACAATCATAGTAGGGGATTTTAACACCCCACTTTCACCAATGGACAGATCATCCCGAAGGAAAATAAATAAGGAAACACAAGCTTTAAATAACATATTAAACAAGATGGACTTTCTTGATATTTATAGGACATTCCATCCAAAAACAACAGAATACACATTCTTCTCAAGTGCTCATGGAACATACTCCAGTATAGATCATATCGTGGGTCACAAATCAAGCCTTGGTAAATTTAAGAAAATTGAAATAATATCAAGTATCTTTTCTGACCACAAAGCTATGAGACTAGATATCAATTACAGGAAAAAATGTGTAAGAAATGCAAACACATGGAGGCTAAACAACACACTACTTAATAACTGAGAGATCACTGAAGAAATCAAAGAGGAAATCAAAAAATACCTAGAAACAAATGACAATGAAAACACGATGACCCAAAACCTATGGGATGCAGCAAAAGCAGTTCTAAGAGGGAAGTTTATAGCAATACAACCCTACCTTAAGAAACAAGAAACATCTCAAATAAACAACCTAACCTTACACCTAAAGCAATTAGAGAAAGAAGAACAAAAAAAACCCCCAACGTTAGCAGAAGGAAAGATCAGATCAGAAATAAATGAAAAAGAAGTGAAGGAAATGATAGCAAAGATCAATAAAACTAAAAGCTGGTTCTTTGAGAAGATAAACAAAATTGATAAACTATTAACCAGACATATCAAGAAAAAAAGGGAGAAGACTCAAATCAATAGAATTAGAAATAAAAAAGGAGAAATAACAACTGACACTGCAGAAATACAAAAGATCATGAGAGATTACTACAAGCAACTGTATGCCAATAAAATGGACATCCTGGAAGAAATGGACAAATTCTTAGAAATGCACAACTTCCGAGACTGAACCAGGAAGAAATAGAACATATAAACAGACCCATCACAAGCACTGAAATTGAAACTGTGATTAAAACTCTTCCAACAAACAAAAGCTCAGGACCAGATGGCTTCACAGGCGAATTCTATCAAACGTTTAGAGAAAAGCTAACACCTATCCTTCTCAAACTCTTCCAAAATATAAGAGGGAGGAACACTCCCAAACTCATTTTACGAGGCCACCATCACCCTGATACCAAAAGCAGACAAAGATGTCACAAAGAAAGAAAACTACAGGCCAATATAACTGATGAACATAGATGCAAAAATCCTCAACAAAATACTAGTAAACAGAATCCAACAGCACATTAAAAGGATCATATACTATGATCAAGTGGGGTTTATCCCAGGAATGCAAGGATTCTTCAATATATGCAAATCAATCAACGTGATACACCATATTAACAAATTGAAGGAGAAAAACCATATGATCATCTCAATAGATTCAGAGAAAGCTTTCAACAAAATTCAACACCCATTTATGATAAAAACCCTGCAGAAAGTAGGCATAGAGGGAAATTTCCTCAACATAATAAAGGCCATATATGACAAACCCACAGCCAACATCGTCCTCAATGGTGAAAAACTGAAACCATTTCCACTAAGATCAGGAACAAGACAAGGTTGCCCACTCTCACCACTATTATTCAGCATAGTTTTGGAAGTTTTAGCCACAGCAATCAGAGAAGAAAAAGAAATAAAAGGAATCCAAATTGCAAAACAAGAAGTAAAGCTGTCACTGTTTGCAGATGACATGATACTATGCATAGAGATTCCTAAAGATGCTACCAGAAAACTACTAGAGCTAATCAATGAATTTGGTAAAGGAGCAGGATACAAAATTAATGCACAGAAATCTCTTGCATTTCTATACACTAATGATGAAAAATCTGAAAGTGAAATTAAGAAAACACTCCCATTTACCATTGCAACAAAAAGAATAAAATATCTAGGAATAAACCTACCTAAGGAGACAAAAGACCTGTATGCAGAAAATTATAAGACACTGATGAAAGAAATTAAAGATGATACAAATAGATGGAGAGATATACCATGTTCTTGGATTGGAAGAATCAACATTGTGAAAGTGACTCTACTACCCAAAGCAATCTACAGATTTAATGCAATCCCTATCAAATTACCACTGGCATTTTTCACAGAACTAGAACAAACAATTTCACAATTTTTATGGAAACACAAAAGACCCCGAATAGCCAAAGCAACCTTGCAAAAGAAAAACAGAGCTGGAGGAATCAGACTCCATGACTTCAGACTATACTACAAAGCTACAGTAATCAGGAAAGTATGGTACTGGCACAAAAACAGAAATATAGATCAATGGAACAGGATAGAAAGCCCAGAGATAAACCCGTGCACACACGGTCACCTTATCTTTGATGAAGGAGGCAAGAATATACAGTGGATAAAAGACAGCCTCTTCAAAAAGTGGTGCTGGGAAAACTGGACAGCTAGATGTAAAAGAATGAAATTAGAACACTCCCTAACTCCATACACAAAAATAAACTGAAAATGGATTAAAGACCTAAATGTAAGGCCAGACACCATCAAACTCTTAGAGGAAAACATAGGCAGAACACTCTAGGACATAAATCACAGCAAGATCCTTTTTGACCCACCTCCTAGAGAAATGGAAATAAAAACAAAAATAAACAAATGGGATCTAATGAAACTTAAAAGCTTTTGCACAGCAAAAGAAACCATAAACAAGATGAAAAGACAGCCCTCAGAATGGGAGAAAATATTTGCAAATGAAGCAATTGACAAAAGATTAATCTCCAAAATTTACAAGCAGCTCATGCAGCTCAACATTAAAAAAACAAACAACCCAATCCAAAAATGGGCAGAAGACCTAAATAGACATTTCTCCAAAGAAGATATACAGATTGCCAACAGACACATGAAAGAATGCTCAACATCATTCAGCATTAGAGAAATGCAAATCAAAACTTCAATGAGATATCATCTCACACTGGTCAGAATGGCCATCATCAAAAACTCTACAAACAATAAATGCTGGAGAGGGTGTGGAGAAAAGGGGACCCTCTGGCACTGTTGGTGGGAGTGTAAATTGATACAGCCACTATAGAGAACAGTACGGACGTTCCTTAAAAAACTAAAAATAGAACTACCATATGACCCAGCAATCCCACTACTGGGCATATACCCTGAGAAAACCATAATTCAAAAAGAGTCATGTACCAAAATGTTCATTGCAGCTCTATTTACAATAGCCAGGACATGGAAGCAACCTAAGTTTCCATCAACAGATGATTGGATAAAGAAGATGTGGCACATATATACAATGGAATATTATTCAGCCATAAAAAGTAACGAAATTGAGTTACTTGTAGTGAGGTGGATGGACCTAGAGTCTGTCATACAGAGTGAAGTAAGTCAGAAAGAGAAAGACAAATACCGTATGCTAACACATATAATGGAATCTAAGAAAAAAAAAAAGGTCATGAAGAACCTAGGGGTAAGACGGGAATAAGGACGCAGACCTGCTCGAGAATGGACTTGAAGATATGGGGAAGGGGAAGGGGAAGCTTTGACAAAGTGAGAGAGTGGCATGGACATATATACACTACCAAACGTAAAATAGATAGCTAGTGGGAAGCAGCCGCATAGCACAGGGAGATCAGCTCGGTGCTTTGTGACCACCTAGGGGGTGGGATAGGGAGGGTGGGAGGGAGGGAGACGCAAGAGGGAAGAGATATGGGAACATATGTATATGTATAACTGATTCACTTTGTTGTAAAGCAGAAACTAACACACCATTGTGAAGCAATTATACTCCAATAAAGATGTTTAAAAAAAAAGAAGAAGAAAGCAAGGAAGAAAAGAAGGAAACAATTTTCTTATCTCATTGTAATAAGGTAGTTTTCCTTAAAAAAAAAAAAAGGCTTTAAACCTTAAATTCTCTTTTCTAATCAAAATGTGCTTTTGCATCTTTACACTATTCCTCTTATATCCTGTATTATTCATGATGTTTAATTCTTGAAATAGCACATGCCTGAAAACAGAAGCTAACCCTCTTGTCCACTGTGAATTAAATCTTCTTTTCCTAGGACCCATCTACAACATACTGTTTGGGGTTTGCCAACATAATTATTTTCTCTGAAATAAGTTCCAGCATTTTGCCTTTTTAATATATAGTTATACAATATATTGTTAACACAATATAGTTAATATAGTCAATATAGTAAATACAACTATAACACACATGATATGATGCCACTTTGGTGACTTTCTTCATCCATGTAATTCTGAAATTTGACAGTATATTTTTCATATTCTAATGAGCTGAGTATTACCTTTGCAAGGATAGAAATATAAAATAAATTCATAATAAAAAACCAAAAAACAGATGAATGGATAAAGAAGATGTGGCACATATATACAATGGAATATTACTCAGCCATAAAAAGGAATGAAACTGAGTTATTTGTAGTGAGGTGGAGGGACCTAGAGACTGTCATACAGAGTGAAGTAAGTCAGAAAGAGAAAAACAAATACTGTATGCTAACACATATATATGGAATCTAAAAAAAAAAAAAAAAAGGTCATGAAGAACCTAGGACCAAGATGGGAATAAAGATGCAGACTTACTAGAGAATGGACTTGAGGATATGGGGAGGGGGAAGGGTAAGCTGGGACAAAGTGAGAGAGTGGCATGGACATATATACACTACCAAATGTAAAATAGATAGCTAGTGGGAAGCAGCCGCATAGCACAGGGAGATCAGCTCAGTGCTTTGTGACCATCTAGAGGGGTGGGATAGGGAGGGTGGGAGGGAGGGAGATGCAAGAGGGAAGAGATATGGGGACATATGTACATGTATAACTAATTCACTTTGTTATAAAGCAGAAACTAACACACCATTGTAAAGCAATTATACTCCAATAAAGATGTTTTAAATAAATAAATAAATAAAATAACCTTGAATTCCACAAAAGAAACCAATAAATGACCTGCAACTTTCTAACAGACTCCTGTGAAGTCCACTGCAGTTCCCAAGGCATCTGGAAAAGTGTCTGTTCTGATGTGTCCCTGACATTCAAGTCTTGAATAATGTGCAAAGTGGCTCTTTGAGATCACATTATGTCATCCATCCATTAAATTCCATCTCTGACCAAATATGAACACAATAGTGACATGTTCCTTCAACCTGTAACTTAAAATGTGGGTCAAGAACTGATCTGGAGAATGTGGGATGCCTCTACTACTTCCTAAGGAACATCTGGAGTATATGAATCCACAGCTGCTTTTGTCTATCTCAGTGCTTCCTGGATGACTGTTATCCACCTTTCTTCTTTAGCATACTCCCTATGAATGAATGTGGTATCTTTCACTGAAGGTGATCCAACTCTGTAAGTTATCCTAAAATATGTGTGCCCAAGATTAAATGCTGGACAAAGGCTTTTGTTTATTCCAATGGGGTCTTAGAAAAACAATGTCTGTTATCTAGGTCCTATCTAGTCTTATCTGGGTATAGTCTCATTAATGAGAAATGGTCAATATTCCTTTTTATGGCACTTACCCTAGTGTATTCCAAAATTCCATATCATTGATAAAAAAAAAAAAAAGTGACGTCTCACTCTTCTACTCTTAATTGGAAAAGAAAACATTTCCAAGAAATGATCTAGACTCATTATGTGGATCTTCTGCTGGCCCTATGGAGATATCCAAACTACCTCATAAAACATCTTACTTTCATGTGAGCACTGATGATACTTCTTTGATGAACAGTTGGTAAGATGCTGGTTTTGGCCTTAGTTCAGTGTGATATTACACATGATAAAAGTGTGAGGCTTCTCTTTTCTACTCTTAATAGTATAAATGTGCCCAGAAATGCTTGTACATAGCCTTTAAAGTATCAGAGTGGGCCTTGAAGAACATCCAATTATGTTCCATCAAAGAACAGTAGTCCTGATACCTCTTTTATCCCTTCTTCTGTTGGTATTGGAGTATTCATCCCTTCACTAATGATGTAGAGATGTGTGACATTTCTCCTTTCCTGTGACTCAAAGGGGCATACCTTATATTCACCATGAGACTATGAATTGGACTCCACCTTTTTATAGACAGATAGCTTTTGAACCTACACAACAAATTGCTCTACTCTTGGTGTCATTCTAGAAAGATCTTTATTTTAACCTATTTTATTCACTTCTCCAAAAATACAAATAATCTGCCTCTAAGGATAAAATTAACTCTTGGGTGGATTCTCACTTTTTCTCCATATCTAAGAAAAATTTTGAGACCTTACCCTTATATTCTGGTAAACACCTCCAGTTCCTGGAAATCATGTTAGAACTTGAACAAGTACATGTCTGTGGTCTCAGGCCTGATGGACTTTGTTTGTGAGTCCCTGCACATAATTCTAGACTGAGAGAATCACAAGTCTCTTGGAAAATTTCATTTAGACAAAAGATATTATGCACTTCTAAATTTTAGATAAATTTTACTATGGTGACTGAAAGAAAAAAATGTATTGCTATAATATAGGAATACAGATAGATTAAAAGTTAAAGAAAAAAGGAAAAACATATATCTTACAAATACCATACTAAAGGAGTAATAAGATTTTTTCAATGAAATATAAAATAAACATGAAATTAAGAGAATACACAAAACCAAAAATTAGTTCTTTGAACATGCTAATAAATTTTACAAACTTCTGGCAAACTTGATTGATATAAAAAATAAAAGCTCAAAAATACTAGAAATGAAGCATAGGACATAATTTGAATTTGGTAGAATTTAAAAGATAGTAAGGATATATTCTGAAATTTTTATGCCAATAAATAATTGAAATATGAATTATAAAACCCTTCAAAAATACAGTGTACCAAAAATTGACTCTAAAAAAAAGGTGAATAGTCCAATAATCCTTAAATAAAGTGAATTGGTGCTTTAAAAAAAAATCTCCCCACTAAGACCTTACTGATTAGCTTTCCTGATTAGTCAAAATATTCTTACCTTAAAAATTATTCCAGAAAGAAATTTATATAACTTTCATTGAATATAGCATGACCTTGATTTCAAAACCTTATATGGATAAAACAAGAAAGAAATTTGGTGACAAAAGACACTATAGAAAGTCTATTTGCATTCAAAGAACACATATAAAGATTTTATAATACACTCATTCCACCCAACTTATACATTATTGTTGACAGATATTTTAATTTAATTTTAGTTTTCTTAATCCACAAAAAAATCTTACTATTGCTTTATAAAATGTTCACTAAAATGTACCCACACATTTGCCACTTTCTTTACTGTTCATCCTTCATCCCTCAGACCTTCCTTCTAGAATCACATTTATTGTGCTTAAAACAGTCTTTAGAATTCCCTTTAGTGAGGGCTGTTTGATGACAAATTCTCATAGATATTGTTTATCTCCTTCTATTCTTAAAAAATATTTCCAGGTAGCTATTTTCTCTCAGTGCACAGTAGGAAGAATAATGCTCCCTCCCCAAGGAGACCCACACCCTAATGCCTAGAACCTGTGACTATGTTACATCACACAGCAAAAGGGAGTTTGCAGATGCAATTAAGCTTATTCATCCTAGAAAAGGGAGCGGGGGAGGTTGGTAGCCTGAGATATCCAGGTGAGTCCAATCTAACCACATGAGCCTTTAAAAGCAGAGAACTTACTGGGCTGAAGTCAGAGATATGCAGCGGAAGAGGAAGAGGAGATATGGAAGAGAAGACAGAGAGATTCCAAGCGTGAGGAGGTTTTGAGACTCTGCTGCTGACTCTGAGATACAGGGACCCATCCACAAGGACCAGAGAGAGCCTCTAGGATCTGAGGGGCCAGCAAAGAAACGCGAACTTCAGTTCTACAGGTAAGGAACTAGCTTATATCAGCAACCTCAATGAGCTTGGAAATGGATTCTTCTCAGGGCTTCCCAATAAGAGGCCAGCTTGCTGACAGCGTGATTTCAGCCTTATAAAACTCAGAGCAGAGACTGGAGGAGTCAACCTGGAATAGGGACCACAGAACCGTGAGATGATACATTGTGTTATTTTAAACTGCTAAATTAGTGGTCATTTGTTATGACAGCAATAGAAAACTAATATTCAGTACATTGACAATCTCATTTCACCTATGGCTTTCATTTTTGCTGTTGAAAAACCAGCTGTTGTTCTAATTATCTTTTTTTTTTTTTTTTTTTTTTTTTTTGGTACGCGGGCCTCTCACTGCTGTGGCCTCTCCCGTTGCGGAGCACAGGCTCAGCGGCCATGGCTCACGGGCCCAGCCACTCCGCAGCATGTGGGATCCTCCCGGACCGGGGCACAAACCTGTGTCCCTTGCATCGGCAGGTGGACTCTCAACCACTGCGCCACCAGGGAAGCCCCAGAGCCCCAACTTTTTGTTGGCAGGCTTCTCTTTAGACTCTGCACTTCAAGCAGGCTCTGGACTTGGTTTTAACTCAGCAATACCACACAAGGCTCTGAAAGCCATAGCTCCTTTTCATCTGGTTTAGCAAATACCCTCCTGATAAAATACCCTGCCCCTGGGTTTCTACTTTCACTTGGTTCACAGCTTCTTATTCCCTTGCCAGCTTATTAGAACCTTTAATAAGGTGTTGTCTGTAATGTATTTATTGTTTTCAGTGAGACCCATCAGGGTACCCTGTATCTGACACATTGCTAGAAATGGAAGTTCCGTGTGCTCTTACTCTTCAAGATGAATTCTCCAAGGGGAGGGCAAGCTACCACCTGCCTCTCTTCGGTACCTTCTGAGGCACTAGGACCCAGCAAGATGGGAACCCCATCCTACACTCCAATAATTAGGATAGGATTACTTGTCTGATTCACTCTGCTGTCCCCTCCACTGAAACCCAGTCCCACTGTTCCCACTATGTCTGATGCTCATGCCATCTGGAGTTCTGAACCTTCCTCACCAACCCCAAATCAGTCCAGCCTGATTCCCATACCTGGCACAGAAGTGGGTTACACCTGAGTGCACTTGATCTTTAATTGCCTGTTTCTTTACTGGGAGGTCTGCCCTTTTCCTGCTAACGTTCCCATCTCTCACAATATTCCTTAGAGCAAACACTGCAGAGCCCTAACCTTGCTAGAACCAAGTGCTGACAACAGCAGGCTCCAGAATGTGGCATGCAGTAAGAAAGGAAGAATCACAAACTTTGGAACCAAAAATATCAAAGTTTACAGTTTACCTGTGGGTGAATTACCACTTAAATTCTCTAAGCCTCCTTTTTCTCATTTGTAAATAATCTTTGTCAGATTATTGAAAGTACCAGAGATGAGGTATAAAGTATCAAATGCAAAACAGGTATTTAATTAGGTACCAAATGGCAGAAGAATACAAAGCTGATGGGGTTTCTGTGGTTGAGACTGTGTTACCCTGTACTGTGAAAACTGGATTTGGGGAATTACAGAAAGAACAAGAAGTCTGCTGTTAGATATCACTCTGATGTAGGAAAGTAGAATCAACTATCTGAGACCAAAATGGAATGTGTACTAGTGTGGAGGTGTAGAAAGACTGACAACCAAAAAAACTAAAACCAAAACTGAGAATGTAGAAGAAAAGAACTTAGATCAGAGGCAGCAAGCAATGCCCTAGGAGCAAACAGTAAATCCTCGATATTTCTTATACTACTCTTCCCTCCCTCACCACTGGCAGGCATTACTAATTAATGATGATGAAGATAATAATAATAATAGCTATATATGGTACTGTTCTAAGCTCTTTACCAAATTCATTCATTTATTCCTAAGAACAACTCCATGATGCAGGTGTAGTTAGTATTTTATAGCTAAAGACACTAAAGCATGAAGAAGAAACTTGTCCAAGATTAAGCAAGCAACAGAGCAGCCGGAATGCAAGCCCTTAGCCACTTCGATATTTCGCCTCTCCAAGAGTATACCGTCATGCTCTTATCAGAAGTCCCACTGATATAGCCATGCAGGAAGCCACTGTCAATTATCTGAGTTGTCTCCTAAACAGAAAAAAAAAAAAAATCTGAGAACTGACTTTTATCCAACAATAGAAAAAAATGAGTGAAATTTGCCTAAAAATCTAATTTGAACTCATCATACAACTCTTTCTTATATTGGGAGAGTATGGGATAGAAGAGAGAAAAAATTAGTTATTTATGTCACGATCAATAGTTCCTTTCCAAGAGAAAATAATTTCATGAGTATCTACAGAAGCAGTTTTCAACATTTTTACCACAACGGAATTCTTTTCATTCGTTTGTAAAGATAATCCCACTTTTAAGTAAAAATTCCCCTATCAAACAAAGTGCGGTTATTAAGGAATAAGTGACTTTCTTGTCTTTATTAAGCAACAACAAAATCTAATGACTATTAGAGCTTTCAATCAGCATGTATACAGCAAGCCCCAAGTAAAGGAACCTGGTGTCTTAGTGCTCTGAACTACCTCTCCTCAGTTCATGATCTCCATTTACATCTTTACTGACTCACCAAGGGGTCCATAGAACCTAGTCAGATTGGATTTTGATTCTGGAGAGATATTCGGGAAGTGATCTAGAGCCCAGTGAACCAGAATCTGACAGGATTTCCTTTCCTGTTACACAAAGACAGAGCAATTGCTGAGTTGGGCCCAGAAAACAAGGACTTCGTAGTGTATGGTTACCACATGGCCCCTTCATCTCTCTTTGGATTTTGACAAGCAACTTGGCATTTTTGTTGCTGAGACTGTCACAGAATAGTGATTGTTAATTATACCCTAGATGTCCTGCCTAATTCTGCCATGGATGTATTATGCTAAATGTGGGCAGTGAGCAAAAGATCTTAAATTTGATTTCAAGTTGCATATCTCAGCCTGCTGCCAGACCTGCCCAGGGCAGAAAGCATCGAAAGCAAACTGTTGAGAGTTCTGCTCCAGAATTCCTAGTTCCTAGGCTGGGAAGTATTCAAAGCATTCAGCAAATGTCAGTATGAATTTTTTTTTTAATTTTTATTTTTTGGATTTTATTTTATACAGCAGGTTCTTATTAGTTATCCATTTTATACACATCAGTGTATACATGTCAATCCCAATCTCCCAATTCATCCCATCCACCCCCCCCACCAGTTTACCTCCTTGGTGTCCATACATTTGTTCTCCACATCTGTGTCTCTATTTCTGCCCTGGAAACCAGTTCATCTGTACCTCTTTTCTAGGTTCCACATACATGTGTTAATATACAATATTTATTTTTCTCTTTCTGACTTACTTCACTCTGTATGACAGTCTCTATATCCATCCACATCTCTACAAATGACCCAATTTCGTTCATTCCATTGTATATATGCACCACATCTTCTTTATCCATTCATTTGTTGATGGGCATTTAAGTTGCTTCCCTGACCTGACTATTGTAAATAGTGCTGCAATGAACATTGGGGTGCACGTGTCTTTTTGAATTATGGTTTTCTCTGAGTATATGCCCAGTAGTGGGATTTCTGGATCATATAGTAATTCTATTTTTAGTTTTTTAAGGAACCTCCATACTGTTCTCCATAGTGGCTGTATCAATTTACATTCCCACCAACAGTGCAAGAGGATTCCCTTTTCTCCACACCCTCTCCAGCAATTGTTGTTTGTAGATTTTCTGATGATGCCCATTCTAACTGGTGTGAGGTGATACCTCATTGTAGTTTTGATTTGCATTTCTCTGATAATTAGTGATGTTGAGCAGCTTTTCATGTGCTTCTTGGCCATCTGTACATCTTCTTTGGAGAAATGTCTATCTAGGTCTTCTACCCATTTTTTGATTGAGTTCTTTGTTTTTTTTAATATTGAGCTGTATGAGCTGTTTTTATATTTTGGAGATTAATCCTTTGTCCATTGATTCGTTTACAAATATTTTCTCCCATTCTGAGGGTTGTCTTTTCGTCTTGTTTGTAGTTTCCTTCGCTTTGCAAAAGCTTTTAAGTTTCATTAGGTCCCATTTGTTTATTTTTGTTTTTATTTCCATTACTCTAGGAGGTGGATCAAAAAAGATCTTGCTGTGATTTATGTCAAAGTGAGTTCTTCCTATGTTTTCCTCTAAGAGTTTTATAGTGTCCAGTCTTACATTTAGGTCTCTAATCCACTTTGAGTTTATTTTTGTATATGGTATTAGGGAGTGTTCTAATTTCATTCTTTTACATGTAGCTGTCCAGTTTTCCCAGCACCACTTATTGAAGAGACTGTCTTTTCTCCATTGTATATCCTTGCCTCCTTTGTCATAGATTAGTTGACCATAGGTGCGTGGGTTTATCTCTGGGCTTTCTATCCTGTTCCATTGATCTATGTTTCTGTTTTTGTGCCAGTACCATAATGTCTTGATTACTGTAGCTTTGTAGTATAGTCTGAAGTCAAGGAGTCTGATTCCTCCAGCTCCATTTTTTTCCCTCAAGACTGCTTTGGCTATTCGGGGTCTTTTGTGTCTCCATGTAAATTTTAAGATTTTTTGTTCTAGTTCAGTAAAAAATGCCATTGGTAATTTGATAGAGATTGCATTGAATCTGTAGATTGCTTTGTGTAGTATAGTCATTTTCACAATATTCGTTCTTCCAATCCAAGAACATGGTATATCTTTCCATCTGTTATGTCATCTTTGATTTCTTCCATCATTGTCTTTTAGTTTTCTGAGTACAGGTCTTTTACCTCTGTAGGTAGGTTTATTCCTAGGTATTTTATTCTTTTTGTTGCAATGGTGAATGGGACGGTTTGTTAATTTCTCTTTCTGATCTTTCATTCTTAGTGTATAGGGATGCAAGAGATTTCTGTGCATTAATTTTGTATCCTGCAACTTAACCAAATTCGTTGATTAGCTCTAGTAGTTTTCTGGTAGCATCTTTAGGATTCTCTATGTATAGTATCATATCATCTGTGAACAGTGACAGTTTTACCTTTTCTTTTCCAATTTGTATTCATTTTATTTCTTTTTCTTCTTGATTGCCATGGCTAGGACTTCCAAAACTATGTTTAATAGTGGTGACAGTGGACATCCTTGTCTTCTTCCTGATCTTAGAGGAAATGCTTTCAGATTTTCACCATTGAGAATGATGTTTGCTGTGGGTTTGTTGTATATGCCTTTTATTAAGTTAAGGTAGGTTCCCTCTATGCCCACTTTCTGGAGAGTTTTTATTATTAATGGGTGTTGGATTTTGTCAAAAGCTTTTTCTGCATCTACTAAGATGATCATTTGGTTTTTCTTCTTCAATTTGTTAATATGGTGTATCACATTGATTGATTTGCATATATTGAAGAATCCTTGGGATAAATCCCACTTGATCGTGGTGTATGATCCTTTTAATGTGTTGTTGGATTCTGTTTGCTAGTATTTTGTTGAGGATTTTTGCATCTATATTCATCAGTGATATTGGTCTGTAATTTTCTTTTTTTGTAGTATCTTTGTCTGGTTTTGGTATCAGGGTGATGGTGGCCTCATAGAATGAGTTTGGGAAGTATGAATTCTTAAGTCTGTCCAGGTTGAGTATTAACACATCAAATTACATCAGCCACTTCTCTGGTGAGCTGTCTCTAGACAAGGTATTGTATGAGCGTTAGCTCCAGAGATGATATTTTCCATAAGGATCTACTCCTCTAATTGGTAAAATTCTGGCCTTATATCTCAACCCCAAAGCAGGATGAATGATGCATTCTCAATTATAAAGAACCTTCAAGAGATGAACAGGTAAATAAAGTGGCTGTTTCTAAAAATACATAGTCTGTGCTAGCTCTCTGCTTTCCTCTGCACAGCCCATCTGGATGGATCCTCAACATCTTCAGTCTCTCACCCAGCCACCTCACCCTTTATCACCAAAGATTGTGCAGGGATTTGGGTTTATCAGAGCTTCAAAATTAGCAACTAGACAACATGCCATGCTTGTCCTAGGTGTGCTGATACATTCCTCTTAATATCTTTTTTTTTTTTTTTTTTTTTTTTTTTTGCGGTACGTGGGCCTCTCACTGCTGTGGCCTCTCCCGCCGCAGAGCACAGGCTCCGGACGCGCAGGCCCAGTGGCCATGGCTCACGGGCCCAGCCGCTCCGCGGCATGTGTGATCCTCCTGGACCAGGGCACGAACCCATGACCCCTGCATCGGCAGGCAGACTCTCAACCACTGCGCCACCAGGAAAGCCCTCTTAATATCTTATTGATTCATTTTGGGCTACTCTACATATTAAGAAAAGTACAGAGAATAATATACAAGCACCCATATGTTTACTATCCAGATTTAGCAACTAGTAACATTTTACCATATATTCTACAGATCTTTTATTTTATTATTAATGAAATAAACATCTCATATATTAAGTCTTCAATGTCATTTCCTTTCCTCCCTCCCCAGAGATAAGCATTATTCTGAGGTTCATGTGTATCCTTCCCACCTGTATTAGTTTCCCAGGGAAGCCATAATAAAGTACCACAAATTGTAGCTTAAACAACAGAAATTTATTGTCTCACAGTTCTGGAGGCTACACATTGGAGATCAAAGTGAGAACAGGGCCTTGCTCCCTCTGAAGGCACTAGGGAAGGATCTATTCCAGGACTCTCTCCTAACTTCTGGTAGTTCCTTGCCTTGTGGCAGCATAACTCCTTCCTTATATTGTTATTTTCCCTGTGTGCATGTCTCTGTGTCCAAATTTCCCCTTTGATAAGGATATCAGTCATATTGGTTTATGGGCCCACATGACTCCACTGTGACCTCATCTTAGCTATTTATATGTGCAATTACTATTTCCAAATATCATTCTGAGAACCTGGGTGCAGGGGGTGGAGGGGTTGTTAGGACTTCAACATATGAATTTGGGGAGGACAAAATTCAATCCATAACACCACCCATGTATTAATGCTTTTACTATATATGATTTTTCCACACACATACATAGTATTATGTGTAGATAAACTTTTTAAAATTTTTACTTTATATTGGAGTATAGTTGATTTACAATATTGTGTTAGCTTCAGGTGTACAGCAAAGTGATTCAGTTATACATATATCCTTTTTCAGATTCTTTTCCCATTTAGGTTATTACAGAATATTGAGTAGAGTTCCCTGTGTTATACAGTAGGTCCTTGTTGATTATCTATTTTATATATAGTAGTGTGTATATATTAATTACAAACTCCTAAATTATCCCTCCCCCCTCACCTTTCCCCTTAGGTAACCATAAGTTTGTTTTCTAAGTCTGTGACTCTCTTTCTCTTTTATAAATAAGTTCATTTGTACCATTTTTTTGATTCCACATATAAGTGATATCATATATTTTTCTTTCTCTGACTTACTTCACATAGTATGATAATCTCTAGGTCCATCCATGTTGCTGCAAATGATGTTATTTCATTCTTTTTTATGGCTGAGTAATATTCCATTATATATATGTACCACATCTTCTTTATCAATTCATCTGTCAATGAACATTTAGGTGCTTCCATGTCTTGACTATTGTATATAGTGCTGCTATGAATATTAGGGTACATGTATCTTTTCAACTTATGGTTTTATCCAAATATATGCCCAGGAGTGGGATTGCTGTATCATATGGTAGCTCTTTTTTTAGTTTTTTAAGGAACCTCTGTACTGTTCTCCATAAAGTGGCTGTACAAATTACATTCCCACCAACAGTGTAGTAAGGTTCCCTTTTCTCCACACCCTCTCCAACATTTATTGTTTGTAGACATTTCGATGATGGCCATTCTGACCAGTGTGAGGAAATATCTCATTGTAGCTTTGATTTGCACTTCTATAATAATTAGCAATGTTGAGCATCTTTTCATGTGCTTCTTGGCCAGCTGTATGTCTTCTTTGGAAAAATGTCTATTTAGATCTTCTGCCCATTTTTGATTGGGTTGTTTGTTTTTCTGATATTGAACTGCATGAGCTGTTTGTATATTTTGGAGATTAATCCCTTGTTGGTCACTTCATTTGCAAATATTTTCTCCCATTCTGTGGGCTATCTTTTCATTTTGTGTATGGTTTCCTTTGCTGTGAAAAAGCTTTTAGGTTTAATTAGGTCCCATTTAAAAATTTTTGTTTTTATTTTCCTTACTCTAGGAGGTGGATCCAAAAAGATATTGCTGTGATTTATGTCAAAGAGTGTTCTGCCTATGTTTTCCTCTAAAAGTTTTATAGTATCCAGTCTTACATTTAGGTCTTTAATCCACCTTGAATTTATTTTTGGGTATGGTAATACACAATGTTCTAATTTCATTCTTTTACATGTGGCTATCCAGTTTCCCAGCACAACTTATTGAAGCGACTGTCTTTTCTCCATTGAATATTCTTGTCTCCTTTGTTTAATTAATTAATCTACAACAATTAATTAATTGCCCATAAGTGTGTGGGTTTATTTCTGGGCTTTCTATTCTGTTCCATTGATCTATATGTCTGTTTTTGTGCCAGTGTCATACTGTTTTGATTACTGTAGGTTTATAGTATAGTCTGATGTCAGGGATCCTGATTCCTCCAGCTCTGCTTTTCTTTCTCAAAATTGCTTTGCCTATTTGGAATCATCTCTGTTTCAATATAAATTTAAAAATTTTTTGTTCTCCTTCTGTGAAAAGTGCCATTGGTAATTTGGTAGGGATTGCATTGAATCTGTAGATTGCTTTGGGTAGTATAGTCATTTTGACAATATTGATTCTTCCAATCCAAGTACATGGTATATCTTTCCATCTGTTTGTGTCATCTTCAATTTCTTTCATGAGCATCTTAGAGTTTTCAGAGTACAGGTCTTTTGCCTCTTTAGGTAGGTTTATTCCTAGGAAATTTATTCTTTTTGATGCAATGGTAAATGCATCTTTTGTTGTTAGTGTATAAAAATGAAACAGATTTTTGTGTATTAATTTTGTATGCTGCAACTTTATCAAATAATTGATGAGCTCTAGTAGTTTTCTGGTAGCATCTTTAGGATTTTTTATGTATAGTATCATGTCATCTGCAAACAGTGACAGTGTTACTCTTTTTCCAATTTGGATTCCTTTTGTTTCCTTTTTTTTTTTAATCTCTGAATGACATGGCTAGACTTCCAAAACTATGTTGAATAAAAGTGGCAAGAGTGCACATCCTTGTCTTGTTCCTGATCTTAGAGGAAATGCTTTCAGCTTTTCACTGTTGAGTATGATGTTAGCTATGGTTTTGTCATGTATGGCCTTTATTATGTTGAGGTAGGTTCCCTCTATGCCCACTTTCTGGAGAGTTTGTATCATAAAAGGGCATTGAATTTTGTCAAAAGGTTTTTCTGCATCTTTTGAGATTAATCATATGGTTTTTATTCTTCAATTTGTTAATGTGGTGTATCATACTGATTGATTTGCAAATATTGACAAATTCTTGCATCCCTGGGATAAACTCCACTTGATCATGGTATATGAACTTCTTAATGTATTGCTAGATTCAGTTTGCTAGTATTTTGTTGAGGATTTTTGCGTCTATGTTCAGCAGTGATATTGGCTTGTTATTTTTTTTGTGAGTGTGGTGTCTTTGTCTGGTTTTGGTAACGGGGGTGATGGCGACCTTATAGAATGAGTTTGGGAGTGCTCCTTCCTCTGAAATTTTTTGGAATAATTTCAGAAGGGTAGGTGTTAAGTCTTCTCAATATTTGATAGAATTTGCCTGTGATGCCATCTGGTCCTGGACTTTTGTCTGTTGAGAGAATTTTAATCAAGTTTCAATTCCAGTACTTGTGATTGGTCTCTTCATATTTTCTATTTCTTCCTGGTTCAGTCTTGGAAGATTGAACCTTCTAAGAATTTGTCCATTTCTTCTAGGTTGTCCATTGTATTGACATATAATTGCTTGTAGTAGTGTCTTATGATCCTTTGTATTTCTGTGATGTCAGTTGTAACTTCTTTTTCATTTCTAATTTTATTGATTTGAGTCCTCTCCCTCTTTTTCTTGATGAGTCTGGCCAAAGGTTTATCAGTTTTGATTATCTTTTCAAACAACCAGTTTCACTGATTTTTGCTATTGTTTTCCATCTCTATTTCATTTATTTCTGCTCTGATCTTTATGATGTCTTTCCTTCTACTAACTTTGGGTTTTGTTTGTTCTTCTTTCTCTAGTTACTTTAGGTGTAAGGTTAGTTTGTTTATTTGAGGTTTTTCTTGTTTCCTGAGGTACGATTGTATTGCTATAAACTTCCCTCTTAGAACTGCTTTTACTGCATCCCATAGGTTTTGAATCATTGTGTTTTCATATTCATGTCTCTAGGTATATTTTGATTTCCTCTTAGATTTCTTCAGTGATCCATTAGTGTGCTGTTTGTTTTGTTTTGTTTTGTAGCATATTATTTACCCTCTACGTGGTTGTGTTTTTTGCAGTTTTTTTTTCTTGTAGTTGAGTTCTAATCTCATAGCACTTTGGTCAGAAAAGATGCTTGATACAATTTCAATTTTCTTAAATTTACTGAGGCTTGCTTTGTGGCTCAGCATGTGATCTATCTTGGAGAATGTTCCATGTGCACTTGAGAAGAATGTGTGTTCTGCTGCTTTCAAATGGAATGTTCTATAAATATCAATTAAGTCCCTCTGATCTAATGTGTCATTTAAGGTCTGTGCTTCATTATTGATTTTCTGTCTGCATGATCTGTTCATTGATGTAAGTGTGGTGTTAAAGTCCCCCGCTATTATTGTGTTACTGTCAATTTCTCATTTTATGGCTGTTAGCATTTGCCTCATACAATAAGGTGTGCCTATGTTGGGTGCATATATATTTATAATTGCTATATCTCCTTCTTGGATTGATCCCTTGATCGTTATGTAGTGTCCTTCTTTGTTGCTTGTAATGATCTTTATTTTAAAGTCTATTTTGTCTGATATGCATATTGCTACTCCAGCTTTCTTTTGATTTCCATTTGTATGGAATACCTTTTCCATCTTTTCACTTTCAGTCTGTATGTGTCCCAAGATCTGAAGTGGGTCTCTGGTGGACAGCATATATAGGGGTGTTGTTTTTCCATCCATTCAGCCAGTGAATGTCTTTCGGTTGGAACATTTAATCCATTTACATTTAAGGTAGTTATCAATATGTATGTTCTTAATGACATTTTGTTAACTGTTTTGGATTTGTTTTTGTAGGTCTTTTTTTCCCCTTCCTCCTTTGTTCTTTTCTCTTGTGATTTGATGACTAACTTTAGTGGTGTGTTTGGATTCCTTTTCTTTTTTGTGTGTGTATGTATTACAGAGTTTTGGTTTGTGGTTATCATGAGGTTTTGATATAGCAGTCTGTATATATGCAAGATTCTTTTATGTTGCTGGTCTTTTAATTTCAAATGCATTCTAATATCCTGAATTTGTACTCTCCTCACAATTGCTGCTTTTGATATCATATTTTTGTGTTGATAATTTGCTATTTTACTGTATGTTTGCCTTTACTGGTAAGATTTCTCATTCATAATTTTCTTGTTTCTAGTTGTGGTCTTTTCTTTTCCACCTACAGAAGTTCCTTTAGCATTTGTTGTAAAGCTGATTTGGTGGCACTGAATTCTCTTAGCTTTTGATTGTCTGTAAAGCTTTTGATTTCTCCATCAAATATGAATTAGAGGCTTGCTGGGTAGAGCATTATTTGTTGTAGATTTTCCCCTTTCATCACTTTAAATATTTCATGACATTTCGTTCTGACCTGCAGAGTTTCTGCTGAAAAATCAGCTGATAACCTTATGGGGATTCCCTTATGTTATTTGTTGTTTTCCCTTGTTGCTTTTAATATTTTCCCTTTGTCTTTAATTTTTGTCAGTTTGATTACTATGTGTCTCGGCACATTCCTCCTTGGGTTACTCCTGCCTCGGACTCTTTGTGCTTCGTGAACGTGGGTGACTATTTCCTTTTCCATGTTAGGGAAGTTTTCAGCTATTATATCTTCAAATATTTTCTCAGGTCCTCTCTCTCTCTCTCTCTCTCTCTTCTCCTTCTGGGACCCCTATAATGTGAATGTTGGTGTGCTTAATGTTGTCCCAGAGATCCTTTATACTGTCCTCATTTTTTTTCATTCCTTCTTCTTTATTCTGTTCTGCAGCAGTGATTTCCACCATTTTGTCTTCCAGCTCACTTATCTATTCTTCTGTCTCATTTTTTCTGCTATTGATTTCTTGTAGTGTATTTTTCATTTCAGTTATTGTATTGTTCATCTGTTTGTTCTTTATATCTTCTAGCTCTTCGTTAAACATTTCTTGTATCTTCTCGGTCAGTGTCTCCATTCTTTTTCCAAAATATTGGATCATCTTTACTATCATTACATTTAATTATTTTTTGGTAGATTGCCTATCTCCACTTCGCTTAGTTGTTCTTATGGAGTTTTATCTTGTTCCTTTATCTAGAACATATTCCTTTGCCATCTCATTTTGTCTAACTTTCTGTGATTGTGGTTTCCATTCCACAGGCTGCAGGGTTGTAGTTTCTCTTGCTTCTCATGTCTTCCCCCTGGTAAATGAGGCTGGTCTAAGAGGTTTGTGCAGGCTTCCTGGTGGGAGGGACTTCTGCCAGCCCACTGGTGAGTGGAGCTGGGTCTTGTCCCTTTGGTGGGCAGGGCCATGTCAAGTGTTGTATTTAGAGATGGCTGTGGGCTCAGGAAAATTTTGGGCAGCCTGTCTGCTGCTGGGTGGTGCTGTGTTCTCACCCTGTTGGTTGGCCTGAGGCATCCCAGCACTGGAGCCTACAGGCTGTTGGCTGGGGCCAGGTCTTGTGACAAAATGGTGGCCTCCAGGAGAGCTCACACCAGTGAGTGAGACCTTGTGTGCACACTCCAAGAGTGCCATTTTTGTTTCCCTCAGTCCTGTGGAGTTCCTGTGATCAAGTCCCACTGACTTTCAAAGCCAAATATTTTGGGGTCTCCTCCTCCCAATGCCAGACCCCCAGGCTGGGGAACTTGATGTGGGGCTCAGAATTCTCACTCCTGTGGGAAAACCTCTGGAATATAATTATTTTCCAGTTTGTGAGTAGCCCACCAGTCAGGTATGGGATTTGATTTTATCACAAATGTGCCCCTCCTACCACCATATTGTGGCTTCTTCTTTGTCTTTGGATGTAGAATATCTTTTTTGGTATGTTCCAGTCTTTTTTGTTGATCTTTGTTCAGCAGTTAGTTGTGATTTTGGTGTTTTCATGAGAGGAGTTAAGCTCAAGTCCTTCTACTCTGCCATCTTGTCTCCTAGTCTGTATAAACTTTTATATAAATGTTATTGAACTGTATGTATCTTTCATAACTCTTTTTTCTAGTCCAAAATATGGATTGTTGTTCTGAAATGTATCAGTATGACAAATTTCCAGTACTTCATTTATAGTACTTCACTGTACAAATGTACCACTATCCTCTCTATACAAAAATTTAAAATATCTACAAGGTTCAAGATGTCATATGATCAGTAAATAATAACACGTACATGAGTCTTGGGCTTGGACTACATGAGCTCTCTGGTTCCAGTCTTTGAAAAGATTATGTGGATTTTTAATTGTATTTTGTGATCCTGCAATTTTATGATTTCAGGGCTTAGCTAGTTCCATTGTTAAGGAAGTTTCAGGCAGTAAAATGAGAGCCACTTAACTGTTAGGGAATATCACTAAACAACAAAGATGAGAGGAAAGATATTTTAATTGATGAATAAGTATTAAAAGTTCAAGTTTGGTTTGAGAGAATTCTAGGGAGTTCCATCCCACTCCATGGGATGTGCCTGTAGAAGGAAGGCAGAGGTTGGAGATGAGGTATATGCCCTGCTCCCTGACTCTCCTGGACTGGTCTTTGGGGCAGGAAGTTGATCCCACTGTCCTTTGATCAGAAGTCACAGTGAGCAGCCAACCCTACAAAAACGAGTTAAATAGTAACTTGAAAACTACAGAAAGGCTCCCAGATATTCTTGCAATTGAACAGCCTGGAACCCCATCTGCTCTGTGGTCTCCCCTGTCCAGGGTTTGAGCCATGGCTCACACAAGATTCAGCAAAGTGAAGGATGTCTTGATCTTAAAGGCAGAATATACAGTACAGCTGAGGTGGGCTCACATGGTCAGCTGCAGGGAGGAGAAAGCCCACCAGCACATGCAATTACTCCACAAGGCCATCGAATACAGGTGCCAAGAGATAGACAAGGAGATGGACACCTTGGGCAAGTTCTTAGAGAAAGTGAAAACGTCTACTGGTCATTTGACTCAGAGCTGCCAGCATGAATGGAGTGATAGGAGCCTTCCCGAGGAGCAATCTCAGAGAAAGAGACATTGACTGCCTTTGCCAAGGGCCACTTTCTTCCTGTTTGATGGTGTGACATCTGGCATCCATGAGCACCTTCTACTTTTGTGGCTCTCCATGTTTATTACTTTCTGAAGAACCCCATGGGAAAACTCCAAATACCAGGCCCTTGAGGAAAATGCTGGAAAACCAGATGGGATTTGTTTTCTGGGGCTGGGAAATGAGATTAGATGTGAATTTTAAGGAAAGACCTCCACTTTCCTTGCCCGCTACATGGGTCTTTGAAATGTCTTGTTCAAAATTTGGAAATTGTGTGCATGGACCTCCACAGGGAAAGTGCCAACTTGGTATGAGGCAGTGAATTTCCTCAGATGGTCATATGGTACATTTCTCAAGACAAACCATCTAAACAGAACTTTCTAAATGAACTTTTAACTTGAGAGGCACTGTAGAAGTATAGGTAAGCTTACTATTAAATTTTAACATGTTTGAGATGTGAAGAATAAATTTTTCAAAGACCTCAAAAATTAGCATACCCCTCTCCCCACCTTGCACTTCAAGGTATGCATGGGTCGAAGTGAAAGCATAGCACAGCTGGAGCAGTGGCAGAAGTGGCCTGAAAAACAAAGCTGAAAAATACTCTGAAAGCTTCTCTTTCTCTTTCCTGGCCTTCCCTGAGGGCAGAAATCCAAGGAGCCTCACTCACATGCAGTGTCACCCCCATATCCTGGCTGTCATCCATGGTCACCGTGGCCTGCACCAAAGTGAGATATGTCTCGGTATGAAAGGTTGATATGCCTGAAGTGAGACCAATTTAGTCTCAGGGTGGAGGAGAGAGACCATGGACTTTAAAGAAAATGCCATGTAAATGATGTAAGTAAAATGATAAGGATCTCATTTTTATGTGCTGCCAAAATGTGAAAAATATGCAAATAGCCCGTTACGGGTTTCTATTTGGACTACACGGTTTCCTTGGAGGGCCTCAAGTCTGAGACTCACAAACACACACATATAAATATTCCCTAATTTTTGCTTTTATCAGTATGGATAGCCCCAAACTGTATAAAGAATCACAGATAAAAATCACAGGGAAGGAGACAGAAGATTGTGGACATAAATAGAATCTCTACAAAGGGACCATCAGAGATCTCTAACAAAAAAGGAATTTTAAAACAATTGTTCCCAAAAGCTGGCATGGCTTTAAAATTGGAACTGATAACATACAGCATCTACTTTGATTTGTCTTTGATGCTTTACTCTGAAACTAGGCTAAGGAGAAGCTATTTTAGAGATTTTCCTGGTATTGATCAGAAACTGCACAGGATTTCTACTTTGGTTATTTAAGTTATATTTCATTGTCTCATTCCCATTCACTTTCTCTCTGAAATAATCTTCATATCTATTACTGTAATTTTAACAAATGAATAACTAAAGTTTATCAGTGCTTAAAAATTATTTAAATAAAAATGCAAACTAACAATAAGGTACTACTGTAAAGCACAAAGAACTATATTCAATATCATGTGATAAACCATAATGGAAAAGAATATGAAAAATAATATATATATGTATAACTGAGTTACTTTGCTGTACAGCAGAAATTAAACACAACATTGTAAATCAACTATACTTCAATAATTTTTTTAAAATTGCAAACTATATTTTTTCAAATAAAGAGAAAGCTCAGAATTTGACAAAGTGCTATACTTCTCTTTTTAAGATCGACCATGGTGTTTGGGTTTATGTGTAAAACATTTGTGCACCAAAGTAGAATGATGATGGGTTTAGTGTCAGACAGCCTTTGCTCAAATCCTGTCTACCAGTTATGTGATGTTAGGCACAACATAGAGTCTCTCTGAATCTCAGTTTACTTATTTGTAAGGCACTAATAATAACTACTTAGCACAGTCATTTTAAAAATTTAGTAAAGTCGTGGACGTTACAGTGCCTGGCACAGAGCAGGTGCTCAAAAAATGGCAGCTGTGGTGATAGTAGTTGTAATTTTCTGGGACCCAAGTCCCAGCTCTTTCATTAATTTGCTGTGTAATTTTAGGCTAGCCTCTCTACTCCTAAGTATGGGATGTAGAGATGGGACTAGATAGTCCGTACATCCTTTTCAGGATAAAGTCTCTGTTTCTAACAAGCTATGGGTCTAATATTTGAGGCACTGTAAGAAGGGTCAGGGAACCTGCATAGATGCAAATGTAGGGTTTGGTTAACTTTAACTGTAGCCACATTTACTGTGCACTTGTCATTAGGCACTAGTCTAAGCCTTTTCCATGTATGAACACATTTAATTCTCACAACTCCATGATTAAAGCACTATCATTACCCTGTCTTACAGATGAGAACACAGAAGCACAGAGAGGTTATGTATCTTGCCCAAGGTCTCAGAGGTAGTAAGGAGAAGAGCCAGGATTCAAACTGAGGTGGCCTTCAGAGCTCATATTTGTTTTAACCAGTGTGCTTTATAGGCTTTCTAAGGAGATTGGTTTACTGACAACTAACCCACCACCCTCCAGTCTAAATTCACAGGTAATACCAACATTTATTCCTATTTATTTTTCTTTCATGGGCCCAGAGCAAACCTTTATAATGTTTGGTAGAGGATGATTGTTCTACATGGATCCAGGGCCGTGTTTACCTTCTTGTAAGTATCTGGTGCTAACGTCCTGCTATCTTCTAATTAGCCTCTGAAGTCAGAGAAATGTGGTTTCAATCCCCACATCAGTAATAACTATTTGAATTTAGCAACATACTTAACCTCATCAAGTCTCAGTTTCCCCATCTGTAATGGAGGGTATATATGGGAATCTTTTATTTTTATTTATTTATTTTTTATTGGAGTATAGTTGATTTACAATGTTGTGTTAGTTTCAGGTGTACAGCAAAGTGATTCAGTTATAGATATACATATATATTCTTTTTCATATTATTTTCCTTTATAGGTTATTACAAGATATTGAGTATAGTTCCCTGTGCTATATAGTAGATCCTATTTTATACACAGTACTCTGTATATGTTAGTCCCAACCTCCTAATTTATCCCTTCCCCCCTTTCCCCTTTGGTAACCATAAATTTGTTTTCTATGTCTGTGAGTCTCTTTCTGTTTTGTGAATGAGTTCATTTGTATCATTTTTTTGATTCCACATACAAGCAATATCACATGATATTTTTCTTTCTCTGTCTGACTTACTTCACATAGTATGATAATTCCTAGGTCCATCCATGCTGCTGCAGATGGCAATATTTCCATCTTTTTTATGGCTGAGTAATATTCCTTTGTGTATATATACCACATCTTCCTTATCCATTCATTTGTTGTTGGACATTTAGGTTGCTTCCATGTCTTGCCTATTGTGAATAGTGCTGCTATGAACATAGGGGTACATGTATCTTTTCAAATTATAGTTTTGTCCAGATGTATGCCCAGGAGTGGGATTGCTGGATCATAAGATAATTCTATATTTAACTTTTTAGGGAAACTCCATATTGCTCTCCAAAGTCACTGCACCAATTTAAATTCCCACCAACAGCATAGCAGGGTTCCCTTTTCTCCACACCCTCTCCAGCATTTCTTATTTGTAGACTTTTTGTTGATGGCCATTCTGACTGGTGTGAGGTGATAACTCATTATAGTTTTGATTTGCATTTCTCTAATAATTAGCAATGTTGAGCATTTTTATGTGCCTATTAGCCATCTGTATGCATTCTTTGGATAAATGTCTATTTATGTCTTCTGCCCATTTTTTGATTAGGTTGTTTGGTTTTTGGTTATTGAGTTGTATGTGTTGTTTGAGTATTTTGGAAATTAAGCCCCTGTTGGTTACATCGTTTGCAAATACTTTCTTCCAGTCCGTGGGTTGTCTTTTCATTTTGTTTATGGTTTCCTTTGCTATGCAAATCTTGTAAGTTTGATTAGATCCCATTTATTTATTTTTCTTTTATTTCTATTGCCTTGGGAGACTGACCTAAGAAAGCATTGGTACAAATCGAAATTGGTTCAAGATGGCAGAGTAGAAGGACGTGTGTTCACTCCCTCTTGCGAGAGCACCAGAATCACAACTAACTGCTGAACAATCATCGACAGGAAGACACTGGAACTCACCAAAAAATATACCCCACATCCAAAGATAAAGGAGAAGTCACAATGAGATGGTCAGGGGGCAAAATCACAATAAAATCAAATCCCATAATCACTGGGTAGGTGACTCACAAACTGGAGAACAATTATACCACAGAAGTCCACACACTGGAGTGAAGGCTCTGAACCCCATGTCAGGTTTCCCAACCTGGGGGTCTGGCAATGGGAGAGGAGTTCCCAGAGAATCAGACTTTGAAGGCCAGTGGGATTTGATTGCAGGACTTTGACAGGACTGGGGGAAACAGAGACTCCACTCTTGGAGGGCACACACAAAGTAGTGTGCACATCAGAACACAGGGGAAGCAGCAGTGACCCCACAGGAGACTGAACCAGAGCTACCTGCTAGTGTTAGAGGGTCTAATGCAGAGGCGGGGGGCGGGGTTGGCTGTGCCTCACCATGGGGACAAGGACAGTGGCAGAAGAAGTTCTGGGAAGTACTCCTTGGCATGAACCCTCCCAGAGTCTGCCATTAGCCTCACCAAATAGCCTGTAGCCACCAGTGCTGGATTGCCTCAGGCCAAACAACCAACAGGGAGGGAACTCAGCCCCACCCATCAGCAGACAAGTGTATTAAAGTTTTACTGAGTTCTGCCCACCAGAGAAACACCTAGCTCTACCCACCACCAGTCCCTCCCATAAGAAAGCTTGCAACAAGCCTCTTAGATAGCCTCATCCATCAGAGGGCAGACAGCAGAAGCAAGAAGAATTACAGTCCTGCAGCCTGTAGAATGAAAAGCACATTCACAGATAGACAAAATGAAAAGGCAGAGGGTTATGTACCACATAAAGGAACAAGATAAAATGCCAGAAAAAGAATTAAATGAAGTGGAGATAGGCAAACTTCCAGAAAAAGCATTCAGACTAGTGATAGTAGAGATGATCCAGGACCTTGGAAAAAGAATGGAAGCAAAGATCGAGAAGATGCAAGAAATGTTTAACAAAGATTAGAAGAATTAAAGAACAAACAGAGATGAACAATAAAATAACTGAAATGAAAACTACACTAGAAGGAATCAATAGCAGAATAACTGAGGCAGAAGAATGGATAAGTGACCTGGAAGACAGAATGGTAGAAATCACTGCTGCAGGACAGAATAAAGAAAAAAGAATGAAAAGAAATGAAGACAGCCTAAGAGACCTCTGGGACAACATTAAACTACCAACATTCACATTGTAGGGGTCCCAGAAGGAGAAGAGAGAGAAAAGGACCTGAGAAAATATTTGAAGAGATTATAGTCGAAAATTTCCCTAACACAGGAAATGAAATAGCCACCCAAGTCCAGGAAGCACAGAGAGTCCCAGGCAGGATAAACCCAAGGAGAAACATGCTGAGACACACAGTAATCGAACTGATAAAAATTAAAGACAAAGAAAAATTATTAAAAGCAGCAAGGGAAAAATGACAAATAACATACAAGGGAACTCCCATAAGGTTAACAGCTGATTTCTCAGCAGAAACTCTACAAGCCAGAAGGGAGTGGCACGATATAGTTAAAGTGATGAAAGGGAAGAAACTACAGCCAAGATTACTCTACCTGGCAAGGATCTCATTCAGATTCAATGGAGAAATCAAAAGCTTTACAGACAAGCAAAAGCTAAGAGAATTCAGCACCACCAAACCAGCTCTACAGCAAGTGCTAAAGGAACTTCTCTAAGTGGGAAAAACAAGAGAAGAAAAGGACCTACGAAAACAAACCCAAAACAATTAAGAAAATGGTAATAGGAACATACATATCGATAATCACCTTAAATGTGAATGGATTAAGTGCTCCAAGCAAAAGACACAGGCTAACTGGATGGATACAAAAACAAGACCCATATATATGATGTCTACAAGAGACCCACTTCAGACCTAGGGACACATACAGACTGAAAATGAGGGGATGGAAAAAGATATTCAATGCAAATGGGAATCAAAAGAAAGCTGGAGTAGCAATACTCATATCAGATAAAATAGACTTTAAAATAAAGAATGTTACAAGAGACAAGCAAGGCCACTACATAATGATCAAGGGATCAATCCAAGAAGAAGATATAACAATTATAAATATATATGCACCCAACATAGGATCACCTCAATGCATAAGGCAAATGCTAACAGCTATAAAAGAGGAAATTGACAGGAACACAATAATAGTGGGGGATTTTTAACACCTCACTTACACCAATGGACAGATCATCAGACAGAAAATTAATAAGGAAACACAAGCTTTAAATGACACAATAGACCAGATACACTTAATTGATATTTATAGGACATTCCATCCTAAAACAGCACATTACACTTTCTTCAAGTGCACATGGAACACTTTCCAGGATAAATCACATCTTGGGTCACAAATCAAGCCTTGGTAAATTTAAGAAAATTGAAATCATGTCAAGCATCTTTTCCAACAACAACACTATGAGGTTAGAATCCAATTACAGGGAAAAAAAGGTAAAAAACACAAACACATGGAGGCTAAACAATACATTGCTAAGTAACCAAGATATCACTGAAGAAATCAAAGAGGAAATCAAAAAATACCTAGAGATAAATGACAATGAAACACGATGATCCAAAACCTATGGGTTGCAGCAAAAGCAGTTCTAAGGGGGAAGTTTATAGCAATACAATCCTACCACAAGAAACAAGAAAAACCTCAAATAAATAATCTAACATTACACTTAAAGGAACTAGAGAAAGAAGAACAAACAAAACCCAAAGTTAGTTGAAGGAAAGGAATCATAAAGCTCATAGTAGAAATAAATGAAATAGACACAATGAAAACAATAGCAAATATCAATAAAACTAAAAACTGATTCATTGGGAAGATAAACAAAATTGATAAAACTTTAGCTGGACTCATCAAGAAAAAGAGGGAGAGGACACAAATCAATAAAATTAGAAATGAAAAAGAACTAACAATGGACACCACAGAAGTACAAAGCATCATAAGAGATTACTACAAGCAACTCTATGCCAATAAAATAGACAACATGGAAGAAATGGACAAGTTCTTAGAAAGTTATAACCTTCCAAGACTGAACCAGGAAGAAATAGAAAACATGAACAGATAAGTTACAAGTAATGAAATTGAAACTGTGATTTAAAATCTTCTAACAAACAAAAGTCCAGGACCAGATGGCTTCACGGGTGAATTCTAACAAATATTGACAGAAGAGCTAACACCCATCCTTCTCAAACTCTTCCAAAAAATTGCAGAGGAAGGAACAATCCCAAACTCATTCTACGAGGCCACCATCACCCTGATACCAAAACCAAAGATACTACAAAAAAAGAAAATTACAGACCAATATCACTGATGAATATAGATGCAAAAATCCTCAGCAAAATACTAGCAAACAGAATCCAACAACACATTAAAAGGATCATACACCATGATCAAGTGCGATGTATCCCAGGGATGCAAGGATTCTTCACTATATGCAAGTCAATCAATGTGATACACCATATTAACAAATTGAAGAATAAAAACCATATGATCATCTCAATAGATGCAGAAAAAGCTTCTGACAAAATTCAACACCCATTTATGATAACTCTTCAGAAAGTGGGCATAAAAGGGACCTACCTCAACATAATAAAGGGCATATATGACAAACCCACAGCAAACATCATTCTCAATGGTGAAAAACTGAAAGCATTTCCTCTAAGATCAGGAACAAGACAAGGAGGTCCACTCTCACCACTATTATTCAACATAGTTTTGGAAGTCCTAGCCATGGCAATCAGAGAAGAAAAAGAAATAAAAGGAATACAAATCGGAAAAGAAGAAGTAAAACTGTCACTGTTTGCAGATGACATGATACTATACATAGAGAATCCTAAAAATGCCACCAGAAAACTACTAGAGCTAATCAATGAATTTGGTTAAGCTGCAGGATACAAAATTAATGCACAGACATCTCTTGCATTCCTATACACTAATGATGAAAAATCTGAAATAGAAATTAAGGAAACACTCCCATTTACCATTGCAAAAAAAAAAGAATAAAATACCTAGGAAGAAACCTACCTAGGGAGACAAAAGAACTGTATGCAGAAAACTATAAGACGCCGATGAAAGAAATCAAAGATGATACCAACACATGGAGAGATATACCATGTTCTTGGATTGGAAGAATCAATATTGTGAAAATGATTATACTACCCAAAGCAATCTATGGATTGAATGCAATCCCTACCAAATTACCAGGGGCATTTTTTACTGAACTAGAACAAAAAGTTTTAAAATTTGTATAGAGACACAAAAGACCCCGAATAGCCAAAGCAGTCTTGAGCGGAAAAAACGGAGCTTGAAGAATCAGACTCCCTGACTTCAGACTATACTACAAAGCTACATTGATCAAGACAATATGGTACTGGCACGAAAACAGAAATATAGATCAATGGAACAGGATAGATGGCCCAGAGATAAACCTACGCACCTATGGTCAACTAATCTATGACAAAGGAGGCAAGGATATACAATGGAGAAAAGACAGTCTCTTCAGTAAGTGGTGCTGGGAAAACTGGACAGCCACATGTAAAAGAATGAAATTAGAACACCCCCTAACACCATACAGAAAAATAAACTCAAAATGGATTAGACACCTAAACGTAAGACTCTTAGAGGAAAATATAGGAAGAACACTCTTTGACATAAATCACAGCAAGATCTTTTTTGACCTACCTCCTAGAGTAATGGAAATAAAAACAAAAATAAACAAATGGGACCTAATGAAACTTAAGAGCTTTTGCACAGCAAAGGAAACTATAAAAAAGATGAAAAGACTACCCTCAGAATGGGAGAAAATATTTGCAAATGAATCAATGGACAAAGGATTAATCTCCAAAATATATAAACAGCTCATGCAGCTCAATATTAAAAAAAACAAACAACCCAATAAAAAAATGGACAGAAGACCTAAATAGAAATTTCTTTGAAGAAGACATACAGATGGCCAAGAGGCACATGAAAAGCTGCTCAACATCACTCATTATTAAAGAAATGCAAATCAAAACTACAATGAGGTATCACCTCACACTGGTTAGAATGGGCATCATCAGAAAATCTACAAACAGCAAATGCCAGAGAGTGTGTGCAGAAAAGGGAACCCTCTTGCACTGTTGGTGGGAATGTAAATTGATACAACCACTATGGAGAACTGTATGGAGGTTCCTTAAAAAACTAACAACAACTATCATATGACCCGGCAATATCACTACTGGGCATATACCCAGAGAAAACCATAATTCAAAAAGACCCATGCACCCCAGTGTTCATTGCAGCACTATTTACAATAGCCAGGTCATGGAAGCAACCTAAATGCCCATGAACAGATGAATGGATAAAGAAGATGTGGTACATATATACAATGGAATGAATGAAATTGGGTCATTTGTAGAGATGTGGATGGATCTAGAGACTGTCATGCAGAGTGAAGTAAGTCAAAAAGAGAAAATCAAATATCATATATTAATACATATATGTGGAATCTAGAAAAATGGTATAGATGAACCAGTTTGCAAGGCAGAAATAGAGACAGATGTAGAAAACAAACGTATGGACACCAAGGGGTGAAAGCAGGGTTGGGGGGGATGAATTGGAAAGTTTGGATTGACATATATACACTAATATGTATAAAATAGATAACTAATAAGAACCTGCTGTATAAAAGAATAAAATTCAAAAAAATAAAATAATAGAAAAAGAAAGCATTGGTACAATTTATGTCGGAGAATATTTTGCCTATGGCTCCTTCTAGGAGTTTTGTGGTGTCATGTCTTATATTGTATTTAAGCCATTTTGAGTTTATTTTTGTGTATGGTCTGAGAGTGTATTCTAACTTCACTGATTTTCATGCAGCAGTCCAACTTGCCCAGCACTACTTGCTGAAGTGACTCTTTCCTCCATTGTATATTCTTGCCACCTTTGTCAAAGATTAACTGATTGCAGGTGTGTGGGTTTATTTCTGGGCTCTCTTTTCTGCTCCAGTGACCTGTATGCCTGTTTTCGTGCCAGTACAACACTCTTTTGATTACCATGGCTTTGTAGTATTGTCTGAAGTCTGGGAGGGTTATGCCTCCAGCTTTATTCTTTTTACTTTGGATTGCTTTGGCAATTCTGGGTCATTTATGGTTCCATATAAATTTTAGGATTTTTTGTTCTAGTTCTGTGAAAAAATGTCATGGGTAATGTGATAGGGATCACATTAAATCTGTAGATTGCTTTAGGTAGTATGGCCATTTTAACAATATTAATTTTTCCAATCCAAGAGCATGGGATATCTTTCTATTTCTTTGAATTATCCTCAGTTTCTTTTATCAGTGTTTTATAGTTCTCAGCATATAAGTCTCTCTCCTCCTTGGTCAGGTTTATTCCTAAGTATTTTATTATTTTTTTTTTAATTTTTTTTTGCAGTACGCGGTCCTCTCACCGCTGTGGCCTCTCCTGTTGTGGAGCACAGGCTCTGGATGTGGAGGCTCAGTGGCCATGGCTCACGGGCCCAGCCACTCCGTGGCATGTGCGATCTTCCCGGACCGGGGCACAAACCCGTGTCCCCTGCCTCGGCAGGCGGACTCTCAACCACTGAGCCACCAGTGAAGCCCTATTTTATTTTTTGGTATGATTTTAAAAGGGATTGTGTTTTTACTTTCCCTTTTTATATTTTATTGTTAGTGTAAAGAAATGCAAATATTTTCTGTATGTCAATCTTGTGTCCTGCTACCTTGCTGAATTCATTTATCAATTCTAATAGGTTTTATGTGGCATCTTTAGGGTTTGCTATATATAGTATCATGTCATCTGCATATAATGACAATTTTACCTCTTCCTTTCCAATTTAGATACATTTTATTTCTTTTTCTTGTCTGATTGCTGTGACTAGGACTTCCAATACTATGTTAAACAGAAGTGGTGAGAGTGAACATCCTTGTCTTGTTCCTGATTTTAGTGGGAAGGTTTTCAGCTTTTCACTGTTGAGTGTTATGCTGACTGTAGGTTTGTCATTAATAGCCTTTATTATGTTGAGATATGTTCCCTCTATACCCACTTTGGTAAGAGTTTTTATCATGAAAGGATGTTGAATTTTATCAAATGCTTTCTTCTGCAGCTATTGAGATGATCATGGGTTTTTTTTTTTTTTCTAAATAAATTTATTTATTTATTTTTGGCTGTGTTGGGTCTTTGTTTCTGTGCGAGGGCTTTCTCTAGTGGTGGAAAGCGGGGGCCACTCTTCATCGCGGTGTGTGGGCCACTCACTGTTGCGGCCTCTCGTTGCAGAGCACAGGCTCCAGACGTGCAGGCTCAGTAGTTGTGGCTCATGGGCCTAGTTGCTCCATGGCACGTGGGATCTTCCCAGACCAGGGCTCGAACCCGTGTCCCATACATTGGCAGGCAGATTCTCAACCACTGTGCCACCAGGGAAGCCCAATCATGTGTTTTTTGTCTTTTCTTTTGTTGATGTGATGTATCACATTGATTGATTTGCACATGTTCAACCATCCTTGTGACCCTAGGATGAATCTAACTTCATCATGGTGTATGATCTTTTTTTATGTGTTGTTGGATTCAGTTTGCTGATAGTTTGTTGAGAAACTTTGCATCTATATTCATCAAAGATATTGTCCTGTAATTTTCTTTTTTGATAGTGTCTTTATCTGGTTTTGGTATCAGAGTGATGGCTTCATAGAATGTCTTTGGTAGCGTTCCCTCCTCTTCAATCTTTTGGAAGAGTCTGAGAAGGATTGGTGTAAGTTCTTCTTTGTATATCTGGTAGAATTCCCCAGTGAAACCAACTGGTCCTGTTTGCAGGGATTTGTTTTTTATTATTATTATAGTTTCTATTTCACTTCTACTGATTGGTCTGTTTAAATTATCTATTTCTTCTTGATTCAATTTCAGTGGACTGTATGCTTCTAGAATGTTGTCCATTTCTTCTAGGTTGTCAAATTTGTTGGCATATAATTGTTCATAGTATTCGCTTACGGTTTTTTTGTATCTCTGTGGTATCAGTTGATATCCTTTTTCATTTCTTATTTTATTTGCGTTTTCTCTCTTTTCTTCTTAGTGAGACTGGCCAGAGGTTTGTCCATTTTGTTTGCCTTTTCAAAGAACCAGCTCTTGGTTTTATTGATTTTTTTCTATTTTTAATCTTTATTTCCTCTCTGATCTTTATTATTTCCTCCCTTCTGCTGACTTTTAAGTTTTGTTTGTTCTTCTTTTATACTTCTTTTAGGTGATAGGCTAGGTAGTTTATTTGAGATTTTTCCTTGATTTTTGAGGAAGGCCTGTATCACTATGAACTCCCCTTAAGAGCTGCTTTTGCTGAATCCCATAGATTTTGTATGGTTGCGTTTTAATTGTCATTTGTCTCAAAGTATTTTTAAATTTCCTCTTTGATTTCATCATTGACCCATTGGTTTTTTAGTAGGATGTGGTTTAGTCTCCATGTAATCCTTTTTTCCTGTTTCTTTTCCTGTGGTTGATTTCTAGGTTCATGCCTTTGTGGTCAGAAAAGATGCTTGAAATAATTTCTATACGCTTAAATTTGTTGAGGTCTGTTCTGTGCCCTAGTTTGTGGTCCTAGAGCATGTTCCATGTGTACTTGAAAGGAATGTGTATTCTGGTTTTCTGGGTACTATGTCCTGAACATATCAGTTAAGTCTTACTGTGCTATTATATCACTTAGGATCTCTGTTGACTTATTTATTTTCTATCTCTAAAATCGTTCCATTGATATGAGTGGTCTGTTAAAGTCTCCTACTATTATTGTATTCCCATCAATTTCTCCTTTTATGTCTGTTAATATTTCTTTTATGTATTTAAGTGCTCCTATATTGGGTGTATATATGTTAGCAAGTGTAATATCCTCTTCTTGTATTGATCCTTTCATCATTATATACTGTCCTGCTTTATCTTTCTTTATGTTCTTTGTTTTAAAATCTATTTTATCTGAATGTTTCTACCCCCACTTTCTTGTCATTTCTGTTTGCATGAAGTGTTTTCCATCCCCTCACTTTTGATCCGTATGTGTCCTTTGCCCTCAAATGGGTCTCTTATAGGCAGTATATCGTAGGCTCTTGGTTTATGTTTTTTTTTTTAATCAAATCTACCACTCTGCCTTTTGATTGGCGCATTTAGTCCATTGAGATTTCAGACAGCTATTGTATATATTTATTGCCACTTTAAACCTTGTTTTCCAGTTGATTTTGTATTTCTTCTTTGTTCCTTTTTTTTTTCTTTTTGGTTTTCTTTTGTGGTTGATGGTTTTCTTTTGTATTATGCTTTGTGTTTTCTTCTTTTTCTTTTCTTGTGAGTCTATTATATGTTTTTGATTTGTGGTTATCCTGTTTTTCAAGTATGCTGACCCATCACCATACCTACTTGTTTTTTTTCCTTATCTTATTGCATTAGCTAGAATGTCCAGTATGATGTTGAAAAGGAGTGATGAGAGACAATATCCTTGCCTTGTACCTGATCTTTTGTGAAATCTTTGAGTTTCTTAGCTTCATAGATGATGTTAGCTGTAGGTTTTTTGTAGATAATCTTGATCAAGTTGAGAAAATTTCCCTTTATTCCTAGTTTATTGAAAGTTTTTTTTAAATCATGAAAGGATATTGTATTTTATCAAGTGCTTTTTCTGCATATATTGATATGATCATGTAATTCTTTTAGCCTCTTATGCAATGGATTTCAAAACTTTCTTGAATTGCATAAAATCATATCACAATAGTAATAAATCTTTCAGAAATAGTCATAGATTTTTGTAATACTTTCAAACAACGATATTGGTAAACCAGCTCTGTGGGGAAAAAAACAAAACACCAAGCCTCTGATTTGTAGCATCTTCCAATTTATGTGGTATAAATACTCTCAGTATTCCCAGTTACAAGGTACCAAATGAGCTCACTGAATGTGGAGTTGGGAGGAATTCCTTACAACTGTCCCTTGTGAGCTGGTATAAGCCAACTTCAGCACACCACTAGTTTCAAGTATACTTTTGAAGAGGTATTTTTCAGTAAAACCTCATCTGAGGATACTGTTTACCATGAGGTTAAAGAAGAGCAAGCCAAGAGAAACTGAGTTCCTGGGACTTTGGAAACCTTTTGAGTTCTCACTAAATCACTCAGAAATTAACCCATTTATGCAGCTATGAAAACAATATACTTTCTATGCAGTTTTAACAGTTGAGAAAGTTTTTGTGGCATGAAAACTTGGGAAGCAAGAAGTTAGCCTAAGACATAATTTAATCAGAAAATTCAAGACACATTTCATGTGATTTCATTTATTAAAGAATAAAACTAGAACTTCCAGTATATTCTGTCCAACTATGAAATGCATTTAAAATATTTTAGAAAGAGCAATTCCAACTTTAAAAAAAAGAAAAACTGCTGGACAGCTAAGATACTCTTGTTATCAGATTTTGTTTTAAAAAAAAATGAAGCAAGGTTATATAGTGAGAGTAGAGAAAGCAAAAGGACGTGAAATCACCCATGACAATCTGTCATATTAGCCATTATGCATTTCAACATCTGCAACTGAAAAGTCACAGAAGTCAAAAAATAAAAACAAAAAAGACTCCCAAAGACCACAAACTGCCTGATGATGTTGCTATAATGTTTAGCCCTCTGTTAATTTCACATAAAAAATAAATTAAGTATAAATAAAGAGGTGAGGGGGCTGGTGTGTGGTCAGGTGCGTTAACAGGTATGTACTCAGAGGGGGCTTGAGAATGAGGCCGAATGCCTTTTGTCTCCCATACTTGCTACACAAAACTCTCCTCCATGTTGCTGCAGAGTAAGAAAGAGTCCACAAGCCGGGGCTGGACCAGCTGCTGGAAGTCAGAGTCCTGGAGGCCTTCAGGACAGACCCCGGCCAATCTACGCAGGGCAGCCTGAGGAGAAAACAGAAGAGATCAGACTGGGCCTTCAACTTCCCTGAGAGATGCATTTCAGTAAGTGGCTCATTTACCAGCCAATTTGAGCTGATCATCACCTTGACACCTTAGTGATATGGTCTTTTATGTCACTTGGTCACCATAGCAACTTTATTACATAGTCACCTGATTTCAATGGTACCTTGATCACTAAAGGGGATGTCATCTGAAAGTTTTCATGATCTTAATTAGTCTTGCCATCTTGGTTTTTCAGTCATCTTAGGAAACTGATTGTTTTGAAGACCTGTCATTTTAGGGATTTGGTCAATTTAGTGACATATTTAAGTTCAAGATTTATCTTAGAGACTGGAACTACCAGAAGCATCAGTGGAATTATATTCTCACTTCCAGGTCTCTATAGGAATCTTAGAACAGCAAGGGCTAGTCATTTATCTATAAGTTCAGCAAGGTTCTGAGCAAAACATTTTGGGATGGGAAGGAGGGTCATAAAGTTGAAGGAAATGGAATTTCTGCCACCAAGATGGGGATGAACAGGAAAGAGAAGTGCAGGCAGAATGAAACTACTGCCCAGGTCCCCACACACTGAGTGTTGCACTCTTCCCTGAGTACACCATCTTGCTTTACATCCATGTGCCCTTGCTCAGATCTTTCCCATGATGTGAAACCCCTCCCCAACTATTTTTTAGGTGTTTATTCCCACACCAGACTCTAAGCTCCTTAAGGATAGAGACCGTTTTGTTTTTTTCTGTATCTACAAAGGTATGCTGAAAAAAAACCCGAACAAATGTTGAGTTCTACTGCTAGAGTAACCTGAAACTATAAACGTGAGCTGTGTACCTACCTAGACCTCTTTGCCAGTTAGCTGAGGCCATGCATACTAAGTGCCCAATGAATATTAATTCCTTCCATCTTTCTCAAGCCTGAACAGAGCAAGGAACAAGGTGGGAGCTTAAGGATGCCCTTCCCTTGGGAAACAAAGAGAGAGGGGACTATCTTGAGTGGCAGAAGAAGCAAAGAAGGAGGAATGCCCACTCTTACTGAGTGTCTACATAGTATCTCATTTAATCCCCACAGGATACAGCAAGGTAAGTATCATGATATCCAATTTAGAAATAAGGAGACAGACTCAGAGAGCAAAAGTGGCCTTCCCAAGATCACACAGCAGCCCAACTCCAGGGCCTTCATACCTACACACACAGAGACAGGATGCTGCAAGCCCAGGACACTAGGTTATAATGAGTACAAGGCAAACATATAGCTCATTACCTAGACATGAGAAGTAATCTATTGCTGAGAAATCGCCAAGTTGGTGAAAAGAGAGGATGGCTTAAGTTGACTGTTGGACTAACAGACACTGCCATGTCCAAGCTGGTTCAAGGAGAAGGGCTATGCATCTCTGTTCACATGAACAGGGTCTTAGACGCTGGTGGCAGGAAGGAGAATCCAGGAGACTGTCTCTAACTAGTGTGTCCTGCCTCTCCTGGAGTATGACTTCCCCAGGGGCTAAAAGGCTGAACTCCATTGCACTTTCTGGTTCCTCTGGGCTCCAACTGGGAGAAATAACCTTACTGCCTTTGAGTTGTTACAGTAAAAATGGAACCAGGGATCGTCCACAGATATGAGAATATAAAACCATCAATGTATTTTACATCATCAAGCATAAAAATAATGCAAAAGAGAGGGAAGAAAAAAAGAGAGACAAAGAAATAGATAGAAAATAAACCCATGAAAAGAGAAAATGTAGAAGAAGAAAATAATAGAGAGACAGAAAAAAAGAGACAGCATCAGAAAAACAGAACAAGAAGGAACTATTAAAAGAGAGAGGGGGGGCTTCCCTGGTGGCGCAGTGGTTGAGAGTCCGCCTGCCGATGCAGGGGACACAGGTTCATGCCCCGGTCCGGGAAGATCCCACATGCCACAGAGCAGCTAGACCCGTGAGCCATGGCCGCTGGGCCTGTGCGTCTGGAGCCTGTGCTCCGCAATGGGAGAGGCCACAACAGTGAGAGGCCCGCGTACCGCAAAAAAAAAAAAAAAAGAGAGAGGGCTTCCCTGGTGGTGCAGTGGTTAAGAATCTGCCGGCCAATGCAGGGGACATGGGTTCGGGCCCTGGCCCGGGAAGATCCCACATGCCACGGAGCAACTAAGTCCATGTGCCACAACTACTGAGCCTGCGCTCTAGAGCCCGCAAGCCACAACTACTGAGCCTGTGAGCCACAACTGTTGAAGCCCATGTGCCTAGAGCCCATGCTCTGCAACAAGAGAAGCCACCGCTCTGAGAAGCCCATTCACCAAAATGAAAAGTAGCTCCCGCTCGCTGCAACTAGAGAAAGCCCATGCACAGCAATGAAGACCCAACGCAGCCAAAAATTAATTAATTAATTAATTTTTAAAAAAAGAGAGAGATGAACTTGTGAAAGAGAAGAGACCAAGCATAACAGGGAGATCAAGAGAGAAAGAGATGGTATCAGAGAAAAAGAGAGCACACCCTGGGGGTGGGAGGATAATAGGAGAGAGATAGGAGGAGGTGAAGAGATAGTAGAGATGGGGGAGAGGACTAAAGGGATAAAAAGAATGGGGGAGGAGAAAGAAGGAGAGAGAAACATCCCTAAGGGAGGAGGCAACCTCTAGACAGAGAGAAAAGCAAAAGCAAAACACGAGAGAGAGAACTAGAAACAGACCCAAAAAGCCACGAAGGCAAATAGATACCCTCCTCTCCCCAGGGTCCTCAGAAAGTGTGCAGGGTTCATCATGAACCCAAATGGTCTCAGAGCACCCCCTCCTCAGCATCCAGGAGCTTAAAGGATCCTTCACCCTTCTGAAGCCTTTTACTTGGCCTCTGCTTTCCTCAGAAGGTTAACAACCTTCCCAGCATCTCATTCCCAGACAGTCTGAAAACACGCAATAATTAAACAAGCCCCGTACCCCACTGACAGCCGCTTCATTAAGGAAAAATCAATTCTGTTTGCAAGAGGCAATCCATGCTGCCACTTTTCCAGATGTGGGAGATGATAACTGAAATGTCCTCCCTTCACCTGAATAGAGTCTTTGAAACTGGGAAGAAGGCTTGGCGAGGGGCAGGAGAGGTAGCCTCCAGCTCCATCCCCCAGGCCAGGCTCCAAGCAGCCCCCATCTCGCCAGCCAGTGGGCTGCACTCAAGTATGGAGCCCCTTCTGGGAGACAAATCACGAACACCCACCAACACTGGGGGCTGGGGGATGAGCAGACAAGTCCATCAGTCCCTCAGCCAGGCAAGAAACAGTCACCAAACCCAAGGTCCCATGGAGATACAAGAGCTGGAAAAGGGACCCAGCCAGGAGAAGGTTCCAGGGTAGAGGGGGAGAAATACAGATCCCCTCCCATGAGCCAAGGTAGCATGACTAGGGCCACAATCCATAAGGGGAGAAAGCATGGCTGGAAACAAGATGGTCAGGGCAAAAAGTCAAGACATTCAGCATCAGGCAGGCCTGTGTTTGAATTCCAAGAGCCTCCCCTTATAACACCTAGAACACAGGATAACACAACATGCTTCCTTCTGGGGAAAACAAAATCTGAGCAGGCAGGTCCAAGCCGCAGAGAACTCCCAGGAAGCCTCAAGGAGGAGGATTTTGATATGAGCCTTGAAGGCGGTGCTGGCAGAGCTATAGAGAGGACATCTGCTTGGGACAAGGGCCAAAGCACAGTGTCAGGGTGGTTCAGGGCATTCTGACCCAAGCTGGACAGGGCCTGGAGGCAGTGGAAGGCCTTCAGACCCGAGGTGGGTCAGAGCCAGGCTGTGAAGGGCTAAGTATGTGGACAGTAGGCCATAGGTAACAGGGAACCAGGGAAGGGGTGCTCATGGAAAGGTCATGATTGTAAACTGTCATGAGGAAAATGAGGCCAGCAGCCACATGAAGGATGGATTCAGAAGGAAGGGGCTCTATTCAGCATCCAACAACCTGTCCACAAGGAGAAATGTGATCCCTTTACCACCAGAAAGTCCTTCAAGTGATTGAAAATAGAGGCCAAGCCCTTCTGTGTGCTCTCCTTCAAACTAATGATAAAAATGGAAAAGGAATCATAGCGAGCCCACGTGTCTGAAAGGAGCTTTATAGTTTCTCAACATTTTCTCAGGCCTATTCAGGGTCAGGCAGTTGCTGGCTGCCCAAGTTGTGAAGATAAGGTAGTTGGGGCCAATGATTATGTGTTTGCCAGGTATTAACTGTCTCCTTTTACTCACTAGACCAGACAAAATTAAGGTCTATGAACTTGCATGAAAAAAATTACACCTTTACATTCACTGGCCTCTCACTGAAACAGCCTTTCCTTCAGCTGTGTGCGAATGTAGCAACAGATCGAGATGTCTCAGCGGTGCCTGTTACTTGTTCACCAATAGAAATCACAGACACTTTTGTAACTGAGCAGGACCCTATGGGGCCTTCCTGGAACAGCATCCCCCTCCACATCCTCTACCTGTCTCTTGTCTGTATAAAAACTTTAGTCTCCTAGGCTTCCCCGAGTGCCAAAGAGTACATTTAATCAGAGAAGTGAGAAAATGCAGAAAGAAAGGAAAACAGTCAAGCAAGACAAACTAATAAGAGTTTAGCCTTTAAACAAAGTCAAGGAGCTTTAGTTCCTCCTCAGGGGATATAGATAATATTCGGAGCCACGTCCTTTGAGCTCTTTTACAGATACTGAAACCTCCACCAGGTGGAAGAAATTAACTGCATGCTGCCCGCATAGACCCCAGACCTGTTGGAACCAGAATGTTGATGATGCTGACTCCTGATTTACCTCATCACCAACCAATCAGAAGGATGTCCATGAGCTGATCACACACCACACAACCCCCCTCCCTCACCCTGTCTTTAAAAAAAACTTTCCCTGAAAGCCTTCAGAGAGTTTGGGCCTTTGAAGCCCTATCTACCTGGACTCCTCACTTGGCAACCTGCAGTACCCACTGCACTTTCCTTCACCACAAGCCGGTGTCAGTCGATTGGCTTTACTGTGCATGGGCAAGCAGACCCAAGTTTGGTTCAGTAAATTACAGTTTTTGGAGGTACCTTCAATATTATTTATTCTCATTGCTAGTGAAGACTTGAGGCTAGCTTTTATTTAAGGGGCTAATTTAAAAGTATATATATATATATATATATATATATATATATATAAACATATCACCTGCTTTGATAGTCTAATAATTATTTTAATATGATGGTTTTCCTTTTAATTCTATATATTTTACTTTATGCATTTAAAACCTAATATTGAGAAGGGGTCCATAAGCTTCTCCAGATCACCCAAGGCACAAAAAGGGTGAAGGTTGTTCTGCATGTACCAGAATAAAAGGCCCAACAGAGCTGAAATTTTTGTCTTTTTTTCCCCCCACATCTGTATCCCCAAAGCCCAGAAGAGTGCATGGCTCATAGAATCACTTAGCAAATATTTACTGAATAAAATTTACAGCGCTTAGTGACCTACCCAATGTCACGCAGCTCATTAATGGTAAAACCAAGACAGGTGTGTCTGACTGTAATGCCTGCTGCTCCTACCACCATACAATGCCTGTCAGGAGCTCCCAGAAATGGGATGAGCTTAGTTTAAAAAAAAAAAAAAAAGGACGGGGTGAGAAGGGGCTTTATTGTGAAACAGCTTGAAAGACCTCTAGATCCATCCCTTCTGCACAGTCAAAGATCTGCACAAAGAGGACAAATCAAAGATCTGGCACCCCCTTCTGGAAGTTAAAGGGCTTTTACAGTGGGCTTCCCTGCTCCTGGATGCTTCCAGCTGCTCTGCTCTAGGATTTAATACAGCCCAGCAGGGAGGATATAGAGACAGGTTGGGTGTTCCCCATCTGGTGCTGCTGGTACTTTCATGGTGGACCCAAGCATCAAGAAGTTGGGTGGAGACCTCCCAGGATGTGCTAGCTTGGTTGGGGGTGAAGATCCTGGGGACTGGCTGAATAATCCTCTGTCCTGTCCTGTCCTACTCCACAACGGAGGAGGGAGCTACGAAGCTGGAAGAGAACCAATAGAGCGGCTCTATCTGAGGAGGAAAGGAGGCTTTCTCACAGTGTCCACTTTGGAACAGGCAGAAGACATCTTACCCTAGCTACCACATGCTGCAAGCACCATAGCATCACCACCATCACCCAGCATCCTGCCAGCTGGGCCCCTCTGGTCTAGACCTGCTGTCAGATCCCCCAGGACCTCAAAGGTACTAAATGTGTGGTAATGGGGGTTCCCCAGGCCTCTGCCTTTCACGTATATGACCTCATATAATTTTCATCACGATCTTATGAATTAAGTGAAACAAATATTGCTCTTTTAAAGAGAAAAATGGAAATCCAGAACGAATTGTCTGGCTTACCCAAGCCTGGCATGGCACAGCCTGTTCCCCTGGTCCCTGGTCTGCAGCCCCAAAGCCCAGGAAGAAAGCTGGGGGAGGATTGGGAACTCACCAGGCAGGCCACCAGCACGGCATCACTGCTGTTCCTCTTGGAGGGTGAGCGACAGAGTTCAATGAGGCGGGACATACCTGCGTGAGACACGGAGAGACCCTCACACCCAGGTCGGGGTGGCCTGGCCAGGCCTGACCCAGAGGTGCTCCCATCTCTCACACACAGGTCCTCTGCACGGGGTCCTGTGGAGGGAGGCGGCTGCCAATTGGCAGGGAAGACTTTCTGCTCCCTCAGGTGTAAATGGACCCTGGTCAGGGCCAGGATGAGCTGGAGCATCAAAACCAAACCCCTGAGCGCCAGAACACTGGCCAGGATGGAGTTCACCCACAGTGTGGAGGAATGAGCCACAGAAGACTGCAGGTCTTCCTGAGAAGGAACTTCCCATGCAGGTTCTTCTGATTTTCCCGGCTATAGTTAACATTTACATCTTTATCAGAGGAACTTCCTAGTACCTCTCCACCCCCAGCTGCCCATTTGAGTCAGAAAATATATTGTGGCTAAGATTATAGAAGACTACACTTGAGGACACTAATACTTCCTAAGCCTTTACGGAGGAAAGTCAAATAAATGACTTTGCTTTTCAACGCAAATTGACTTTTTCAAACTCTAACAATGGAAAAAAAAAACTCATTATAAGATAGTAATGAAAGGTATGCAGACAGATTCTGTATGTACGTATTTATCCTCCATAAAGTCATTTTGGAGCCAGAACTCCCTGCTGCCCCAAGGCCACCTCTTGCTGTCCTCCAAGTGCCCGGATGGTCGGCAACACTGCCATCTCCTGCCTCTACCTGGGTGCCCTTTCCTAGCCCTCACAGCCGAATAACTCCCGGAGCCACAGCTGAAGAGTCACCTTCTTGTTACATTATTTGAACCACCTGGATAAGTGTGGGCTACTTCCTCTGTGTGCCAATTGTGCCACTGACATCCTTTGAGCATCGCTCTGTGATACTCAAGTGTAAATTTTTCTTTCCATATCCGCCACCTCCATTAGGCTATAGGCCGCTGTGGTTAGGACGCGGTTATAATCAGTGTTATATGCCCAGCACTCAGAACAGAGCCTACCATAGAGTGAGTGCTCTGGAAACATTTGTTGGGTAAATAAGTGACTGACTTAATGAACGAATGAGTGATTTAATGAAAGAGTTAATGGTGGATAAATGAAGTAATGAATGAGTTAATGAATGAATGTGTGATTTAATGAAAGTTAATGGCGGATAAATGAAGTAATGAATGAGTTAATGAATGAATGAACAAAAGGATGAATTCATGAGTGAATGAATGTGTGGATAAGTAAACAAATGAGTAAGCAAATAACTGAGTAAATGAATGAATGAGAAAATGAATGAGTGAATGGGGTCCTTGTTAACAGGAAGCCTACAAGTGAGTCACTCTTCTGGCCAACTTAAACCTCTCTAGACTCCTCCTCTCTCTTGCTTCAGCCCCAGGGGAAAGGAGGCTAAGTTGGGCCTGCACCCTGGGCCCCCATGCCAGCATCTCCCAGCACAGTCGGCCCTGCTCTGAGTCCTGTCACCACCGCCACCATGAAATCAGGACCGCTCCCAGCCCCGGTGCCCCTCTCCGCCCCTAACACAGCCAGCACCACTTACAACTCAGCCGCACGGCCTCCCGTGCCACATCTGGGTCTCGGCTGAGACGGGCCAGGGTCACTGCAGCCTTCTGCTGGACTCGCTCGCAGGCCGCCACCTCGGCGGGGGTCCCAGACCTTGGCTTCTCAGACAGCAGGCCCATGATAAGTTGGACCCCTGGGTGGAAAGCGATGAACAGTTGGTAGCTGCCCAAGCAGGGAGACTTCCTCTAGCTGCAGGCTCAAGCAAAGGCTGTCGGGATGACTCGGGGCTCTCAACCACAGGAGGAACTTGGACAAGGCCTCCTCTTCTTCTCCTTCTGCCCTGGGGGAGTCTCTGATTCCACATACCAAGTCACTACACCCCTGGAAGGGACATCTGGAGGATATCCTTTTAATTTCCTTTAAATGCTATAACTGAGCTTTTACTACATCCCTGATGCTGTGCTAAATACACAGTAAATGCACGAACCCTAAAACCTCCCAATAGCCTCAAACTAAGCACTATATAATAATTCACTTTGAGGCACAGAGAGAGGTGGAGTATCTTGCCCAGGGTCACACAGTAAGTAGCTTTAGAGCTGGTGTCAGAATTCAGATAATCTGGTTACCCTCCATCATCTCTTCACCTCTGATGCTGGTTGCATCTGAGACAGGTCCAGAGGTAATGGGTCCCCCTGGTGGGAGGTGACCCAAACCTAGACTGGATAATCACTAAATCAAATGTTTTAGAGGGGTATCATGTACTGGAAGGGAGTGGAGTAGTTGGACCGAGACATTTAGGCTTGAATTTGGTCAGCTGAGAACCTCTCCACCCTTCCCTGAAGCCAGATCTGTCCTCTGATTGGCCTACAAAACCACACCCACATCCACTCCCACGTCATGCCTTTGCCCGTCTAATTCTTTCTGCAGGGGATGTCCTTTTGCCTCTCACTCTCCATCTAAATCATTCCCATCCTGCAGGTTGTAGTAAAAGTCCATCTTCTGTGGGAGGTACTCCTCAGCTGCCCCAGCCCACACCCTTCTTTCCTGCACAGAGTGGCACTTGCCAGCTTAGAAATTCAACCAAATATGGCCCACAGGTGTATTTTTGCTTTTTCTCTTGCTTTACACAGTGTCTAATTTTTTAAGAAGTTTTTGCTAATATGCAAAAATTGGGAGATTTCCATAAAACTCCAGATTTCTGGCATCAGATTTCTCCACATTTCTGCATAACAGCAATTTGCTGAAGCTTATTATAAGCTTTTACTCTTTGAAATGAGATTGATCCAGTCCATGCTGAGCACACGCCATCCATTTATATCACCTGTGTGGGTCCTGCAGGCATCTAAGTTTGCAACCTGTAACTTAGACCATAGAATCCGAAGGGTCCTTAGGGTTCTTCTAGCCCGGCCCCTGCCTCTCTCCCCCATTTCACAGACGAGTACCTGAGGTGTGGAGAGATGAAGTGACTTCTCAAGTTCACATAGGAGTCACTTCCAGGCCAGTACCTCAGTCATGTGCCTCTCCAAATCTTACTTGAACCAGATGCAACTTCTAAGCCTCCTAGATCCCAGTTCAGGGGGCAGTGAGTAACTTAGTTGTGGACCCTGAGGTTATTCAGTCCTGAGGAGGGGCCATTTCTCTCTCTGGTGAGCTGTGTAAGTGCCCCATTTCCCCCTCCTACAGCCTCAGGGAATGCTGCAGGCCCTGCCTTTCTTAGCCCCTATTGGCTCTGCCACCACAAACTCTGATCCTGGGGCAAGGAGCTTCTCTCCAAACCCCCTCCCTGGCCACTGAATGGAACACGGTCTTCTGGCTTCTTATGCCCACAGTGTCCCTAAGACAAAGTCATAGCTATTAATGTCGTGAGTATATATGGCATGGCCTATGGGGACATAAACAGGGGGCACCAACATGACAACTTCAGGAAGTGCCACAAGATTAAGAAATTTTACTAGTTCCTCCAGGTCAAGGTTCCCATAAAGAAGCCATTTTCCAAATCCCAGCTTCGTACCTAGAGTCTGACAAAAAATAGTTTCTCATATACGACCAGGTGAGCACCATGGGGGCAAGGATTTTTGTTCACTTCCTGAATGGGTATATCCAAAGTATTCAGAATAGTGCTTAGCTCAAATATTTGGGAATGAATATCAAATGAATGAATGTGAATGTATTCATGTTAGAAGCCTTACAAATGTAAAAAAAACAAAGTTTCCTTTAAATGTATACCTTATAAGTCTTATCTAGAAAAAGATAAGATGCAATGAAATTGGGGCTGCCTACAAAATCCAGAATGTGTTTCCTAAGTTCTGGCCAGGCTCAGTGCCACAAAAGTTGCCTGAGAGTTGTGGGCAGTTACAGCTTAGAGACCAGGTCCCAAGGCCATGTTCCCTCCTCAACATTCTCTCCAGCTCAGCCCCAGCCCCTGAGGGAGAAGCAAAACTAGCTGAAAGGGCAATACTGATGCCACTGGATTGACAAATAAGAGCTTGGACTGCCCTGGCCTGCCTCCCAGTGTCTTGGACTGCCCTGGCCTGCCTCCCAGTGTAAGGGTGACCAGTGGTCAGAGTTTCTGACCTTCCAGTATGGCCCATTCATCCAGCTCCCCACCACCAACACTCACACACAGTTTAGGGCAGGACAGAGACAAAATCACCAGGCTTCAGGACAAAGCATGTCAGAGTCTCAAGCATCCTGGTGGGAGGACTTCCTTTCAAAGCATAATGAGGCTTGCCCTGTCCAGACCAAGGAGTCCTACTGTCTTCCAGTGATCCCTGGCTGAATCACCTCCACTGCTGGTCCCTCAAATCCTGACCCACTTTGCTAAATAGTTTCTTCATCAAACTCTCTTCATTTAAATCCTACGAGACGGCCACTGTTTCCTGAAAGAGCAGATACACATAGCACAGAGCTCATTCTGTGCCTGACACTCTTCTAACATGCTTTATATTAATCCCCACATCATCCCTGTGAGGTAGATATTACTATTGTTCCCATTTTGCAGATGGAAAAATGGAGGTCACAAAACTAGTAAATAACAGAGCCAGGATTCAAGCCCAGGCAATCGTTTCCAGTCTTCACAGTCTCAACCACTATGCCCTCCTTCCTCTGCTGCATTACTTTACTGCAGATGTCACGCTTTTGTCCTGTCGTCACTTTTGTCCAGGTGGGGTCTCCTTCTAGACTGTGTGAGATACTCTAGAACAAAGGCAAGGACTTAACTTACCTCTGTGTCCTCACTGTTCAGCACAATGCCAAGAACCTAGTAGGTCTCAATAACTTTACTGAATGAGCCCGTCAATAGCACTTTGTAAACCATAAAATCCTCCACAGATGCCAGATACTCCAATCCCAAATCCATTGGCCTATGGAGACCCACTCCCACTGACCACTTGAACTACAGGCTCTGGGTGCTGAAGGAACAGGCCACAAAAGACACCCCTTCAGCCTCTCAGCCTCAGCTAGCTCAACAAAGTTTCTCATTATTAGCCCAATCACATAAAATTAACACAAAATGATGCCTTTCCATTAGTAATAGAGCAATGGGGGATGGGGAATGTGTACATGTGTTAAAACAGCGGGGCAACCAGGGAGAAGCGGCTTAACAGGCACAGAGGCAGCTGCCCAGGCTCCCAGCACACTCCTCGTTAGCATCTCTTGGTTTCCAACTGGTTGCTAATTGCTCTCCTATTTCTCAGTCACAGGAAGCCCTCACCACTTTGTTCCCAGCTGCAAGGCAGCCAGCTGACCTGCCCTCCAGCCGGGACCTCTTAGATCAGCTTCGGGGCACCTCACCCGAACCTTGGTGACACCCTCCGCATGAGGTGGGAGGAGGGGAGCAAGAGGAAAAAGATGCTCTCAGGTGAGGCATCAAGGGATGCAGCTGCCCTGACCTGATCCCCCACCCTTTGGCTTTCCACTGTGGCCAAACCCAATATGATGAGAATGATTTAAAGTTGGAATGCATCCTTTGTAGGAATAGATTTTTACTTCTGGATCATAGTGAAATCTGTCTTCCCTTCACCACCCTGACTGAAATAGCCAACTGCCACCCACCTACCTTGGGTTTACCTTATCTTCTTCCCTGCTTTACTTTCTGCATCTGATGTTCTCTTCTTTTGTTCCGTGTCTGCCTCCCACTAGATTGAAGCCCCGTGGAAGCAAGAAAACACTTACATATTGGCCCACTTGCCCACATAAGCACGCATTCATGTGCTCCTGCAAGTGTGGAGACCCACATGCACAAATACATAGGCCTTCACACAAACACAAAGGCACAGGGTCCCACAGAGCCACATAACCTGTACGGCATGCACACCACTGAAAAGACATACCGTTCTCCTGAATGATGTCAGAGGCACACTGCTCTAGGACAGACATGTTTGCCAAGATGGTCACAATCTGGAAAAGAGGATTGAGAAGCTAAGAAAATGGGAACACCCGTACTGACAGGTGAGCCAGGAGCTACAAAACTTTCCCTTAGCCCGTGATTCCTTATGGTCCACCTGGCCCATCCTTCCGTGGTACTTTCTTCCATCCTCATGCGCTTCTGTCACTCAGATGTGTTTCCCCAGTGACGGATGCCCATTCTTCAGCATGTGGCTCTGGGATGGCCCCCAGGGGCCCCAGGACACTGCAGGTGAGAACAGGGTCACCTGAGCGAAGATGGAGCCTCATCATCTTTCTGCAGGTCCCTTGGCCCCAGGCCCTGAAATGCATACAGAACTGGCAGATTTTTGACTAACCCCTGCCCTGGATTGGGTTCCCTCCAATCCCAGCTTTTTGCCCTGATACGGAACCCCACCTACTTTCAACCCGAAATGAATGGAGACTAAGGTTAAGACAGAGATCATGACTAGGAAACTGAAGCCAGCATTACACCATAAGCTTCAGGTATTGTATGGAATCTGGTGAGAGTTCATGCTCAACTACACTTTATAAGCCTGTGGGCTGCAAGCCTTGCTTGTCAGGCATGGCTGAAGGGCTCTGCCTGTAGGAAAGGGATGCTGACACCAGGTAAACACAGACCCTTGGTTACAACCTCATGGGCTGAGCAGCCAACAGCCCACCCGAACCCCGCCCCCTGGCACAGTCAAGTTTGCACAGAGAACTCACAGCACAAAACTGGATTAAGGATGGGCCAGCAAGGGACCTCCTACAGACCCCAAACTGTAGAGGGTGCCAAACACCACTGGAATATGTTGGAAACGTGGCACCTGTTAACTCAGATGCCACCCATGACACTGCTCCTGACATTACATTTAGCAAAATGAAAATCCACCCACTTCCATGGAAGTGAACAGCACTCTCAAGTGGTAATTAAAATCAATAATAAAATAAAATAATATTTTTTCCTTGGTGCAGGCCTATCTCTCTTGAAAGGTTTCTTCAAAGCCTGTCACATGGTATAACTGGAGGCTGTGCCAGTTAACAGTCTCCTGACACAGTTCAGGCAGCTTAGTTCTGAAACTGAATAATGAGCAGTAATGTGATGTTGACCAACAAAGCGTACTATCTAGATTTTAATTGGTTCAACACCAGCATATTACTCTGGATAATAAACGCATGTAACAAATCTCTATAGGAAGGGAAAAGTTTGCCACATTTATAGAATATCTATCTCCTCCGTTCCCCACTAAACACGTGCTAGAAAGGGATACGCCTCCTTAGGCTGCTGTGGCATCCATATGTGTCAGCCCTTCCAGCTCGGACCTGGTAAGGGGCCTGGGTGGGCAAGTATGATGGGGTGGGTGGCCAGGGGAGGGACAGGACTTACACCAAAAGCTTCATCCTGAAGGCCACTCTGCACCACCAGATATTTTATGAGGGGAGCGACAAACTCCTATTTGCATTTTAGAAAGGTAATAGGACTGAAGGAGGGTTAGTCCTTGGAAGCTCTTTTTTCCTACCCTTTCAGGATTGTGAGTGTTTGTGGGCTGAGTGAAAGGAGTTAGAAGAAAAATACAGGTAGCAGATGCAGTCAAAAAATAGAAGCTTCCCAAGGGATTTCCCTGGTGGCCCACTGGTTAAGAGTCCACCTGCCAACGCAGGCGACACAAGCGACACGGGTTCGAGCCCTGATCCGGGAAGATCCCACGTGCCGCGGAGCAACTAAGCCCGTGCGCCACAACTACTGAGCCTGCGCTGTAGAGCTGGCGAACCACAACTACTGAGCCCGTGTGCCACAGCTATTGAAGCCTGCACGCCTATAGAGCCCGTGCTCCACAACGAGAGGCTACCTCATTGAGAAGCCCGAGCACCACAACGAAGAGTAGCCCCTGCTCGACACAACTAGAGAAAGCCTGCACACAGCAGCAAAGACCCAATGCAGCCAAAAATAAATAAATAAATTTATTTTAAAAAAGAAAAAGCATCAAATATTCAATAGCATTTTGTTTAAAAAATAGAAGTTTCCCAAGAGGCATAAAGTGTGCAGTCTTATGAGGAAGGAGACACAAGGCCAAGCCTGTACCAAACTGCGGTTCACTTGGCCTTCTCTGGGCTGTGAGCAGTAGCAGGGGGCACAGGCTCTGTTCTCACCACTAAGGGACAGCTCCACTCCAACCATCATCAGCCTGGCCACTGAATAAAGATGGTTGCTTGACATACAGAACCAAAAGAGAAGGAAGGGAGGGAGGGAGGGAGGAAGGAAAGAAGGAAAAGAAAGGCGACATAAAAAAGGAAAAGGAGGGCTTTTCTGGTGGCGCAGTGGTTGAGAGTCCGCCTGCCAATGCAGGGGACACAGATTCGTGCCCCGGTCTGGGAAGATCCCACATGCCGCGGAGCGGCTCGGCCCGTGAGCCATGGCCGCTGAGCCTGCGCGTCCGGAGCCTGTGCTCTGCAAAGGGACAGGCCACAATAGTGAGAGGCCCGCGTACCGGAAAAAAAAAAAAAAGGAAAAGGAAACCTTTGTCTGCAGCATCAGGTTCATTACACTGCAATTATTAGCTGTGTCACAGGCACAGGTAGGTCTTTGTGTCAGACTAATTTAGATCCTGTTAATGAAAATTACTTCCTCTTTACAGAACCTGTACCCCATGTGGTTTTCTGAGGTGCAGATGAAGTATTCAATTAAGCACAATTTGAATAAATGTCAATTATGCCCTGCTTTGAGTCCCCCCTTTGAAACATCCTTGTATGTGCCCTGGTATAGACAGGAAGGCAGATCAACAATGTTTCTCTTCACAGTCAAGTCCAGGGATGAGATTTTAGGGACAACTGGTTTACCTTGTTGGCTACAAGATAGCAATGCTGTCAGTGGAGAGAGTACAGGAGCCAGACAAACAGTTTTCCCCTGGCCCAGGCTAAGTCATTCCTGTCTGATGGTTTTTAATTAAGTCCTATTCCTCCTGAGTGAGAGGCTACTGATCCCTCTGTAGTTATTTGGGGAATCAGAGGGTATCAGCCTCAAGAGAGGTTCTAGGTAAGAGGCAGTATAGCATAGTGGCTACATGCATGGACCAACCTGTTCCAAATCTTGGCTCTGTCATTATTATCCATCTGATCTTGACCATGTTACTTAACCTTTCTGTGCCTTGGTTAATGAGGTATATTCGTTTTCTATTGCTGCTAAAATAAATTACCACAAACTTAGTGGCTTAAAACAACGCAATTTTATCTTGCAATTCTGGGGGTCAGAAGTCCTAATTGGGTCTTATGGAGCTAAAATCAAGGTGTTGACAGAGCTGCATTCCTCCTGGTGGGTTTAGGGGAGAATCTATGTCCTTACCTTTCCCAGTTTCTAGAAGCTACTCACACTGCTTGGCTCCCGGCACCCCATTGCTCTGACCTCTGCTTCCTCAGTCACATCTTATTCTCTCTGACTCTGACCCTTCTGCCTTCTTCTTATAAGAATCCCAGTGGCTACACTGGGCCCACATGGATAATCCAGGATAATGTTCCTATACCAAGACCCTTAATCATATCTGAAAATATCCCTTTCACCATGTAAGGTAGCCTACTCACAGGTTTGGGGAGGGGGCATTATTTGGCCTACTACAAAAGATAAAAATAAGATAATAAGACTGTGATAAGTATTAAGGGACAATGTTTTGTCAAGCACCCAGATCATTTGTTAAATAAAATGAATACTATTTGGCCCCGGGGAACAGAATCTGAAAGGACCCAGGCCCTGAAAGATTGTATCAAGTACCATCCAGTACAACACCCAGTGTTGCCAAGATGTGAGGCTGATGTGAGATCCCTCCCAAAGGGAGGCAAGGTGCCAGAACAGGAGAAGCCCTTCCCAGCAGAGAACCCAACAAACTTTGTGCTCATTACTTTCAGTGGCATTTTAAAATCATTTTTCCTCTGGCCTCCCAGAGACCTTAGGAACATTGAGGCAAATAGCAAATTGAACCAGAGTAACAGGGGCAATCCCATGTCACTGATTCAAGAAGAAATGCCCCCATGTGGTAAGAGGGAGGATGGCAAAGCCTTTGACGATGGCAGACATGCGGAGGAAAAGGTTTACTCTGTGCTTGTTCCGGGAACACCTGTCCACATACCAATCTCAGGCTCATCTCACATCCTTAACAATGGCTCAGCAGTCAGCCCTGATCACACCTGGACTCTACCTCTGTGCCTTTCCTTTGCTCTGTCATAAACTAATACTGAGGACCATACCACTTAAAAGACAAGTGAGGAATACCCAGGATACCCAAATAGAGACAGGTGCTCTGATCTGATAGAGCTTATAATGCAGGAACTCTGACATATATTTAATGAAAAGTTATGATTGCTTTTATGCTGTGCAGTAATTAGGACAAAAAGGCCAAGAGTTCATAGAACTGAAATTAGAATTACTCTTTAACTACTGATGGAATATTGAGATTTCTACTCTCACTGTGTTAACTCTCTAAAGCTCTGGCAACCATGTCAACTGCAGCTCTGAGACCAGCCAGCAGAGGAAGTCCCACTGCTTCTCTGTCCTGCCCTCTTTCCTCCACACCACTTCCTCCATCAAAGAGCAGGAAGAATCAAGACAAGAGCAGTGGTCTGAAGGATGAAGGGCTCAGAGAGAGGGAGGGTGTGGTCTCCTTGAACACACTTTCTCCCTCAAGGCCAGCGAGGCAAGGGGGTCTGGGAGAAGGCCCAGCCCACTCCCTCCCTCTGATAGGTGTGATCAGGGCCCCAGGAGCTGAGAGGGCTGGACAAGTGTGGAAACCAGGAGGGCACCTGCCTAGGCCCCGAGACAGACACTGCTCCCACCCTCTCTGGTCCCTGGTCTTCTCACAGGCCTGGCTTTCCCTCCTCACTACCAAAGGCGCGAGACTGGAGGGCTGAGCTCTGGGTTTAGGAGAGAGAGCCACAAAGGCCATAAAAATGCCTTAGATGTAGGTCCCAAGCCGTTGGTAAACTAAACCAAAACTCTCTCCCTGGGAATTGCATCGAGTTTGAGGTGTCAGTCTCACAGTATTAGAGAGTATGTAAACACCAGACCATGTTCTCTGGGCTTAGTTTTCCCTTGGCTTTATAGCGAGAGGTTCCTGGGGCAAATCAGCACTGGGTGCTGTGATCCTGGGTTCCTCCAAGCCTCTCTGGATCGGTAGATATGCATATATAGTCATATGCAAACGAACTCCACTGCTTTAAGTGGCTTATAGTCTCTCTCTCTCTCTCTCTCACACACACACACACACGCACACACGCACACACACACATGCACACATACACAGTACAACCTGCAGAAACTGACACACAGATTGAAACAACACACAACATGCATTGACTCATGCCACATTACACTCACCGCCACATTAACCACATTTCCTGACCCTACCTTCCTGTCCCAATCAGATTCCTGACAGTCTCTGTCTGGACCCATCCCAATCTCTGGTTCTATCAGAGACCCCTGGCCTGTTCATTACTGAGTATCTATTTGGTTCTAACTACTTTACGAGCATTATGCCATCTAATCATCATAATGACACAAGGAGGGAGAAAATATTAGTATCCCTATTTCACAGATGAGGGAATTGTGGCTCAGAGAGGTTAAGCAATTTGTCTAAGGTCACAGAGCTAGGAAATGGCGTCAGGATTTGAACTTAGGTCTGCCTGAACCCAAAGCCTGTACTGTTTCTACCATGTCATATATGTATGTGATAGGGCTGTATAAACTATAGAGGGCTTTTGCAATGTAAGTCAAAATTGCAATCCCTGGTAACTGACATTTCTGATAAATGGACTCCTGATAATGGTATTCACAGCGAGGGCTCAGAAATGCTACAAAATCTGGACATTCTAAAATGCCAAGCAGACCATGTGTCTTCATGGGAAGTGAATATACCAGCGCCGTTCACCTCTGTGAAAGCAATTAATTTCTAAAGGCCATAAAGTCATGTTCAGTGAAAGTCTCTGCTGTGGCTTAGACAGGATAACCACATCCCCTTCACCCTAGGTTGTCACAGCTCGACAGACAGGGCAGAGATGAGCCAGCCCTTTCCCCCCACCCTATTATCACGCCTGTAGCTGGATGCCCTGGGCAGCATGACCCTTAGAAAATACCTCCTGGGGATGAAAACACAGGCCACAAAGGGCTTGTTAGGCAGGAAGTGCTTCTGGATGCCTGACCACATCCAGCTCCCCTAGATTAGCAGAGGGGCGTGGAAGAGCCCCTCTGCTTAATTTGTTGGACAGATTAAGTCGACTCAGTTTGCTGGGTTGATAGAGGGGTTCTCGCTGAGATGTTCAAAGGGAGGCGGACAAATATAGATCCAAGACCCAGAGGCTCTGCACAGCGCTGGCGTCATTGGCAGATGCATTACCGGAAGCCTCAGGGGCATTTAATCTCCTAAGTGTTTCAGGAGGCGGTAAGCACTTCAGAGTCTAATTCATCTTCTTTGTCTTCATTACTGGGAGCCCTCTGATCACCTTAATCCTCCCTCTGCCAAAGGAAAGAGCCATTTGTTTCTTTAATGGGTCTTCTCTCACTAGCTAAGTGGTTGCTCTGAGCCAGGGCTGAAGGTGAGGCCATCCTGAGGACAGAGGAGAAGAGCCTGGCTCAGCCGTAGGGTGGTGGGAAGGGGGGTGGGCGGAGATGGGGGGATGACCGAGACAGGGCAGTGGGAGAGTGTGGCAGGAAAACACCTGACTCCATTTGCATAGAGCTTGACTACATTCTCCATTCTCTCCCCACCCTGAGCCCCTCCTTCCTAGGAATCAGTGAGGTTCCAAGACGGGGCCAGTCACTCCTCAGGATGAAAAAGGGTCTGTACCTATAGAGCCATGAGATGTCTAAGCTGGAGGAGACCATCCCACTTTACAGATAAGGACACTCCCCTCTGAAGGTTCCCCATTCAGGGCTGAGTACCACCAAAGGCCAATAATAATAACAGACAGTGGCTTCCATTTATTTCATAGTTTCTGTGTTCCAGGAACTGTACCAAAAGTTTGTATTAGTTTATTCAATTCTTATTTTATCTCTGTGAAGTATGTATTCAATTATTTCTCACAGATGAGAAAAGTGAGCCTTGGAGTGAATTGCCCAGAGTTACATGATTATGTGGAAGAGAAGCTTTAACCACATGTCATCTGATCCCCTAACCCCTGTTCTTACTGCCTCACCACTGGATTTTGTATGAAATGACCAGAGTTGGCTACAGGAGAGGTACTTGAAAGGAAAGGGACCTAAAATCGTGTCAGGTAGGTGAGAGACCCAGCAACTGGAGGCGTCTAGCTGAAGAAGAGAAGAGGGGGAACAAGGTAGATGACGCAGAGTGAGCCCTCCAGTCCCATGCCCCACAGCCAAGGACAGTGACTGCAAAGGGCCAGGCCCCCCCCCAGGCGCCAAGCAGCCAACAGCCAGCCCAGTGAGCCACCACCCCTGATCTGTTTGTACTGCCATACCTTGTCTTTATGGGGCTTGTCCAACTAAGAAGTGAGAGATTGAACAGGAAAGGAAGTCTGGAACTCCATCAAGCAAGGCTTGGAAGACCAAACTGAAGATTTTGGATAATTCGCTATCTGTGCTCTTTCTTGCAACATCAAGTTTGAAAAATAATGACAGTCGTCACTTACTGAGGACTTAGCAGGGACAAAGCATTGTATCAGGTCCTTTACGTGTATTATCTCACTCGCCCTCACAAGGACCCTGCAAGGTAGATGATAAAACCAACACCCAGGAGGCTGTGACTTCCCAAAGTCACCCAATTAATAAATGGCCCCAGACAAGGTTGACATTCAGTCTCTCTGACTCCATAGCTCCACCACCCCCTCTTCATTTTCAGAGATGGCAGAAGATAAGAGTCAAAGACCAAGGTCTACGTCAGGCCAGGATTCAATGCTGGCTAGCTACTTGTCAACCATATGATTTGGGGGATACTCTCTTGAGCCTCAATACTCTTATCTGTAAAATGCAGCAGGTATTATCAGCCTCACAATATTCGTAGAACCCTCATATGCAAATGCTTATATACTAGAGATTCTCTCTGAATGGGAGTTTCTATGGTTGGCTGCCTTTCCACAGGTGATTCTAAAGACAAGAAAGAACAGATGAAGTGCCACCCTACTCCTTCCCTTTCACGTCCTAAACAAGCATTTATAGAATTTCGCCAAGGGTGCCAGCTCTGGGCTAGAGGCCTGAAGAAATCCTGGGGAAGTATAGAACACAGACCATGCCCTCAGGGGGATAAACGTGAAATAACTGGGAAGGAATAAATATCATTGGAAAAGTCAACACTGCATCGTGAGGTGTGGCCTCCAAGAAAAGGATGATCCCGGGGAGCTGGGGCCGTCTGGGAAGGCTTTCCCGGAGTTGCTGGGGTAGGAGCTGGCACGTGAAGCTGGGGCAGCTTTGACTGGATGATGAGGCTGGAAGAAAGGTGGAGCTGGGGAGCTTGGTTACAGACAGGGATGAGCTGGGTTGGAGGCTGGAGGATCATCTAACACAGAGTTCAGGCACCTGGTTGAATTTACAGAGAACTAAAACCCACCAATCCACTGACCCCACCTCTGGAAGAGAAATGGGAGGCTGAGTGCAGCAGAGGTGGGACAGGATGGAATTCCATAACCTCAGAGCTCAAAGGCCATTGAAAACCCCCTCATTCAATGTTTTCAAACACATTTAGTAGTAAAATCCTTCTTCCCCAAACAAGACTTTACATGGAGCTCAAATATACAGAAAAAAAAAAAAAATTTGAGACTGATATAGGGGTTGAGGCCCAGAAGCAAGGCTCTGCTCCAAGACCCTGTTTCACAGAAGTAGAGAAAGGAAGAAACTCGCTGCAGGTATAATGTCAGACAGGCAGGTGCCCACACGGCTGGATACAGACCTTTGGAGGAGGTCCAGGGATCTTCCCATGGCACCTCTCTGTGTCTTAGGATGGACAGGTCTGGATGGAAATGGAGGAAGTCTCTCTAGTGGTTGGGATGGGAGAAGAGGGTGGGAATGGGCTTGTGGAGGTGCTCCAAGGGCAACAAGGCATGTTGAAAACATATTCCTTTACCTTCCCCCAGATTGCTACTAACAGGACCGACAGTGAGCTGCAGCCATGCTGACCCCCAGAACCTAAGCCCTGGCCTCCTGCCCTCTGACTTCACGCTTACAGGTTCTGGGCCTGGTTCCCCATGAGCTGCTCACCTGGTCCCGGGTGTAAGGCGTGTCTACTCTCTGCTTGTCGCTGCAGGCCTCTAGGAGGACGCGGATGGCCTTCAGTTGCAGGAGCATCTCACAGGCCATCGTGTCAAAGAAGGTGATGTTGGCAAGGGCCGCAGAGGCCAGCAGGAAGACTTCCCCAGACGAGGCCTCTTGGCACAGTTCTGGATGGTGAAGAGAAAGAAAACAGCTTCACTGCCAAGCGCTTTCATATCAGTTACCTCATTTGGTTTCCACAATAGCTCAGGTAGAAAATGTGGGCAGGTGTTATAATTCCCATTTTACAGATGAAGAAAGTAGTTACTGGAGAGGGAGATGTATCTTCCTACATAAGTAGCAGGGGTGGCATTGGAAACCTTATGCTTGCTTCCTAATCACTCCATCCAACAGGTATTTACTGAGTGAACACTATGTACCCGGCACCCTGGTGTTTTGGGATGGGCTGGAGAACAAAACAAAAGGTCAGGTCTTTGCTCCTGTTAAGCTTACATCCTACTAGTGGGCAAGACAAAATGAATTTTTAAAAAGCTAATATAAAGAACTGCAAACTAATAAATGTGAAGGAGGAAATAAGCAAGTGCTAAGACGGAGAATAACTAGAGGCCCGTTGGGTGCGTAAGGAAGGTCTCCCTAAGAAAGTGACTTTACTGCTGAGACCTGAGGGGAAAAAAATGAAGCAGTCATGAGAATATTGTGAGGAACAGCATGCTCCAAGCCAAAGGAACAGAATGTACAAAGGCCCTGAGGCAGGAAAGAGCTCCTAGTCTATGTGTGTGTCTCCAGTTGCATACACTAGACCTGCTGAATTTGCCTTGAAGAGGCTGAAGTTAAAACATAAAAACACTACCTCTCCAGCTGCCATCAGCAAAGTTTCAGGATTTCCTTTTGGTCCCAGGAACAGGGTCGCCTGGCTGCAGAAAAGTCCTACACCAAGCCTCTGAATGTCTTTCTCTCTGATCCTAGTAGCCATAACCCAATCCTAACCATATCCCCCCACTTACCATCTGTAATTGTACTGAGGGTCTTTAAGGAGGAGAGGACCACCCCCAAACCCTGCATCCCTTCCCCACCTAACACATTCCCCCATGGGCTCCACATGACCTAGAATGGACTCCTGCCTTGGAGAAGGCATAAAAGGATCCATGGTGCTGCCCACCCAACCCAATGGACCTGACTTCTGACCCTCAGCTCCAACTTGACCGCTAATCAAGGTGCTTCCTGGGTCCAGGCCCCTCCTACTGACAGCATCTCTATGAAAATACAGGAAGAGAAGCCATACTTCAAGAAAACAGCCACAAGAGAGAAAGAAAGCTTTAGGGGCAGAGTTGAGCTGTGTTCTATCCTGATCTCTAGTTCTTGCTTCCAAAGAGTCTACTTCTAGGTTCTGGCATTAATCCTGGCACCTCTTGGCACCTTCCAGTGCATGCAGTTTCTGATTCCTGCCTTTAAAGGGACAGAAAATAGCATTAGTTGAACCCCTGTAGTGTGTCTTTGGCACACAGTGCCATTAATTTCTAAGCACCCTTAGAGCAGAAAGTGGTCGCCTTCATTTAGATGTAGAAGCTGAGACTCAGAGAAGCTGGTAGTAGCAGAAGCAGAAGCTGTACATTCTTTACCTCACTAACTCATTCCATCCTCACAACAACTCAATTTTTTATCACAATTTTATTGATGAATGAACAGAGGATTCAAATGATAAATGATTTTCCCAAAATTGTGGAACTGAGGAATGATGGTAATTTGGGAGGGAGGGGGCTGGAATCAAACTGCTTGACCCCAAAGTCCCCACTCTTTCTACATTCCAGGCTGCCTCTTGTCTCTAGGCCTCTTTGCCTCATTCCCAGTGATGCTTCTGTAGATCTAGTTTCATTTCTATCAGGAGGTCAATGCCTGCTTCTGGGCAATGCTGCTCCCCACAGCCCAGGTATGACTATTAAAATACTTAGCATCTTGATCTAGCCACCCTGGGCTGGGGCAGCACATTAGCCAAGGAATTAAGAACTCTGATTTCCCCTTTCCAATGACTGCTTTATCCTCTGATTTGGGGGGAACCACTAGGGTCAGCCCTTCCACGCCATCTCCCTACGTCCAGGGTTTGGGGTAAGACCATACAACTCACTCACTCAGCCCACTTTGTTGCAAGATTTCTTCTAGGTCCGAACACCCACCCTTATTCTTATGAGTCACCATTGCTGCCAACACAGCAATTATTAACACAACCACCTAAGTGCCTTTTAATTTTAATGCACATTTATTTGAACTACAGGCTGAATCACCTGGGATGTGTTAGGAAGATTAAATTGAGGATTCCAGTGACTCATTTATAAATGTTTCCAGGGAATGGCAAGAAATTGGAGGACTATTTCCCACCAAAGAACAGAGCCCTGGCTACCTGCCCAGAAGATAAATCCCATCTGCTGGGTCTCAGAGCAGACTCCACCACGCATCTTCATCAGGGTGAAATAAATAGGGAGACTCCTCTTCTCCGGGGAGAAATCCAGCCCGGGCAAAGTAGAAATGGGCAGATGGCAATAATGAAAGGTTGTTTGGAATATATATGTTTTGATTTAGTATTTGCTATCATTTATAAACTGGAAGGTTTTCCATAAAACTTAGGATTTTTGTCTTTTTTTTAATTGGCCTTTCCCACATGGCAACAATGAACCGGAATTTATCAGTGATTGCCCCTCTTTAGTCACTGCACGTGCTTTTAGATTCAATACAGGACTCAAATCTCCTTATTTTCTTCTTCCGTCTGGCCTCTTCACCTCATTTATGTTCCTGCCTGGCTCTGGCACATGACTGAGCACGACACCGCTGGCCTAAGTGAATCCTAACACTGCTACGTGGCCTCGGGAAAGTTCCTCAACCCCTCTGGGCCTAGGTTTCTTCTCTTATAGGGTGGGCATTAAACTTGATGGTCTCTTGCGTTCCTTCCAGCCAAGACTTTGAACAATTGGCTTCTGCATTTTCTCAAATTGGAATCAATGTAGATGTTGACAAGTTGATTTCTCCCAGCCTGGCCTGTGGATGCCACGACCACAGTAACCAGAGTCAGCCATGAAACATCAATTTAACTGATGCTTCCTGCGTGCCAAGTACTTGCAGATCTGAAAATTCTAGAGCTAGAAGGAACCTTGAGAGAAACAGGTCCTGACCCCTTGTTTCATATGATAGGAAAATTGTAAAGTGAGCTCTGCAATGTGACATGGCAAAATCTCACACGGCCTGCACAGGGCTGCCAGTCGAGAGCTTTTTTTGGCTAGATTTATCAAAGACAAAAATCCAAGTCCACGTGTTCTGACTCCAAGTCCACTGCTCTGTACTGCTCCTAAATTTGTGCCATTCCAGGTATTCCCAACCCTGCTTTGGTAACTCTGAGCACCAACCCTAAATTTTCTGACGAGATCAATTTTCATTCAGTTTCAATGAGATAAAGATAGAGACAAGTGACAGAGGAAGGGATCGAAGTAGAAACCCAGAGCATTACCAGAACTTATCAAAGAAAGGATGTAGTTTGCAAAACAAGTTCCCTGAGGATTGTCATCCAGGTGAGTCTTCCTAGCTCCTGCGTGTTTGCAGGAAGATTGCATTCTAGATATGGGGCTCTGATTCTTCTGCCAGGAGCACACACGTCTGAACAGGGGACGCTAAAAGAGTCAAAGTTCTCAGGGCCCCAGGAAATGAGGCCAGTGGCGGGACTGCAAGCAGCAGGTGGTGGGGAACAGCTGCTCTCTGAGAAGCCGCTTGCCCCCAGTCATTGCTGCCACATTCGCTGGGTACCGGGTACCATAGACTGAGATTTCAGGAACAAAGCCCATCAGAATCTCTCTGGGTAAGGATCTGAACCTCAACATTTGAGGCCCCACTCTTCCCTGGGGCTTGTCCTGTTCTCCTATTTGAAAGGCCAATTAATCTCAATCTGAACTCAATTCAAGGAGCTTCTTTGAGGGCTGCAAACATTTTAATAGAAGACTTGACAACAGAGCTCTTTAAGGCCTGACTCTGATACTTCAATGGTGGGATTTCAGCTAGTGGGATCTCTGTGCAGGAGATATGTGGGTGCGGTGAGGGGGGGTGTCCTTCCTGTCCTTCCTAAAGACAACTGTGACAAGGTCCTCCTCACCCGACAGTACCCTCCAGCCCCGGATGACTCACTAACGAGAGCTGTCACGATCTCCTCCATGCTCTCCAGGAAGCTGCTGAGGTGCTGGGTGAAGGGCAGGTGTGGGGAGGTGACTTGGGCGACCACAGCCGCAGCCTCAGCCCGCGTGGCTTCTGAGTGGCTGTCGTCAGTCAGGATGTCGGCCAAGCACAGAACGCCATCCACCTGCCGATGGAGAGAGGGCACAGCCCTGTGCATCCTGGGAGAGCACATGCTCAAGATAATAATGAGACAGACTCACAGTCCAGCCTGGACCCCAGTGACTCTGGCGGCTTATCCTTTGGCTCCAAAGAGATCATGGACTTCCCACGGCATCTTAGATAGTGGACATCAGCAGGCGTCCAGGGGCTAGGCCAGGGCATCCACCACAGTGAATTGTAGTAGAAAGAACAATCTCTTAGAAATCTCACATCCCTGAGTTCACATCCTAGCTCCCTCTCGCTTGGTCACTCAGCCTCTCTGAGATTGTTTTCTCATCCACCAGCAAGGTGTGAGGAGTTAAAGAGATGAAGAGGTGATGCTGGATCCAGAAGCGATGCTTAACAATGTTGGCCCCCTCCTCCCCTCCTTGGGTCGGCAGCAGGCTGAGCTCAGCATCTTTCCTCCGGCATCTTGTCCTCCACCACCTTCCCCCCACAGAGAGAGGACTGCTCCCCTGGAGGCCTTGTTCTCTCTGCCCCACCAGAGAGAAACAGACCTGGGCAGAGTGGAACCTGAATGCCAGATAAAGACTTCAGCTTCCACTTCTGCCCCAGTCGGACCTGCTCTTGGCATAGTAACTTCTGCTTACTGAGTGCTTGATATAGGCCAGCTACACTGTGCATGTGTTACTACACCATTTGTCCTCATAACAGCCTTCTGAGGGCAGTGCTGTTATATACAGCGTATGTGTTATTATACCATTCATCCTTTTAATAACCTTCTGAGGTCAGTGTTATTATTATCTTCAATTTACAGATGAAGAAACTGAGACACAGAAAGGTTCATTGACTTACACACGATGGCAGACTTTAAAAGCAGTTGGTTTGGGATTTGAACCACAATGGTCTAGCCTCAAAGCCCATGGTTTTGAAGAGGCATCACACTGCCTTCTAAGACGTGACACCTGAACTCAGACCCCAGCCTCCAGAAAAGGTGAGCAGGTGAGATTTGTTTAGAGAAAAGGCAGTAACTTGCCAAGGTTAGCTCAGCAGTGTCCCTGCAGCCCTCCGACGCCCCAGGACACCTGCCTGCCTGGGGACCCTGCCACCAAGGGCCAAGGAGACCTTCCCTTGTGAGGGGTCGGAGGGGAGAGGGGCGAGGCAGGGAAAGAGCCGGGCTGAGGTGAGGTGGGGAGGGGCCTGCACTGCTGCCCTACACCTGCCGAGGGCCCAGGCTCCTGTCCCTGCTCCCTTACTTCCTGCCACTCAGCTTCGGCTGCTCTCCAGAGGCTGCATTTTGTTTGACTAATTACCCCCACCATGTTCTGGGCCTCCCTTAAATGCTCTTGGGAGTCTTAGGTCCATTAATTGTGAAAGCGTTTGGCAATCTCAGACTCAAAATAGACAAATGTGGAAACAGAAGGCCGGGGAACTGTCTGCAATAAAACTCACCTGGATGTGCTTAATAAAAGAGCAAACAGGAGCCAGCAGCCCCTGCAGGACTGGGCTCGTGCCAGGTGTTTGACTAACAGGCCTCACCTGGGCCCAGGGAAGGACATGGGGGCTACTCTGGGCCTAGAAACAGGGAGCACCCCTCTTACTGCCAACCTAAGATGCCTCTTAGGCTTATCTGGTTCGTCCCCTTCCTCCTTCCAGCACCATCCAAGGCAGTAGCTAGGGAGCAACAGGGTCTCTAGTGGGGGAATGTCTCAGCCAATCCTATTCCCTAATCTCATCTTGGATGCAGACGGAGTTGCATCTCAGACCCAGTCAGGAACGGTGGTCAGACCCAAACCTAATCCCCAACGTCTGCTGGGAGATGGGCCAATCTGAACGCACCAGAGAGGCCAAGAGGTTGATGGTCCCGGAGGGTCTGTGCCCCCCAGGCCCTGCACACTAGGCATGCTTCCCAGCCCAGGCTGCCACTCAGCAAACTCACTGAGCACCATCTTCCTGAGCACATGCCGAGTGCCAGGCTTCACGCTGGAGCAGTGGGGCAGGGACAAGTGGCCCGTCCTCAAATGACTATTGCACCATGTGACTTCTGGTGAGGATGCTCCGTGGGAGACCTCCTGGAAGCCACTCTGACTTACTGCCCACACCCCAGCTCGGGGAGGGTGGCCCTCCTCGGAGCTCATGTCCAGGCACATCTACTGTCATAACAGAATTTATCACACTGGATGGCCATGTTTCTCCAAGGGGCATCTGTGGATGACAACAAATTCACTAAGAGTTTCTTCAAAACACATTCCTGGGCCTCACCCAGACCTATTCAACCAGGCTCTCTGGCGAGGCCTGGAATCTGCTTTTTAACAAGGTCTGAAGCCGACTTTATACACCAGCAATTTGGAGAAGCACCCTGGGATGTGATTCTCCACTTTTCTGTCTGGCTGTCTCTGACATCTCCCTGGAAGTTCTGCAAGCCTGGGAACCACAGCTTGTGTACCCGTGACTTCTCCAGGGCTTGCACATAGTAGGCTTTCAATAAAGGGGAAAAAATGCAAGAGAGAAAATGGGACCTAGGTGTGTCCTAAGTGAGGACACACTTTGGACAAGTGAAGGTAAAGAAATGGCATTGCAGGTGGAGGGGATATCGTAAGCAAAGCCCACTATAGGAAGGGGCAGCTTTGGAGAACAGCTGGCTTGGGAACATGGATTCCACAGATTCCTGACCCCAGAAAAGTGACCCTGGATTGTCATGTGGACCAACTGTCCAGGCCTCTGGCTCTGATGCCACTGACTGGCCACTTGGCCTCCTGCTAGCAAGCTGCCACCAGCCCAGATTGATCTCCGTATCCATCACCGTCTCAGCAACTCCAACCCAGTCCAGATAATCAAGCAGAAGCCCCTGAGGGGCCCTCCACCACAGGGCTCTGGGTCTCCCAGTGCCTGAACCAATTCCTGTAGTGTCAGAATATGCACAGGCTCTGGAGTCACACCTACCTGGGTCTGAATCCTGCTGCCATATCTTACTAGCCAGACAATTTTTGGTACCTACTTTGAGCCTTTATATATAACGGGAATAAAAATACCAACCCCAGAGGATGCTGAAATCTGGAATTGTTAACTAAGAGAATGCATGTACAGTGCTTGCCACATGGTGGTGCCATCACTCCACCTTATTCCCACCTGGCGGTTGCAGTCATCTCTCCCAGACTTGGGGCCCTGAATCCTAGCTCACCTCACTTTGCCTGCCCCAGCTCAGGTCTCCCAACTGGGCTTCTCTCCAGGGCTCCTTTCTGCAGGCTCCTCTGGGCCTGAGACCCCATGGAGAACCTCAGCCCTGTAGGTTGTGGCCCACAAGTTTACCCACTTGCTTGGACAACTTTGGGTCATGCAGCCCAGAACTAGAACTTCTAAAAGGTCAGTGACTCCTCTTTTAATACCTGACCGGGAACAATAAGATTACTAATTACAATTCCTGAGAAGGGAACAGAGAGAAAAAGTACCACCCATGCATCTCTAATGTTCAACAAACAGTAACTGAACACCTTATGGTGAGAGATGCTAAACTAGGCAGACTGATACAGAGATGAATCAGGAATAAAATAAGAGATAGAGAAAGACAGACACATAGAGAAACCAAAGGTGGGGGTTGGAGGGAGAGATCATATGCTTAAAAGGATTGGGGAACTTGACTGGTACACAACCCAGCCTGTCCATTCCTCTCTTATTTGGCCTTTCTGAATCATCTCCCCCTGCTGAGAACTCTCTCTATCTAGGCCTCTCTCCTTCCTGGGCCTCCACAATACCCACTTTTGGGCTCACCTCCTCCTAGCTAACTGCTTCTTTTTTTTTTTTTTTTTTTTTTTTTTTTTTTTTGCGGTACGTGGGCCTCTCACTGCATGGCCTCTCCCGTTGCGGAACACAGGCTCCGGATTCACAGGCTCAGTGGCCATGCCTCACGGGCTCAGCCGCTCCGTGGCATGCAGGATCTTCCCGGACCGGGGCACGAACCCGTGTCCCCTGCATCGGCAGGCGGACTCTCAACCACTGCGCCACCAGGGAAGCTCCGCTGTTTCTTAGCCACAGGTTTTGCCATCAGCCCACTTTGTACCACCTCAGTCAATAGCACCCAAACCCAAGTGGCCTCAATGACTCACTATGATGACCCCCTAGCCCTCCAGCCCTGACCTCCTTTCCCAAGATCCACATCTACATTTCCAGCCTGCTACTGGGTCTCTTGATGTTCAGTTCTAAAACGAATTTTCTGGGACATTTCATAGGCATCTCAAGCCCAGTTCACTTTCGGCTGAACTGCTCATCTTCCCTGCCTTCCCTCCTCGCTCCCTCTCAGACCCAGGTGAGAAGTCACCTCCTCTGTGAACATGCACCTTCCTCCCCCAGACAGAGGGTCTCTGTTCTCCCAGCTGCCACACCACTCTGGTGTGCCCACAACTAGAGCACTTATCGTGCTGGATCATCCTCCCCAGCTTACCTGCCCATCCCTGCACTAGATCTGAGCTGCTCAGAGCAGCTCCTGTACTAAATCTTCTCTGGTCTCTAGTACCCAGCTGAGGCCTGACACACAGTGGTTAACTTGTGAAGTGTGGGCTGAATGATGAGGAAACAGAGGCACAGGGTGGGGAAGAGACTGCCCAGGCCACGAAGCAAGGCTACGCCAGGGCCGGGACTCCCATCCTGGTCTCCCCGCTCCTGGCCCTGTGGCCCCTCTGTTGGGGCCTTTGGTGGGGCAACGTAGGTGAGAAGCTGGTGAGAGGGCCAGGTCAGTGAGGGCCGCTCAGCTCAGCTCCAGGGAGGGCCTGGGAGCAGCCCAGCCTGAGCCAGCTTCCTCCAAACCTGATCCCATTTCTGGAAAGTCTCCATCCCCAAACGCCCACTTCCCATCCTCAGTCATAAACTTGATGATGCCAAGAGAACAATCTAATCAAAGCACTTTCACATCCCTAAAGAAGTTGCTGCTGGAAGCACTTAGAGGTAATTAGCTTTTACCTAGCGTGGAATGGGCCTGGGCAGAGGACAAGCTTTCCTCATGGGAGGGTGCTCACGTGTTGGTGAGGATGGTCTGGCCTGGTCACTACCTGGGCCGTAGGATTGATGCAACAGGAATTTGCTACAGAGGGAATGGGTGGGCTCGGAGAGTCTTACTGGGCAGTGGGAGAAGGAGTGTGGAAACCACGCAGTTGAGGAATCTAAGTGTACTGTAAACATCACGTCCAATTTATGAGCAATGTCCTCCTACTGGTTTTTGGAAAAGCATCAGTGGTGGCTTTAATGTGAATATCAAAGGGACACTGGCTAGTATACAAAGGCCCATCATATATCAGTGGTGCTGGTCTGCTCCTTCCTAATTCCTTTTTGCATGTTTACTTTTTAGGGAAAGGCAGAGGAGTTGATTGTTGTAACAGATAAACAAATTCATGCAAATGCAGTGATAACTCAGCCTCAGTGGGGGAGCATGAGCTAAAGACCCCCCACATTTCCTCCTTCACTTTTCTGTCCACTTGGACACCAAAAGCCTGCAGAAAAAGAAAATAGAAGGCAAGTGGGAACCACAAAGCAGTTGCAATCCTGCTCATGGATGGATCTGTCTGCCCAGAGTACAGCCAAAGGGAAAATTCAGGCACAGTCAGAGAGTGGAACAGGGTCATGCCCAGGGAAGCAAAGACAAGTGTGGGCCAAGGGACAGGGCAAAACATTCGGTGGAATAAAAGAACCTACGAGCCAGAAACAGGATCTGATGAGGGCAAGGTTCAGGACAAATTCTGTGAACAATGTAAGGGGTTAAAGGCTCACTTTATACAATGACGTATTTGTTCTAAGGAGTGGTGGTAGAGCTGGGAGCCCAGCAGAAAGCCACAGAAAGTGAAACGGGCCTTCAGGAGGATAACACTATCTTCCTCCCAAATGAACGCATCCAGACCCCACTCAACTTCTTTTGCTTTTTCAAACAAGAACCTTTGATTAAAAGCCAAATGTCCAAATAGACAAAAACAAATATGAATCTGTAATAGGGAATGGAACAATGGATGGAAAGGATTATATAACCAGCTTGGCCGCAAAGTCAGTGAGGTGAGTTATTGAGGTGGAAAGAAATCAAGAATTAAATCACTTAAGAATATAAATGGAAAATAGTTTCCCTGTCAAGCAAGTGATTCTCCTTAAAGCAGATTGTCGAAAAGATGCTCTGGAGGCATTGGGTAGTGGAAGGAGTGGAGTTTGTGAGAAGGTATCAAAAGGTCGCTGTGAAAAAGTTCATCTCCCTTTGGGTGAGGGTCACCAGGCATCTGCTGATGTGAAAGTACCAAGTTTTCAGCAAAGCGCTACTGGCACAGCTGGGGATCTGAACTGTGCCAATGGGCTTCTAGACCAGTGGTTATTTGCCTGGTTCTCAGATGATTAGAATCATATGGGGAAGTTTGAAAATACTAATGCCTGGGCTTCACCACCAGAAATTCTGATGTAATTGGTCTTGGGTGGAGTCTTGGCATCAGTATTTTTAAAGACTCCTCAAGTGACTCTAATGGAGATCCTGGGTTAAGCACCTCTCTTCTAGAGGTAGCTGTGGTACAGTGGAAGTTGCACAAGCCTAGGAGTAAGAAAAACCTGGGTTCATAACTTAACTGTGCTACTTGCTGACTTGGTGAAACGAGCAAGTTACTCATCTTCTCTAAGCCTCAGTATTCTAATCCTTAAAATGATAATATCCACTTAATGTAACAGTGAATAAAATATCAAAAGCATTCCCCCTGAAATCAGTAACAAGACAGAGGTAGCCATTATGGCCGCTCCTACTTAACATTTTACAGTGGCCCTAGCCAATGCAACAAGACAACAGAAAGAAATAAAAAGGTATAATGATTGCAAAAGAGAAAGTGAAACTGTCATAATTTATAGATCACATGATTGTGTACATGTGTACATAATCCAAACCTGTATAAAATCCAAAAGAATCTACACACCATTAAAATTAATAAGTGGGGCTTCCTTGGTGGCGCAGTGGTTGAGAGTCCACCTGCCGATGCAGGGGACACGGGTTCGTGCCCCGGTTTGGGAAGATCCCACATGCCGCGGAGCAGCTGCGCCCATGAGCCATGGCCGCTGAGCCTGCGCGTCCGGAGCCTGTGCTCCGCAACGGGAGAGGCCACAACAGTGAGAGGCCCGCGAACCACACACACAAAAAAATTAATAAGTGAATTTAGCAAGATAATTAGACACAATATTCAAAATTGTATTTTCTATGTATTAAAAACAATTAGAAAATTAAAAATTTTAAATAACACTTACATTAGCATAAAAACATACCTAGAAATAAGTCTTAAAAAAGACATGCAAGATGTCGACACTAAAAACTTAAAACATCGCTGAAATTAAATACAGTCTATATAACTAGACAGGTACGCTGCATTTATTGACTGGAATACCCTGTACTGTTTAAGAAGTCAATTATCCCAAAATTTATTTACAAATTTAAAGAAATGCCAATCAAAATCTTAAATTATATATAGAAATGTAAAGAACTTAGAATTACCAGGATAATCTTAAACAAGAACAAAATTGGAGGATCTATACAACCAAATATTAAAATTTATTATAGACTGCAGGGACTCAGCCAGTGCCATGTTGGTACAAGGATGGGAAGAAAGATTAACTGAACAGAAAAATAGGCCAGAAACAGACTCATACCTGTGTCATCACTTTACCTACAACAAAGGCACCACTTTAATTCAGTGGTGAAAAGATGGTCTTTCTGATAAATGGTGCTGGCTCAATGGGATATCATATGGAAAAACACTGAATCTTGAACACCAAAAAAATTTAATTTGAAATAGACCATTGACCTAAATGTGAAAAGTAAAATAATAAAGCTCCTAGAAGAAAATATAGGAGACTCTCTTCATGATTTGGGGGAACACAAACCTTTCTTAAATGGAGACAAGAAGCACTAACTACAAAAGAAAAGATCAATAAATTGGACTTTATCAAAGTTAATTTCTATCCATCAGAAGACACCATTAAGAGAATGAAAAAGCAAACCACGGAATGAGAATATGTACTCTCAATACATGTATCTGACAAAGGGTTTGTATGTAGAATATGTATTTTTGAAGCTTATAGATTGATAAGAAAAACAACTCATTTTTTTTTTAATGGGCAAAAGTGTCAAACAGACATTTCACAGAAGATAACCGAATGGTCAATAAGGACATAGAAAAATTGCTCAAAATTATTACTTGTCAGGGAGATGAAAATTAAAACCATCATGAGAGATCACTGTATGTCCAAGCAGGCCACAAGCAGGGCACTGCATGTCCAGCTATCACAAGGCTTCAAACTAATTATCTGTACTTTCTTTTTTTTTGGCCGTGCTGGGCACGGTACATGGGATCCCCTGCACCCCTGCAGTGGAAGCACAGAGTCTTAAACACTGGACTGCCAGGGAAGACCCAAATTAATTATTTGTACTTTTATTTATTTACTTATTTATTTTGCGATACATGGGCCTCTCACTGCTGTGGCCTCTCCCGTTGCGGAGCACAGGCTCCGGACGCGCAGGCTCAGTGGCCATGGCTCACGGGCCCAGCCGCTCCGCGGCATGCGGGATCTTCCCAGACCGGGGCACGAACCCGTGTCCCCTGCGTTGGCAAGCGGACTCTCAACCACTGCGCCACCAGGGAAGCCCATATTTGTACTTTTAAAGTAGCCCAAGGGAGAATGAAACACTTATTTGGAAACTGTGTGTTCATTATCTGTGTGGGTCTTTTCATTGCCCTTCTTTCTCTTGTCCTATAAGTCTCTTCCTCTTTCTCATCATTCTTTGCTCTCCTCATCTCTGTCTCTGTGTGTGTGACCAAAGGACCCACCACCTGCCGTCAAGGGATGGCACCTGCTGCCTCTGTGCTCTGAGGGCTGGCCTGCTCTGTGCTGTTGGTGCCAGGCTGTTCCCAGGAAATGGGCCCTCCCTCATTAAATTCTGCCCCGAAACCTGCACATTCTATCTTCCCTCAATCTCCTCACTGTCTCCCCTCCCTGCTATAGCAACTTCCTTTCCCCTGCTGGCCTCCGAGCTGGCACTGGCCCTACTCCAGAAGCCAAGGGGAAGCCAGTGCTGATGGTGCAGGCCCCACCTCTGCACCCCATCCAGTGCCCTGAGCAGCCCTGGCTTCCTTCCCTGCGGCACAGCGTCCCTTCTCCCCAACACAAGAGGCGTGGCCGGGATGCAGCTGTTGCTCTTTTCCACCAGGTGGCGCTGTTGCACAGCGCATGGGGACCCGAGGCCCGGCTGAGCTGAGCCTTCGCCCGCTGCTGCATTTAGGACTGAGGCTGCCCTCTCCAAACTCAGGTTTGGAGGGCAGCACAGTCCCGGAGCCAGCAGGGCCTTCCTTCAGTCTGGACGATACTGGCCCCTAATCTCTAAGTGAATCTCACAGGGAGAGGAGGGGGGAGGGGGGCAGAGTGCCTAATTCTGTTCTCTCCTCTTCACATCCTGGCCTCCCTCAATTCCCCCCACCCATACCCTCAAGGCAGATGGAAGGCGTTGGGAGACTTGGCAGGTGGGGAAGGGAATGAGCCACACCCCCTCTAGAAAGCCCCTTTGCAGGTCTGAGGAAGGTGACAGTGTCAGTCCCCACTTCTGTCTGCCTGTCCACAGTCACAGCACAGACAGCTGACCTGGCACTCTCGGGTTCTCTGCACAGTCCGCCATCCAGGGCAGTTGAAGGCCCACACCTGGGGGCATGAGACCTGGCTGAAGCTGATAAGGGTAGGTGGGTTGAGCCCCAAAGAAGGGTGAGGAGACATCTGGATCTCATTCCGAGGCATTTTCTCTCTCCCTCTCTCTAGGAGCTACTACAAGGTAAAGAAGGCGCTTCAAGTCAAATTAAGCAGAGTTCTTGCCTGGCATCCATAGGTCCTCTCTCCCCACCCAGCCTCACTTACTTATTTAGAACTGACTCCATGAAGATAAAGTAGCTGCCTCGCTCTGGAGTCTGCACACGATGGTCCTTTTCGGCTAATGGGGTGGGGGGCATAGCAAACTGAACCTAGAAGCAAAAATGGGGTTCTCAGCCCCAGGCTCTGCCTCTGCCAGTGTCTCTATGCCTTCCAGCCTCAACTTCCCCTTCTGTAAAATGGGCATGACCATCTCTCCCTGCCTTCCTTGGAAAATGATCGTTTGAACCAAATGAGCAAAAGGATGAGAAAAACCGGTTTACTTTTTTTGCAGATTTGACTTATTTCTGACCATCTGCAGCCCTACAAGGAGCAAGCAGTGGAGAGAAAGTCCTGTAAAGCAGCAGCTAGAGAGACAGAGCCTCCCCACCATCCCCCAGAACCCGCTCCCTCCCGCCCGGGGTCTCTGGGTCCAGGCCTCCCTGTCTGCAGCCTGGCCCTTCAGATGTCAGGGCATCTCAGTCCCAAGAAGCTGCCCCAGGAAACGGGGATGAGGTGAGAGAGCTGCCTGGAGACACGCAGCAATTTCTCCATCCCTCGCCACTGACACTTCTCTTCTCAGACTTGAAGTTGAGCCCTCCTCCCCTCCCCGCTGCTCATCATTAATTTCTCCATCGATTTTCATTAAACTCTCCTCTTGGCTCCAACACAGGATGAACTCCTTATTTGAAAAAATGAAATAAGAGGGAGGGGGTGAGGATAAAAAGAATCTCTTTTGAAAACAAGATTGTCTCTGGTCTCAAGTCTGGAAGAGGCAATTACTAGAACCGTCTTGGAGGTTGTCTGAGGCTGTCTGAGCATTGGGTTTGGAATGCCCCCCACCCCTTACGGCCCTAGATTCTAGGTTCCTGCCCAGCCCCTCCCTGGACCCCAGTCCCCAGTCCAGCTCTAGTCCCCAGCCCCCACCCCCCATCCTGGTCCCTGGCTCTGTCCAACCTTGACTGCTGCACCAACAGTGCCCTGATGGTCCCGTTACCCACTCAGAACAACCTGGAACTCTGCCAGGGCCATGGCAAAATCCCAGGACTCAGGCTTTCTGGGAGCATTGCAGGATTTTCCCCAGACCAACCCGAAAAGGCGAAGACAAACAGGCCAGGAAAGAGGGAAGGGAAACAGACACAGGCGATTTCTTCCTCCAAGCAGGCCCCACCCTCATTGCTGCATCACATCATCATGGCAGCCCCACGGAGGAGGTGTCGTCCCGTTTTATAAAGAGGAAACCGAGGTTCAGAGAGGACTCACTTTCTAGCCCCCTCTCAGCCTCCCCCAAAACCAGCAGTTCTCACCCTTGGTAATGCCAGTCCACCTTCACAGCTCTACTCCGCCCCAAGGCTGCCCTGACCAGTCCAGGTGGGCTAGGTCACCTGGCCACCAGACAGAGTTGGGTCCTTCTGCTCTCTCTGGGCTGTGTGGCTCTGAAACCCTCACTCCCTCTTTGGCCCTGATTTTCTTCATCCCATCTTCTCCAAAGTGGGTCTCAGAGAACACTGCCTGCCATTCTGGGCTCCCCCAACTCATTGAGCACGGAGTTCCTAAAAGACTTAGAGCCCCACTGGCCTACCAGCCAGCTGTGGAGTCCCTCTGCCGAGGCCACTTTCCCCTGGCCTGCCTGGGAGCTCCACCTTGGTCCTCGGGGCCCAGCTCCACTGCTTCCTTGCTGCTGCCTTCACCAGCACCCCAGGCACAGGAGGTACCACCAGCCTGTGGCTTCTGATAGCCATGGGGCTACCACTTGGCCAGCCCATGTGGGAGACAGGGAACACAGCTGCCTGTCTCTCCGCCCAGAGCCCAGCGCAGGGGCTGGGGAATGAGGGGTGACTGTCTGCTGAGGACACAGGGTAGACTTCCTGAAACTCGCTGCCCTGGCAGGAGCACGATGGTGAGAGGCTGTGGGCAGGATGAAAGAAAGCGTGGAGACTTGAAAGACCCTTCAGGCGCCTCTGCAGAGGCCTTTGCTATGTCTTGACATCTCGCTGCTCCAAACCTGCTCGGGGAATATCCATGTCTGCCCTCTTCCCGGACCAATACCCAGAGCCTGGTTCCCTGGGAGCCATTGCCCTGCAGTCCCCACCTCAGAAGGGCCAGCTCTTCCCAGGGTTGCAGAGTATAAAGAACATGGGCTTTAGAAACCAGCCAGACGTGGGTTTGAATCCAAACTTCACATTCATGAGCTGAGGGAACACAATCTCTGAGTCTCAGTTTCCTCACCTGTAAAATGGAAAGGTTGTAGGGACTCGTGCTCCAGCCCCACTGACTTCTCCACACTGTGCCCTGGGCAGCATCTTTGGCCACGCTATCCCCTCCTGCTGGCATGCCAGAGCTCTCTTCTCCACCAGACCATCATCTTCTTCAGGCCACTCGTATTCAAAACCCTGGCAACTGGCATCACACCCGCCAAAATCAGAATAGCTACCATTTATTCAGCCCCTAGTGGGCGCCAGGCACCAGGTTACTGCAATCTATTTATCTCTGACAGCCCTGGGAGGTAGATTTCATCATGCGCATTTGATTGATGAAGAAACCACACCTCTGAGAAGTTAAGTAACTTGCCCAGGGAAACGTGTCCAAGTTCGTAGGTGGGAAAGCCTGGATTCCCATCCAGAAGAGCCTGACTCTCAAAGGCCACAGTTTTCCCGGAGCTGGGCTGCTTCACAACAAATGTGTGATGATGGAATGAATTAGTAGCATGATGAGATGGGGAGGGACTGAGTGAGCAGACAAGGAAACGAGTGAGTTGAAAGTAAGTGAATGGCTGGATGACAGAGAAAGAAGAAACAGGTGACTGGGTGAATCTACGGCCACTCGAATGCTCCAAGCCCAACAGAGCTCGGGCATCACGCAGCAGGGCCAAGGATGGATGGGCTGTCTGGTGACCTGACTAGACTCATACCCCGCAGGGGTCTGTGGGTGATTTAATGAACCACTTTAAGGTTGGAGGGAAGCGGTGGTGGGTAGCCGCATGACAGAAATGGACTTTAACCAAATCCAGCACATTTCTTGCTGCCAATTAATTACGGGAGCCTCAGGGAGGAGGCTAGGCCAGTAAATCAGGGGGAGACTGGGACTTTGACATTATCTAAAGAGGGCATGAACTGTGCCGGGGGAGTGGGCAGCAGGCGAAAGCCCCAGGGCACCTGCTTCCCACCTCGCCTCTGCCTTGCCTGTCGTGCTGCGGCTTCTGTAAATCAGCCTGTCCCCGGATTTCTTCACCTTCCGTCCTAAACGTGGACAACGGCTGACCTCACCAGAGCATCTGAGGCCAGCGCTCAGCAGCTGGATCACAGAGCCCATGTGGGCAGGACCTGGGGGAGGGACAGGTGATCCAGGCCCTCCTGGGTGTCTCTAGAACATCTCACAGCTTTGGAAGCAACATGATGTGGAGGAAAAGAGCATGGACCTTAGCCTCACGTATTGGAGTTGAGTCCTGGGTTGGCATAATGGTTCACAGCCCAGGCTGACTCTGGCTCAGCACAGCTGGGCTTAAATGATTGCTAGGCCGTCTATTAGCTGTGTGCGCTTGAGCAAGTTGCTTCACTTCTCTGAGTCTCCCTTCCTTCTACAAACCACATGGATGATAACAGCACCAATGGATTAACGATTAAGTGACACCATGAAAGATGGGGTTTAACAAAGTGCTTGTCCAAAGCAAGTATTCGATAAATGTTATTATCCTTTAAGTCATTGTCATGATGTCCTTATTACCTGATAGAATAGGGGTCGATAAACATTTTCTGTAGAGGACAAGATAGTAAATGTTTTTGACTTTGTGGGCCTCATGGTCTCTTGCAATTATCTAATTATGCTGTTGTAGAGAAAAAGCAGACATAGAGAACACCTAAACAAAGGAGCCTGGCAGTGATCCATTAAAACTTTATGGATCAAAACTTTGAATTTCACATAATTTTCATGTGACACAAAATGTTCTTCTGATATTTTTACAGCTATTTAAAAATGAAAAAAAATTTCTTAACTCATGGGCTGTACGTGCCAAAAACAAGACAGCAGGATGACTTCGGCCCACAGGCTGTAACTTGCCACCCCCTGAGCTAAAACGTAAGCTCTAAGAGGACCAGGGGTTTTGTCTGTTACGTCACTTCACATCTCTGGGCCTCGGTTTCTTCGTCTGTATAGTGGGGATGCTTGTACACTCAAGGCAGATATCAAATGGAATCAGGCTGCCTGTGAAGACACTTGGCAAGCTCTGTGACTGCAGAGCTGTAGTAGCTGTTTCCGACCACACGGGGGCTCCTTTCTGACAAAACTCCCTCCTGCTCACTGCCGGGCACAGGGTTATTTCAGAAGTATCTGTGTATGGAAAGTAATCTGACCTGGAGGAGGGGAAAGCCCAGAGACGGTGACCTTCTCCTGTGCGAGTTGGGGGTGGGAGAATTAGGACTTTGGCCAGAAACAGCAAGGTGGTCCGGGTTTAGCGGCAGGGATTTTTTTTGGCAGTCTGAGAGTATCCATTAAACCAGTGAGTCAGTGAGGTCGACTGGGATTAGACAAGCAGACGGGGTCCAAATCCTGGCTCCAAAACTTACTCTGTGATTTTAGGTGAGTCACTTACACTGGCTGAGACTCAATTCCTCGTCTTCAAGGTGAAGATATGAATCGTGCTCACCTCACGAGGTTCTGGTGGGTTAATGAAGGGAATGCGTGTAAGGGGCTAGCTCAGCACGGGGCGCTTAGTAAGCCCTCAGGCGCTGAGTGTCCCCCCGTCCTCTTGCTCGGTGGGTAGGGGCTGGCTCCCAGGCCGGTGGCCTATCTGGCCTGGGAAAGACGCATTGGCGCCCTCTGGCCTTGGAGCCCCGCGGGAGAAATTGCCTCCACAGCCTTCCCAGCTGCACAGGTTTTCACTCTGAGCAAAAAAAGTCCTGCTGTCTTTCTTCCCTGGATTGAGGTTTTCCTGCTGCTCTGCAAACTCTCTAAAGCCAAGAAATGTACTGCTTTTGGAGAACTGGTGATTCTAGTCCCTTCTGCCTTTTCCTCCCCTTCTTCTTGCCAACCAGCATGAAAGAAGATGAGAAACGAACGCATACGGCCATTTCCCACTGTCTAAGGAAGAAGATTTTATGGGAGAAGAGAGGATTATTCAGCACATGAAGCTGGAAATGCTCGATGCATTTATTCATGGAGTCTGTCTGTCTCGCCACTGCCTCTCTCCTCCCTTTTACCACCTAGGCAAGCACACACATACAAAGGCTTCTGACCCCATGGGAAGGGGGCACTCTGTCCAGAAGGCTGGCACTAGCTCCTTCACCACTTTGCTGTGTGACCTCAGACAAATTACTTCCCCATTCTGAGCCATAGCCTTCTCATCTGTAAACTGAGCAGATTTCCCATGCACCCTCCATCCTCAGCTAAAAGCACCTCAGAGCCTGTGATCCTGGGACTCTGTCCCATAACCTGAGCAGATTTAGAAAGAGGCAGGATAGAATGTAAGATGACCATCTGTCTAGGAGTCCGGACCAAAGTAAAGAAACTGAGGGTAGGGTGGAGGTTTTCTGGGCAGCCAGGACCAGACTGTGGGAAATGGATGCAGAGCAAGGGGAGAAGTTTGCTGTCCGATCCCCATTTAGACCAGTCACGAGAACAGACTCAAGGTACCTACCCCTCACCCTGCAGGCACCACAATTGTCACCAGGCCTTTCTATCTCTCTTCCATAAAAAAAATTCAGCATCTTTCCTTGAAATGTGGTTGAGAAATCCCCAAGTGTCAGCACTAGCCTCCCAACCCTCCTGCTAACATCCCTGAGGACCCAGCTGCAGGCTCAGACCCACTCAGGCAGAAGTGTTGAAGCAGCCTCAGCCCTACAACCTGGGGTAATTGGGAGGTGGTAGCTGGAATCGGTCACGTTGCCCTAGGTTGGCCTGGAGCTAGGCACCTGGGACTGTCAAGTCACCACCTTTCCTCCAATCCTGGCCACCCCCAGTGGTGTTGACCCATCATGTGCTTGGACTCCAGTTTCCCTTTCCCTTACCCAAGCCCTCTTTGGGTGGAGCCCACCTGCTTGCCCAGGCACCCATGCCCACCCTGCTCATGCCTATCCTGTCCCTGGAGGAGCTGGATCCTCTTCCTTCTGCTGGGGTCCTGCCACGAGAGAAGGACCAACCGCCCTTAACCTCAACACCCCTCCCCACCTGAATTTCCTGTCTCCTGCTGTGTTCCCCCCCACCTCCCACCCTGCCCCGCCACCCAGGCTCTGTTGGCCACTCCACCCGGGAAGTGCTGAGTGTCTCTCTGGACCCTGCCTTTCCCGCTGAGCTCCTCAGTCTCGGCCCCCTTCATGTCTTCATCAACCACAGTCAAGAGCCCAGCAGCCCCACATGAATGATGCCTGGGAACAGGAGGGACTCAGGGGACTTGCTCTTGCCAGACGTCCACCAGGAGGTCGCTCTCCCCATTCACCCACCCGCTTAGGGACCTCAGGCCCCGCCCAGCCAGCCAGCTGCACCCTTACCTTCTCCAGCTGGTGGACACCCTCCTCCACGCAGCAGATGGAGGCCAGCGTGCGGAGCGCCTGGGGGTACAAGCACCGGAAACTGTCCTGCCGGCAGACCTTGAAGAGCGCCACGACCCCACCCTCCTGCCAAGAAAAAGAAAATGTCACATGAACTCACCGTGTGACCTCTCCAGGGGCTGACTCAAGAATTACTGATACCCCTCACTCAGCAGGTGTGTTTTGGGGTCTGTAGGGAGGCAGAATAGCCACCCCAAAATATGCTGCTTTAGTGTAAAGATTATTTTGAGCTGAAGGCAATTAAGAAGAAGCAGATACAAAACAAGATCTCTGTCCTCTCCCTATTTGACTAAAAGCAGGACATAAATTTAAAAAGATTATACCCCCTCCCCTCTCTACTAGGAAGAACAAGAGTTAATCGCTGGAGACAATATTAGACCCTTATCGGCCTGGATTTGGTACCAGAGGAATCCACATAGCAGACTTCAGTCTTTATCTACTATTAGTTTCCCATCTATGTGTCTTGCCACAATTTGCCACCCCTAGAGAGTCAAGGTTCTCTTCCTTTGTCTTACCACTTCTCTAAAAATGTACTGTTCCTTTGCTAAGATGCTACGTTAAGCCCAAGTTCTAAACAACCCTTTGAGTTACTCATCTCTGACCGTTCCCATGCATAAGTACAGTGCAAGTGCTAATAAACCTGTTTTTTATTTTTCTTTTGTTAATCTGGCTTTTGTCAGCCCAATTTACAGGCCCCAGCCAGAGAACCCAGGAAGGTAGTAGTAAAAGAGAATGTTTCCTCCCCTCTGGTTTCTGTACACACACACACACACACACACACACACACACACACTCCCAAGCTCCCACATGTGTTACAGTGAAATGCCACCTTCAGAAATAATGTCACTCTTGGTAATCTAAACTGGAGGCGAGGGGCCAGGGCAGGCACACGTGCTGGGGCCAGGCTCAACCCCAGGTAACACCGCTCCCAGACTCCTGGCAACACCCCTCAGCAGCCGCCATGGGATAAGCCTAGAGTTGTCAGAAACAGGTTCTAGAAACAAGTCTGAGGCAGATGGAGGGAACTGAAAGCTAGATGCCTCGTGCTGGTTCTCACTATGCCGGTGACCACCTGTTACTTCTCAGATGCTCCCACCACCATGGCAGGCACAGAATTATATTATTATTTTATAGTATTATAATTATAGTATTATTTACCTCAATACTATAATTTATTTCCATTTGGGGGGGTGGGAAAAACTGAAGTCCAGATGGGTGAAATAATCACCCCAAATCCACACTGGTCTTCTTTTCACTCCTTCACTCCAATTTGTAAAAGGAAAAAAGAAAAAAACCTTTAGGATTGATCAGCCGAGCTCTTGAACGTGAACCTGTACTTTTCCTTTTTGAGACCTTGTGGTGACCTCTCAGGAGAAGTCTGAGAGGATTTCTGAGAAGAGTCTGGGAGTGAGGCGCTCATCCTAACTGGACATATTTATTCTGTAGAAAAATCACTGAAGCCACCTTGGCTCCCGGAACAAAGTGAGAGAGACCAACAGATCACAAAGGCGACTCACCACACGCCCAGCAAACTGGTGGCAACCCCACCGTGGACATCCACGTCCAAAGCAGGGGAAGCTGGCTATCCCACATCTGGCTTTGCCCTGTTTCCTCCCTCTCCCCTTCCCTGAGGGCTGGAGGGGTGCCTAGGAGTGGCAGCAGGAAAGAATGCATGAGCAAGTGGTCTGAACTTGGTCCTGAGGGGCACTTGCCTTTAACCGCGCCACTCCTGGCTCTATCTATGCCCACTGCCCTCGGTTCCCCAAACTGAGAAAGATGTTACAGGAAGAAGGAGGTGGGTTCAGCAAAATTACCATCCCCAGTCAGATTTTTCAGAACTCTCTCAACAAAAAATGTACTATGCACGAAACAGGCACTGTTCTGTGTCCCCAGGGACGCAGCAGTGAATGACTGAAAGGATCATGTGTGAGTAACCAGAAGAAGCAGCAATGATCACTACGGCCCAGCACAGCCTCACTGAAATGTCACCCCAGATCTCCCCTTCCCCGCACCCCACAATGATAAGCCCCGGGCCCTTTGCAGTCTAAGGGTTTGGCTGCTCACCACTGCAGGGACCAAGATGAAAGTATCCAATTCTGGGGGAGTTCAGAATTTCTGACATTTTATTATATTCCTCCTTCCTTTTAGGGTAGCTTATTTGGTGGGAAAGGACTGGTAAATTTGTTCAAGCAGCACAAAAATATTAATGGTTTATTATATGCCAGACCCTCTGCCGGGCACTGCCTCAGTCCCTGCCCATGCTGAGCTCCTTGTCTGGCAGAAAACGTTAAAAGCAGGAAGAAATCTGGGTAGCTGTGCATTGAAATGGGGAGGGGTTGCAGGGTTAAAAGAGCACAGAGTAGGAACTCCTGACATAATCTGAAGGGGGACGGTTATAGAAGGGTCAAAGGGTCACTTAAAATGATGTGATTTTAAATGCACATCATTATTCTGATAAAAAAATATGCTCTGGTATGGGGACAAGACACTTACCCCTCTGAATTCTTGCTCCACAGTCTTTTATCCCTGCCTGCCTACTTTCCCACGGTTCCTGGGACATCTGATAAGGGTTGCACATAAAGACCTTACCCAGAGAGTCACTGACATAAGATCAAATTACTCTTTAAAGTAAGAAGAAAGAACAGGAGTCCTAAAGTCTCCCTGGCCAGCCTTGTTGGCTATTAATGACCTCCCACCAGATGTAAATATATATATATGTTTATATGTTTATATATGTATGCATGTTTATATGTGTGTGTATTTAATCATATATAGTACAAATCTTATTTATATATGTACAATGATAGATAGATAGATATTTATGTCTGGAGCAGACAATGAAGAAATGACGCAAAAGAATGGGAGGCAGAGAGCCAGGATCAGTGTGGCAGCCTTCCTTTGGCTCAGGAGACGCCAAGTCTAGCATAACTATATTTAAGCCTCTGCATCCATTTGCACTGCATTCTCATTACATCCTTTCCCAAGCCTGTGAAAAATGGTCTTCTTAGCATTTTTAGCTACTAGGAGAAGAAGGGGGAATCCTGAACCCAGACTGAGGGGATTCTGGTTCAACTCCTGGCTCTGCTGCTGGCAACCTTTGGTTAACAATGGGGTCGTGACAGCTACATGACTCAGCTGTTGAAGGAGCAGTGAGTCAATGTTGTGAAAGGGCCGAGCACCCAGTGAGGGTGGACCTGGACAGCCAGGTTGGGATCAGGTCACAGAAGGCATCCTGGTTAGAAGGGTGTCTCATACCCTCATGAAAGGTGTCCCAAGGGCTGGAATATGTGGGAGGGAGAGGAGATAGAAAGTGAGATGGAATGTGAAGCCCCCATCGAGGACCGAAAAGAAGCACTCAGCTTAGAGTGGGGTCAGGAGCTGCCTGAGCTTGTGGAATCGCACTGTTGGCTGGAGCTTGTTTAATTTTATAGAAAGCTCTGGGCTCAGAGCCCAGCTGTATAATGGTATGCATTATTCAGACAGGCTCAGGGTAAGCTGTCATAAAGCTGGAGGAGGCCACTTGAGGGGTGTGTAGGCTAGTGGTGGGAGGAGGATAATAGAGGAGCTGGACTGGCGAGGAGGGGGTAATTTCAACAACGCACAGGGGAGTTTTCAGTGCTCTGCACTCAGGAAGGAATGGGATTATTTGCCACCACTGTCATAGGGAGGACTGGGTTTATTTCTTGGCCATCAGAGGAACCCAAGGGGATGAGAGGATAGACCTCAGACAGGTTGCCCAAATCATCTCATGGGGGTAGCTCAGATGGATGAAGGACCCAAGGACAGACCACACCGGGCTCCAAGGAGGTGAATGAGGAAGGCCACTGGGGGAAGTTGCCCCACATCTGTCACCATATTGGGCATATTTCCTGAACATCGGAGGTGAGGATGCTGTGCAGGACATACCAGGAACTCCCAGCCCCTTTGTCACTGTCAGGACTGGAAACCCAAACATCGATTTTGCTGGAGGACCTAGTCTCTCCATCTTCCAGGCTGGGAAGATGGGAGTCATCGTGGAATCATCTCTCTGCATCAACCCTCCGTCTACTCTCCCCCAAGGACTGGAGACAGAAGAAGGTTGATATTAAAATTCTGGAGTCAGCAGATCTAGTTAAAATCCCATCTGCATTTAATGTGCATGAACTTCTCTCTGAGCCTCTGTTCCCTATTCTTAAAAATGGGAATTATAATTATAACACGTCATTAGATTATCGGGAGGATCAGGTGAGATGATGAAGGGAAAGCTTAGTGCAGTGTTTGACATATAGAAAGGATGCAGTAGATAATAAAGGTTGTGGAGAGGGGAAGAGGGCAAGGGAGGATGGGGATGAGGAGAAGGCAGACAGGAGGAAGAGGAGGGAGCCGGGCTGCTGAGAGGCAGTTCAGGACAGCAAACAAGAGCATAGCCTTTGCTGTCAAACAGCCAGGTTCAAATTCACCTTGGCCACTTACTAGTGGAGATTTTTTTTTTTTTTTTTTTTTGCGGTACACAGGCCTCTCACTGTTGTGGCCTCTCCCGTTGCGGAGCACAGGCCCCGGACACGCAGGCTCAGCGGCCATGGCTCACGGACCCAGCCGCTCCGCGGCATGTGACATCTTCCCGGACCAGGGCACGAACCCGTGTCCCCTGCATCGGCAGGCGGACTCTCAACCACTGCATCACCAGGGAAGCCCACTAGTGGAGATTTTTAAAGCTCCCTAGTGATGCTAATATGCCTACAGGGTTGAGAACTTTTGAGTCACACTTTGGCCCAAGAAGCTGAAGAGCCAAGGATCGAACCAGAAGTCACCACTGTGGGCTTTAGGATCATGAACTCTGAATTAAAGAGACTTGGGTTCTAATTCTGACTCCACTCTTTATCATTTGTGTGACCTTGAGTCAGCCTCTCAAACCACTTCCTCAACTATAGATGGGAAAAACATGATATCTACTTGTTTGGATGGTTTTATGATTGAGAAGAAATACCGTTTGCAAGGCATTAAGCACAGTGGAGAGCACCCTTAAACGTTAGCTATTGCTGTTGCATACAATTTACTTCTCCCTTGACCAGAGTTGACAAGCATTTACCCTCCTGTTCCAGATTTCCTTAAAGGCTTAGATCAGTGATTCTGAGAGTGGCCATGCCTCAGAATCCCCTGTAGAGCTTATTAAAATGTGGATTCCCAGGTCTTACCCCAGGACCTCGGTAAATCTTGGAGGGCGACAAACCATTTATGTTGTGTTTTCCAAAAACTCCCTGAGGGATTGTGATGCAGGGTTAGGCCTGGGAACCACAGAGCTGGAGCATCTTCTTGTGACTGACATCTTAAGTCTATTGAAGGATATAACTTTGATTCCAGTTAGATCATTATTCTATCCCCAATGGTAATGTCATTTCTCAAGTTTAAAAAAAAAAAAAAAAAGAGGCAAAAATAAAACAGAAGGCCTTAGCAAGCCCCCTAGGGAGCTACCAATTGCCTATATTTGTTCTAAGTGTTTGGATCCAACACTTAGAACGAGTGCAGGGGCAAATTGACCATGAAGTTAATGAATTACAACTCCCATGTAATTAATGAAAACCACCGCCCTCAATTTTGTCTTTCCTTCATGTCGTAGTGCAGTGACAGCAGCCATTTTTAAGATCCAGCCAAGAACCTAAGTTGGAAGGTATGTTTGGTTTGGGTTTGGTGGGATATGTGAAGATGAGGGAGGAGGGTTGATATTTATAACAGACACCTCGTGAAGAAAGATGATAGAGGCTCCAGGGGCACCATCTTCTTGTCTCAAGTGGGAAATGAAATCAGAGGGGTTAGCCACTATTAAAGATGGAGACACCGAGGCCCAGAGAGGGGAGGTAACTCTTCCAAGGTTACATAACAAGCAAACGCTAGAGCCAGGACAGGCTTCCTAAGCCAGCTGTCCCCACCAAACTAGCTTCGTCACACTCTCCCCAGGCCCATCACCTTGGCCCCCATCCATGAAGCTCACCTTCGCTATGATACGGCACAAGGGAGCCCCCTCTTGGGTCAGGCTGAACAGGTTCCCTGTGGTGGATTCTGTGGTGTAGATATTGTCCGAGGCATCGATTTTTCTCACCAGTGCCTAAGAAAAGAGAGCAAAGTCTGATGGTTACTCACTCATCTACCTTCTGCTCACCTTCCTTAATGGAATACCCAAGAGTGCCCTGAAATCTGTAATCCTGCCCCATCTCCACTACCCCATGATGGGGGTGATGAGGTTCTAACTTAGGGAAAGACATGAGTCAGGATGAAGTCTGAGCTACATTTCAGAAATATGGGATAATTTCATACCCCTGGGGCATGGACAACCAACGCGCCCCACTCCAGTCGATCAGAAAATCAACTCCTATCACTGACGGGCTCAGCAAGCACCCTTTTGCTATTCTACTGGCTCCTGATGAGAACAGAAACCATCCGTGAAACAAACAAACCACCGAGTTGAAAACCAATGAGCTGCTACAGATATGACCAAAGAATTTGCTCATTTTGGATGGCCGTTAGCTAATGGCAAAGTCCAGCTGGGTGATGGGTTCAGGAGATGAGTCAAGAGAAACATTCTACTCTGTAGTATCTTCCTGCTCAGAGGACATTTGCCTTAGGTGGACAGCCAGGCCAACACAGCAACCTGGAATCCTGTCAAAGACTGGGTAGCTCAGTGAGGAATGCCACTAATTACAGCTGAAGGATCTCAGGCTGGTGGTAAGAGGGCCAGGAATGACCAAGCACAGCACCCTGGGAGGCTCAGGAAGAAGAGCAAATGGAAAATTCATCAACAAATGGGATATGAAGATTATTCCTAGAAGAGTTTAGCTTATTTCTGGGAAAAAGCTTTTCACGGAACTTGAAACCACTTCATAATCAGCCATTTGTTTTGAAGGTTGTGATTCATCAATTATAGATGACTCCTACCTGCTAATTAATGTTCATTGCTTGAGTTTCTCCTGGGAGGTTGTGGAGATGGAGACTGGGGAGACTTGCCTTTGGGGGCCTCGTGCGAGAAAGTAGGACCTCTGGGAAGCCACTTGTGCAATTTCAGTTGCCGTGTTTATTTTAAAATATGAAAATGGAGGGCTTCCCTGGTGGCGCAGTGGTTGAGAGTCCACCTGCCGATGCAGGGGACACGGGCTCGTGCCCCGGTCCGGGAAGATCCCACGTGCCGCGGAGCGGCTGGTCCCGTGAGCCATGGCCGCTGAGCCTGCGCGTCCGGAGCCTGTGCTCCGCAACGGGAGAGGCCACAGCAGTGAGAGGCCCGCGTACCGCAAAAAAAAAAAAAACAAAAAAACAAAAAAAATATGAAAATGGATTTGTTTCAAATTCATACTGGTGTTATGGAAAAGACACAAGGAAGCTAGGAGATCTCAGTTCCAGTGCCAGCCTGCCTTTTTTAACACACTATATTGATGAGCAAGTATGTATATGGTTAAAAGTATGGACTCCAGAGCTAAACTGCCTGGGTTCAAATTCTGGCTCTGCCACTTCTAAGCTCCCTAGAGCAAGTAACTCAGCCCTTCTGCACCTTAGTTTCCTCATCTGTAAGACGGCAGAAATAACAGTGTCTATCTCTTATGGTTGTTGTACCCATCTTTTAAAGTTGCTAATATATATAAAGAACTTCTAAAGGTATCTGGCACATGGAAGCAAAATAAAATTCTTAACAGTTTTTATCTTGAGATCTTGGGCAATTGAGATAAACTCCCTAGGCCTCAGTTTCCCCATTTGTAAAATGATTTAAATTAAAGGGATTTGAGTCTCCAGGTAAATAGCTCTTCCATTTTTCTTTTTTATTCAAACTCAGAATTCTTCACACATAGCAATACGCCAATCTTCTACATATAGCAGTCTAAGATTGTGTGTAATTAATCAAACTACATTAAATATAAAAATGATTTCCTAAGATTGGATAGATGCCGCTTGTAAGATATTTAACAAAAGGTAAAATTAATAACCAAGATTTGTCACTGCAAATCCGTATAATGAATGTACTTAGAATCATTCCCTATCTTTGCTGTAAGCAGTTATATAAGTGATATCAGTGCTAACATGAAAATGCAGATTTCATATCCTGGGGTCCTGTACCTAAATGATAATTACCTAATGTTCCTGATTAGTGTCTGTACTTGAAGCAAATTAGCATTATGTTAAACTATTCAAACCCACTGTCTTTTGCAATCATTTTCTGCTATTAGACCATTTATGTCTGAGGATAATTTCTTGCTAACGTCTATACTCACATATACCATAATTACACTTCAGATTTGTCTCAGTGAGTCAGCTCTCTGACAATGAAAAGTTGTAAACATCCTTTTCACAAGGATAAATTTGGAAAGAGAAGAGATCAAAGGCTCCACAGAAATCATCAAGGCTCTAAGTATCACAATGCGTCAGAGCTGGAAGGCGTCAGAGCTAGAAGGGCTCTCAAAAGTTTGTTCAAGATTTCCTTCTGAGTTGAGAAAACAGACACAGAAATCTGCCCAAGGTTACACATATGGTACGTGGTGGAGTTAGACCTTAACCCCTGTGAATCTGACTCCCTATTTACCAAAGTCAGTGAATCCATGTCCCTCAGTGCCGGCAGGACCTCCCAGGGGCTAGTGGAGATGGAAGTCTCAAAACAAGGAGGAAATCCAGCCTCATGAGCAGCTCTCACCAAACTGGAGCACAGTTCTCCACCCGGGCTTCCATTAGCATCTACTATGTTCTGCCCTGTGGCAGCCAGAGCTTCTGCTGCAGGGGGCAGAGCTGACCTGGAAAGCCCCACCTAGATCCACCACCATGTTCCTACCGAGGCCATACTTCCCCTGAGCTACTCCCAGCTGTGACCTAGCACAGCAGGGGCACTGCTGTGAGTCCATGACTGCAGGCAGGGGCCTCCTCTCACAGGTGACTTTGGCTTGAAAATTCCATCTTTTCCTACTCAAGTCTTCCTCCCCCTTTTCTCTCTCAGTTATCAGCCCTGCAACATGGTTTTCCACTGCCTTCTACTGCTTCCTTCCCTCTATCCTTCATAGATGTTTCTTATCAAATCCTATCTTGGTATTAGTTTCAAATGAACACAGTCTCTAAAATCAAGTTTTTTCAGGTAATCGAGGAGGAATTGGTGAATTTTCAAAAATATGCTTCACCCTCTATCATGAGAAGAGTGGTGAAAGAATGGAAACAAAATGAAGGAAGATAGACCAATTAAACTGAATGACAGAATTTTTTTATGACAGACCAGGCAGTACGAAACAAAAAAATATAGGATCTTGAAGAAGAGGAGAAAGGGATTTAAAAAAAAAAGGGGGGGGGGTGGTGGTTAAGGAGATGCACACAATCTAACTACTCTAAATAAAGAATTTGAAAAGGGGGATATATTTTTGTTTCTCCATCAGAAAGAGTGACTGCAGCCCAGTGAAATTTATCAGCAGGGGTAAACTCTCAAACATCAGCCTGGAATAAGTTCCTCAGAAGGAGGCAAGAAAATACTGTGAAGCCTCTTTCTAAAGCTTCAGATAGAGACTCCATAGTTAGATATAGTTAGGGCAGCCCAGCCATGCAAAGGGATTACATATACATGGGTTGATTAAAGATGGTCACAGATTCTTTGCTACTCCTCCCATAGAGTGGTGGGTTCTAATTCCCCCCCTTTTGAATCTGGGCTGGCCTCAGTGACTTCCTTGATGAACAGAAGCCAGCACTCGGTAGAAGTAACGTTTTAGGACTTCCAAGGCTAGGTCATAAGAAACCTTGAAGCTGCCGCTCAGGCTTCTTGGAACATTCTTTTCAGAGTCCTAAGCTACCAGATAAGAAGTTTGATAACTCTGAGACTGTCATGCTGGAGATGCTGTGTGCCATGTGTAGGACCCCTGATCAATTACTCTCAACTGAGACCAGCTTTCCAGCCATCCCCTCCAAAGCACCATACATGTGATGAAGCTTTCTAAGACTCTCTAAACCATCTGCCAGATGAATACCTCCAAGTGACCTCTGCTGATGCCATAGGGAGCAGAAGAATTACTCAGCCAAGCCCTACTGAAATTCTCTACCCTTAACATTGTGAGATATATTAAAAATTGTTGTTAGAGTTGTCTGTTGTGTTAATAGAGTTCTAGATACAGGACAAAATTATAGAGATCAGCATGAAATAGTCAAAGGATTACTAGATAAATTTCAAGTGAAAAGGTTTTAACATAAGGATATAGTATCGCCTGTGTCCCAAGAGAACGTTTTGGAGAAATGCATGAATTAGGACTTGGAGAAAGGCTCAGAAAGACTAGACATAATAAAGAGGAGACAGACAAAATAATAACTGAATCCAGGCTTGGATTAGCTACTGGTCTGATGGGAAAATATCTCCTGGGTGGGAATATCCAATTTAGAGAGGCAAAAATGGATAAGATCACTTAGAACTAAAGGTTTAGGGCAGATCCAGATCTTAACTGATTTTATTTCTCCCAATAAGGGAAATCCTAAAATCTAAAAGATTACTTTTGGAAAACAAAAGAATGTGTCAGAAAGGAAAGAGGAGTCAAAGTGCGAATGCTGCTCAGATGAGTAAATAGTGCTCATTCTGTGAGTTAGATAAGAAAAGAGACCCACGTGAGAAGCAGGGCAAAAGGTGAGAAACTCAGCTGAGTCTCCCTGAAGGGAGTGGGAGATTAACAGGGAGAGAGAAAACTGCAGACATAATTCATTACTGGAAAAAAAAAAAAAAAAGATATAGCAGAAAAATGTTATTCAAGACTGAAATAGTCAAAAGGTATGGGAAGACGGTGTTCTGAGAAGCACGTGGCAGAGGGACGGGTTCTCGGTAGGTGCATAAGGCAACAGACTTCAGGAGCATAACAAGAAAACCCTGGGGCTTCCCTGGTGGCGCAGTGGTTGAGAGTCTGCCTGCCGATGCAGGGGACACGGGTTCGTGCCCCGGTCCGGGAAGATCCCACATGCCGCGGAGCGGCTGGGCCCGTGAGCCATGGCCACTGGGCCTGCGCGTCCAGAGCCTGTGCTCCGCAACGCGAGAGGCCACAGCAGTGAGAGGCCCGCGTACCGCAAAAAAAAAAAAAAAAAGAAAAGAAAACCCTTCCTAGAAGACAGGGTCTTAAGGCCTAAGCAATCCTCAGCGAGAGGCAGAGACAGCAGCCATATTATAGAACTAGAGTGCCTGTGTATCCTATGTCAATTTTTTTTCTCATTTAACCCTAAAAGAATTTTTTTAAATATATGACCCCTTTCACATTTTTAATTTGACAGGTAAAATTTTGCATCATAAGTTTAAAGAACAAAGTTGGAAAGGATGTAATTTCCAGTAGACTATAAATATTGACTAAAATAAAATGATTACATCACTCTTTTAGATGTATCCCATGAAATCTAAATGCCAAAACAACTTGATACCATCATCATCCATTTAAAATTACATGAACAATCTCTTTAACATTTGAACATTTTGCATCTTTTCTTTTCATCTTTAAACTTACATTCCCATCCCCATTCTCCCTCAGAATTTTATCTTAATGTAATACATTTAAGTTTCAAAGTATTTTACTGATCACACTTAATCATGCTTATCATTGAAATTTTCTTTTAATTCCTGTGACTATAAGGCTCTAAATGTTTAAAAATAATCTCTCCTTGCTTGAATTAGTATTACAATTATCATCAGTACAATTGGTCAATACAACATAGATGATAAATTTTGATAAATAATTATAAATCATAAAAATTAAAATTTTATCATAAATATATCTCCTAATGAGATGAATGAGGCTTTGTAGGTTTTCTAATTCATTTATCCATGATTGAATATTGGCTTAATGCTATATTTTTAGATGTAAATCCTGAAAAATCTTGTTCCCATAAATCCCGTGAAGAGAGGAATGGGAAGAGTATGTATAGCCAAGTTGCTCACCCTTTGAGCACATTCCGAGCTATGTAATCATATAGTGATTTATCATCAAACACTATTTTTAATGATCATCCAGCTGATAACACCTATAAATTGGTAGAAGCAAAGAACTGGAAACCATTTGACTTGCAAAACATTTGTCACCCAATCATTAGAGTCATTCATTCACTTGTCTCAATTTCTGGGAAGAATTCCAGAAGTACTTTACCAAGACATATTAAGTAACTCTTAATTATACCCACTACTCTTTCACTTAGAGCACCTTGGATTATCCAAATTATTCAGAAAGGATTAAGAAAATCAAAATATTATTAATTTCATTAACAATACAATTTTAATAAAATATTTTTGTGTGTTTCAAATAAAAAACTTGAAGCTACAGCTTTTGCTTATTTAATTTATGGAAAATACCCACCCTATAACCTAATTGGCAAAGACTATTCTTTAAGCCAAGCCAATCAGCCAAGTCAACTTAGCTTTTTCTCAATATAGACCTGACTTCATTTTTAATTTAAAAAATTTTAATATGTATTCCAAGAAATGCTAAAAAAATGCTGACAAATAATTTTGGAAATCATTCTGTAAGGAGAAATGCTAAAAACTGTCAATATTAAAATAATATAGACTTAAAATAAAATTTGATTTACTTGTGTATATTCTAAAGCCAAGATAAAACAATTTATTAAACTTTTCATAATGCAAAGTAATATATAGCTAACATTGTAAAGTAATTATAAATCTGGAAATATGATAAAAGTCACTGCATTCCTTCAGTAAATAGATGTGTATATGTATTGAACTTTGGTGTTTATTTCAGGAAATAATTAAATAAGGTCTGAGAATAAAAATATCTGAAATCATTCGACTGTTTTTTGTAGCTCTTTTTTTTTTGAGGTATTTTTTTTTGATGTGGACCATTTTTTAAAATTAATTAGTTTATTTATTTATGTTTGGCTGCGTTGGGTCTTCGTTGCTGTGCGCAGGCTTTCTCTAGCTGCGGCGAGTGGGGGCTACTCTTCACTGCGGTGCGTGGGCTTCTCATTGCAGTGGCTTCTCTTATTTGGAACACAGGCTCTAGGCATGCAGGCTTCAGTAGTTGTGGCGCACAGGCTCAGTAGTTGTGGCGCATGGGCTTAGTTGCTCCACGGCATGTGGGATCTTCCCGGACCAGTGATCGAACCCATGTCCCCTACATTGACAGGTGGATTCTTAACCACTGCGCCACCAGGGAAGTCCTTTTGCAGCTCTTATGATCGAACTTCTCTACGTATTTAAAGGAGAAAAGTATTTATACTTAAATCTAGTTAGTCCAGCTGCCAGCAATTAACTATATCTTTTGCTAACAGAAAGTAGAAATTAGTGTAAATATTTCAGAAAATGTTTTGACAAAATGGTCTTTAACTGCTGCCTTAAATAATGTGCATCAAATCTGAAAAGAAAAATCATGCAAAACTTGTGTCTGTGAATTTTACCCAGTATATCTTGAAAAATGTGGTCTTTCTCAAAAATATTCGTTACATTTAAAAGAATCATTATCATTAACCTTTAGACATCACTTAGAGTTGAGCATAAGATACAGCTGAAAGGAATTGCTTGCATTTAAAAAGTGCCCCCCAGGGCTTCCCTGGTGGCGCAGTGGTTGAGAGTCCACCTGCCGATGCAGGGAACATGGGTTCGTGCCCCGGTCTGGGAAGATCCCACATGCCGCGGAGCGGCTGGGCCCGTGAGCCATGGCCACTGAGCCTGCGCGTTCGGAGCCTGTGCTCCGCAGCGGGAGAGGCCACAACAGTGAGAGGCCCGCGTACCGCAAAAAAAAAAAAAAAAAAGTGCCCCCCAAAAGCCATTTTGAGTGTTTGATTTGTCCTACCTGTGCTCTCTTTGCTTTGTCTAAGGAGAATGTCCCTCAAGAGGTATGCACGATTTGAGAATAAATGGAAATAGAAGGGATAAGATAAATTGGAAACTTTCACAACCAACCCTCCAATACACACATACACACACACACACAAACACACACACACTACCATTCTACCACATTTCTAGATTCAGAAAATCTGCACACTGGACAAGATACACAATTTCTAATGCTTTTCTCAACAGAAATATTAAAAACATGGAAATACATGGAGGCCTAAAGGTTTATGGTTCATGAATGTAGGCTTCTTTTTTGTTTTATCTCCCCATTTGCACTCCAAGGTTTTTGCAAAAAGGGGCAATGCACTATAAGATTTGGGATGGGTGAGGAATATGCCTTTCTTTTGGAAAAGAATAGAAGGGCTAGTAAAAACTGTGTATTATTAGGAGGATTGTTTCTAGGAAAGAAAACAAATGAAACCTGAAGATCTGGAAATTGATTTCCTTAAAAGTATACGTGCTTGCATTTCTCCTAGGAAATCTTTGGCAACCCAGAGAATGCAATGCATCTGAAGCAGTAGACCACTGGCCCGAGTCACTTCAAGCAGCCGAAATCAGTGTAGCCTGGGGTGGCAGAAATGCAAAGTTTGGAGGGACTCTTGAAATTAAGAAATGTTGAAAACGCTGGATGGCAAAGAGTGCAAATCAAACAAGTCCTTGTGAAGGAATTACAAATGCCTGACTTTGCAGGAAGAAGAGAAACGTATCACGTGCCCTTCTATGAAAAAGGAGACATTTTTCTCCCATATATGGTAACCATCGTACCACAATGAACCTGTGGTGGATGCTCTCCCCCCGTGAATGTATGTTCACAAATCCTTGTGGACTGTGGACAACTGAAATAAACTGACATCCTGTTGCAGATGCAACCAAGACAGTATCTGTCACCCACCCTCTTTCTCTCAATTGCAAATGAGTATCTGTTAAGGTCTTCAGCAACCCTAAAGACAGAGTCTTAGGAAGACATGTTGACTGGAATTCCTGCCCTAAGGATTGAAGATTGGCCTGTTTTAACTTTCTGTGAGTGTAGCAGTAGTGCTGTGATAATATTGTGTATCCAAGGTACTAACTCTTTGGACCCTTTCAAGTATCGTGGGGAAAGACCAGTACAAGTTGAAAAGCCCTGAAAAAATCCCTCCCATTGCTGGAGAGACAGCCTGGGCTGTAGTTGCCCAAAGAAACATGACTCCACACACACACACTGGGATGAGACCCTCCTGGCTAAGAGGAGAATAAGAAATTTAAAGAGAATTCTATTAACCTAAGAATTGAGGACTTTGAATTATTCCTGAGAGGAGAGGGATTCAGATTTGGCTGGGTTTTTTTTTTCTTTCATTCTTTCACTTTATTTTCTCCCAGGGAACTTTAAAATGAGATAGAAGACCATTTTAAAATTTTGAACATCTTTATATGTCTCATCCTGACAAGTATGTTTGGATTATCTTTATCTTACTGTTTAATCCCATTGCAGTCTCTGATTACCTATACTGGACAACATAGCTGAGCAAAATCTGAGAATGAGAAAAAGAACAGGAAAGCAAATTTTGAGCTTTAGTTACAAAATCTCCTTAGAGTCAATTTAATGAATGTAATATTTTAAGTCATTTCCAAGCCTTCTGGGAGCAAAGTCTAATTTGCCCACTGGGATTCCAGAAGGATCCACAAAGGAGTAGAGTTTGTTATTTGGGGGGATGGCTTCCTGAAGGTGTGAGAAGTCTGCCTCACAGGCAGGTGACCTCCTCCTCCAAAGGGCCCAGCCACACTCCTGCCTGACCACAGCCAGATAGATGGGGCCAATAATATAATAGGACAAGAACTGTGAACACTGAGGGGTAATACTTGGTCCCCACTCCTTCTGTTCCACCAGGGAGAGATTTCAGCCACACCACCTCTGCTGGCCTCAGTCCCCACCCTTCCATGTCACCTTGTCGAGAGGGCAAGGATGAGTTAGTGAGTTTGGAAGAAGGAACTGAGTATGTTTAGCTTAGCGGCTGCCTCTTTCCTCTTAGGACGTGTCCCTCTGGTCTGACCTCTGCCACCGGATAGGTGCTTTGTGCCTCAGGTGAGGCCTGAGGTTGACCAGCTCTGTCTGGGACAGGAAGGGGAAGTTTAGGGGTGAGATGAAGTTTTAACAAGTTCACTTCAGCCACACAGCCAGAGATACAGTCCCTAAACAGTTTTATTAGAATAAAGGTGATATTTTAAATGAAAGTAAACATTGATTGATGGAATGAAAGGATGAATGCATATACAGTCTATCCACATGAAGCGGAATCGAGGATTCAGAGGTACAGGTGAGAGTTGATTTATTCAATAGAGAGTCCCCTAGAAGTCGTCTTCAAGTAAATCATCTTTTCTAAATCAAGCTTTTTCCTCTTACCTCCCACATGGCTAATCCTTTAATCCGAGAAAGTTTAATCCTTAATGTTCATTAATTTCCCATTGGTGGCTCCTAACAGTTAAGCCTTAAATTTCCAAGCCCACCAAGTAGTTAAATTATCTCAATAAACAATTAGTAATTAGGTGATTAGGAGGCTCTTTTTAGCAAAGCTTGTTGTCAGCTTCTCTTAAGGTAGCTCAGGTCTGTAGTGAATAAAGCCACTGATGCAATCAGAAAAGTGCCAATTACTCCTGTGTTGTCTTATTTACTGCTAACAACAACCCAAGGTAGAGGTGAGGAAACTGAGGAAATTAAGTAACTTGCCCAAGTTTGTAGATGCTGTAAGTAGCACGTTCAGGGTTTGAACCCTGATATGCCTCCAAATGCCATGCTCAATCCACTACCCCACAAGGCTCACATTCATAGAATTACACACTATCAAGATTGGAAGAAACTTTGCAAGTCACTCAGTCCAACCTCCATCTACTGCCGATATCCTCCCAGGCATGACTTTCCCACCTCAGTGATGGGGAGTTCCTAAGGCAGCCCCTTCTACTGCGGGGCAGTCCTATTGCTTTGCCAACCCCTTTTTCCATGGAATGTCCTATAGATTCACTTCACTGGCCCAAGGTCCTTCTTCCCTTTGGAGGTAGCAGAGTTTCCATTCTTAAACATCCCTGCTCCTCCAGCTATTCCCCACATACCTTAATCTTCGGCCCTTCCCCGTCCTCCTAGGAAGCTCCTCTGAGCACAATCATTGTCTCAATAACACATCTGGGGTCTGGAGCTGGACATAACATTCCAGGTTGGAGCAGACCAGTGCAGAGTAGCGCTATATTATCACTGCCCTTCTTGTAAGCACCATTCCACCATGTGTTGTGTTTTTGTGGTGGGCATGGAGGGGGGATGGAAAGAGTACTGCTCCTCTGCTCAAAAGCACATGGCTCCCTAGTGCAAAAAAGGCATTTCCCAAATTGCATTTCCTGAAACACCAGCATCCCAGAATAAATGAATGGGTGTTTTAAGAATAAGAAATATCTGTGACTAGGTAAGTTTGGAACACACTGCTTAACATTCATTCATTAATAAATCTTTATTAGATGCCCGCCGTAGGCCAGGTACTGTTCTAGTCACTAGATATATATTCATGGACAAAAGAAAGCAAAATCCCTGTTTATGGAAACTATAGGTCAGACAAGAAATACTATGAATGTGTGAGGGCCTTTTAGAAGACTTGCAACACACAATAACCCATCATAAGAGAAATGCTGATGCAAAAAAATAAGCTTAATTTCATTTATGTCAAGATACCACAAGTGTAGGATCCTTGTATAATTACTAATATACTGGGGAACAGGATTTGAGTTACCTGTTTAGGGAACACATGCTCACAACACTGAACAGATTACCCTGCCTTCAGCCAGTGTATCTCTTTATGTCACCACTGTTTTATATGGAAACTTTCTAACGTAAAAGGATGCTAAAGGTCAGCCAAGAAATATTAAGAGCACAGCAAGCTCAGCCCAAAGGAGGGCTTAGAGGACACCACTGGGCATGTGGGAGGGAAGGGGGGTTGTCAAGAAACTAACAAATATGCAGAGGAATGGAGGACAGACACTGCTTCCCCCACCAGGGGAGGGAGACCAATGGGGGACTCAATTCTAAGAGAAAAGCAGCTGATCCAACAGCTCCCAAGCTGAGCATCAATGAGGCAGGTGGCCAGACTGGAAATGGGGCAGGATTTAGCCAGGGAAGTAGAAGCACCGGGTCAGGAATTCCACACCAAACAAGGTCAGGATGAGGAAAAAGCAGAATGGACGCAGTGCCCCAGAAAATCAGATACATAGTCCACAAAGTAGGCTCCTGACAGCCCAATGAGCTTTTCCCAGGAATCGGCGACCTGGAGCATCAAAAAGACAAGCTACCCTTTGCCCCTGGTAGAAAGAGCTAAGGACTACTTCCAACCTCAGCTGGCTTCCATTTATAATCCAACAGAACTCTTTTAAGCCCTTTTAAGTGAACCTGGTGCTGCCAGGCAAGAGGGCACCAAAATGGCATAAAAAGCATCAGCGGGCACCTGAGCTCCTGCTCAACAACTCCTCCAGGCTCCTCTCCTCCCCACCGCTAATTCAATACCCTCGCTCATCACTCCTTCAATTTCTTCACCCACTTCGGCCCCATGTTCCACTGGGTCCCTCTAGACTTCCATTTGGGACACTGGCCTTAGCTTGAACCACCACCTGCCGGTACGCGTGACTGTCAACATTTGCTCATCGTGCCAGCTCCAGGGCCCCAGCCCTGGCCCTTCCCTTCCCTTGTCCCAGACTCTCGGGGCAGGGAGAGTGAACTCCGCAGACCCTTCTGGGTTGGGAGGGTGAGGCTGCACAGGGCCAGCTACCCTGACCAGCAAGTGAACCAGGTCAGAAGGGCCTGTACTGTGTACAAGACGAGCCCAACACATTGGGAAGAGAGAAAGGAAACTCTGGGATAGGTAGAAAGGCCAAGTTTGGAGAGAGGCCGATATGGGAAGGGATTTGTTATTTGTGGAAAGCTCTTATTTGGTGGTGGGAAAAGAATGGCAAATATGTAACACAATGTTTCTGTAACTATAAATAACATGCAAATACCTTTCCTAATGCAAATCATATGGAATCAGCTTTTCTGGGAGGCTTTTAAAAATAGGAAAAGGCAAGAGAAGGAAATAATATGTATTTAATCCATACTATGTGCTAAGCACTTTTCATACGTTGTTTGCTTAGTCCTCTCCTCTTCTGGGGAAGGTCTTCACTTTATATATGGGGAAAATGAGGCTATGGATTAAGGAATTTGACCAAGGTCCCATGATAAACCACAATTTGAAAGTAGATCTATCAGGTTCCAAAGCCCTCGTTCTTTCTGAAATCAAGTACCACCTTCCCTAGAGGCAGGGGCTAGACTAGCTGACCTTTCTAGATTCTTCTCTATTGCCAGGATATCCAGAATTGACTTGTTCCCAGCAGGTGCCCTAAGTCTTTCAGGAATATAAGGATCTATTGTGTGCCCTGTGAACAATAACTCAACAGAGAAGATTTAAGGTGGTGGTAGCAACACTGAAAGTGCAACTGGGAGACGCTGGGCTCTGCCACTGCCTTGCTGTGTGACCTTAGGTCAGTATCTGCCCCCTCTGGGCTCTAGTTTTCACATCTTGAAAATGCAGAATTGGGCTAGATGGTCAGGAAGGCTCCGTTCAGCTCTGACAGTCCTGTCTCTCAGGTGTTGGAGTTCACTTTGGTGGTCTGAGGAGGATGTCCCCCAAGAAAGCCCACTTTAGAGCTTCCCCGAGCCAGGCCCAGTCCCTCTGCCCACCTCCACTGCCCAGCCCACACTGACCTGCACCTCCCGGGTCAGGGCCAGCTCCAGCAGCTGGCCAAAGTGCTGGCCCAGCGTGCTCAGGGTCTCACTCACACAGGCCTTCATCGACTTCAGGATGTGCTCATTCTCAACCTGGAGGCACCTGGAGGAAGAAACCCTGGGTGGGCCACTGTAAGGGGCAGGCACTCAGCCCAGAGCCATTTTAGGGGACAGATCCTGGCCTGCAACAGGCCTGGTGGCGATGCAAGTGGCCTGGGAAAATGACATCAGCTCCTGGGGAGTCAGAGATGGAATATTCCAAGGCTGGCTTGTCCCCTGGCTTCCTAGTGTTCAAAGAAGTGCTGGCCTGAAATAGGAGCTAACAGTCCATGTTGCCAGGAAGAAAGGCCATCAGAAAGCAGTCAAATCCATACCTCTGGGCTTCTCCCTGGGAGAATCTGCCATCATTGCGGCCAGGGTCTAGGGATGGTGGATGGGAGTCATAGAGGAGGGTTGCTGGTGTGCCAGGTATGCCTTGCTCACTCTAAAGGTATATGGCTATGCCTGTGACCCTTTAAGAAGTAGCTGCCTAAAGCGTGCAGACAGGAGCCTTTGAGGATTTTCCACTCACACAGGAGGATCAAGATCAAATCCACCCCTATGACCTGAGAATGTTTCACAACGGAAGGCCAAAGACCCCATGGCAGTCCTAGGAATGTCAAGTTCCAGGTTTTTCTTCTAGGGCCTGGGGGCTGGAAGGGGTGAGGGAGGGTGTCAACACACACCCAGGTGTGCATACAGATAAGGTTGAGTGTGTGTACGTTTCTGAGTGTAGACGTATGCGTGTTTATGTATGTGAGATACGAAGAGATTGTGAGTGTATTTCTGTGATTGTGTGAGTGTATGTTTATATATCGGTGCATGTCTGTGAAATCCTTGTCAATGTGTATGTGAGTGTAAAGGTGTGTCTGCTTTCACCTTGTCTTGACTTTGGAGATCAAGGGGCTTCCCAAGGCTGGGGTAAACTTTTTCCTTGTTACCAACCCTCAAGAATCCTCTTTCTTCCTATGCCCAGGCCTCTCCTCTGCCTTTTACATTCTCCCAGGCCTGAAAATCGAGCAGAAAATCCCAAGGGAGTCTTTTAAGGTTGCTGATAAAAGTCAGCAAAAGGAAACTCCCAGACCACCACCAGGCCTCCCCACTCCCACTGTCCCTGTGGGAGAAGATGCCAGCCCCTTTCCCTGCCTGAGGACTGGCTGGCAGACCCTGTCTAGATTCACCCAGAGGCCAGATTTACCTCTCAGTGACCGCTGACAGCTCTGAGCACTTCTCCATTAGCAGCTTTTCAATCTGCAGAAAAATAGATCAATTTTATTCAATTCAGTAAGCACTGGTCGAGGACCAACTGCTGAGCTGGACCCTCTGGGGCAGAAAGATGAAGAATCAAATCAGCCAATTTGGAAAACAGGCACATAAACTATAACACAGTGTGATATGGATGGCAAAAGAGACCATCATCAGTTGCTTTGGGGGCTCAAAAAAAGAAAACTGAGCAATTAGTTATGCTGGGGGATCTGGGAAGCTTCAGAGAGGAAGGAGCATTTGAGCTGGGTTTTAAAGAATGAATAGAAGTTTACTGTCTGCAAAGTGGAGCAAGGAAAAGGGTAGAGCACTAAGGTGCAAAGAGATGCCAGAAGAAAGAGAAATAAAGGGGGATTTTCAGTGGTTTGCTTTGGACTTGGAAGAGATTCAAAACCATGGGCTCTGGAATTACACAGCCTTAGGTTGAATCCGGCTTATACCATTCACTGCATAACTTTGGGCAAGTTACTTAGGCTTTCTGAGTTTCTGTTTCCTCATCTATAAAGTGAGGACAACAACACTAGCTAATATTTTTAATTAATTTAATTTAATTAGGATTCAGCCCTCACAACACATCTATGAAATAAATGCTATTATTATACTCATTAGGATGATGGAACTGGGGCACAGAGAAGTTAAGTAACTTGGCAAGGTCACACAGCAGACAGAGCTGACACTTGAGCAGGCAGGCATTAAAGAGGGTGTATTTAACCATTGCACGGTGTCTCTCAGTGGTTATGTTGGCCTCAGAGGTTGTTCAAGGTAAATGATGTGTATGTAAAAACATCTAGCACAATTCCTAGAACAGAGCAGATACTCAGTAAAGGTCCTTACTGTCTTCCCTGCTTCATTGGAAGTGGAGAGAGGTCCCTGAGACAAGAAGAGTTAGGACTCTATACAATTCAGACCCACTCTTCTAAAAGACAACCCCATTCCGAGTGCCCACCCACGCCCATGCCAGGCAACCCACCTGGCCCATCTCCTGCGAGGAGCTCCTGCTAACAGCGCTGTACTCGCTGACCATGGAGCGGGCGTGGCAGGTCAGTCGCACGCTCATGCTATGGACACGCGCCCAGCGGTCCTGGGCCAGCTTCTGCCCAATCCTACGCAGCTCAGTGCTGATGACCCAGCCCCGCTTGAGCAGCAGCTGCAGGGGGTCTCCGGGGCCAGAACCGCCTGCCAGGATGAGGTCGCCCTGTGCATCCTCCTCCAGGCTGATGGGCTTTGCCTGCAGGACACACATGCACTCACACTCTGTCATGAGCTTCAGGTCCTCCATCCAACGTTGGACCGAATCCACCTGCATCAGGTGCAGCCTGCAGCCGGGGAACAGTGCCATGAAGGCTATTAACACTCCACAATTTCCAAAGGTTTCAATTCCAAGCCATCTGGTGTTTACTAAGCACCTACTATATGCTCATCACTGTTTCTTGCATTCACTTACCTTAATCCTCTTATTTCTCATTATGTCCATCTTACAGATAGTAAGATGTTTTGAGGGCAGATGACCAGACAAATCAGGCAATGAAATCTGACAGAGTAGCAGATTATCTTTACAATAAGAGGAAAATAGAAATAGCTTAAATATCAAATATTAGCTATGTCAAGTAAGCTATGGTACAGCTACATGGTTATATAATGTGCACTTATTTAAAATAATGCTTTCCAAAAGTTTATAGCAAAGAAAAATGTGTGCACTAATAAAATAAACCCACAGTATGCAAAGCAGTATGCAGAAATGTAAACACAATTATTATAACTATGTTTAAAAGCTATCTCTAGAAAAAATATTTAAAAGAAATATTAAAATGCTAGTGGTTCTTTATGGGTGGTGAAACGAAAAGATTTTTCATTTGTTTTCAACCTTTCTCTAATTTCCAAATTTACTTTCATAAGCATATATACTAATTTTGTAATGGAACAAAATTAACTCTATTTAGTACAACAGCATGAGAATATCCATTAGATCTTAAGATCTTTGTCAAATAAAATTCACTCTAAAATTCACTTAATCAAATAATAGTAATATCAGATCATTAACAAAGCTTTGAACGTTGCTTGAATGAACTATATTTAATATCACATAAGTGCCAGACACTGTGGGAAAAGTGGAGATCAACATGCCACACCTCCCCTCTCATGGAGCTTTTGATCTGCCTAAAGAATCAAGACATAGTAATGAGAAGTTAAAAAACAATAGATTTCAACATCATTTGAAGATTATGACGGAAGAAGACATACACACTTAACCTTTAAGGCTGGGCTCAAGTCCCTTTGCCTTGGCTTATAACAGTGTTCTAACTGGTCTTTCTGTTGCTAATCTTACCTGCCTCCAGCCATTCTCCACCTGCCACTAGTCATTCACTCATTCCACAGAACAGTATTCAGTGCCTACTATGTACCAAGTACTGTTCTAAGCTGGGCTATAAGAGCAAGCAAGTAGATAAAAGTCATTTCCCTTGTAAAGGTACAAGTGAGAGGACAGTCAACTTCCAAAGTAATTTCCAGAATAAATAAGCAATGCATACAATACGTTGGAGGTGGTCAGTGCTCTGAAGGAAAAGAACAGGAGAAAAGGATAGAGAGTTGTGGGGGTGAAAGGGGGAGTAGGCATTGCAATGTAAAATAAGTGGTTCAGAGAAGGCTCACTGAGGAAGGGACCTTTGAGCCAAGACATGAAGGACATGAGGGAGTGAACCATGTAGATATCTGGGGGGAAATTGTTTCAGAGAGAGAGAACAGCAAGTGCAAAGGCCCTGAGGCATAAGTGTCCTTGAGATGTGTGAGAAAGACAAGAGTTAACCTGGCAGAGAGTGGGATGGAGGACTTGAGGTGAAAGCAGTGGAGGGTGGAGGTGAGCAGACCCTATGGAGCTGTGTGGGACAAGGTGAGGATTTGGCTTTTATTCTGAGTCAATACAGCCAGCACCCAGAAGGCATTGATGAGGCCTCGTAAGTAGGGCCAAGGTACCAAGTAGGACTGTAATGATAGCGGAATGCTCCAATTATCATGGTTAAAATCACGCCTTCATATTTACTGTTATTTAATGAGGAGTAGGACTTTCTGAACAATGCAGCTGTTTGTCTATGAGGCTTTAAATGTAATTTTTAACCACAAAGCTTATACTGTTTATGCAAATTGTGCATGTGGTTTCTTATAGCTTTTTAAATTGTTAAAAATAAAAGCTTATCAATAACCTTTCTTTCTCCCTCTCCCTTCATGAAAAATAGCTATTATATTTTGTAAAGAATTTGAATAGATGATAGATAGATGGATAGATAGCTAGATAGATGAAAAATCACTTTGTGGATATACCACAATTTATTAAACCATTTTCCCATTGCTGGGAACTCACCTTGTTTCCAGTTCTTGGCCACTATAAACACACTTACACATATGTCCTTACATAACCAGTATCTTCATTCTATGCCATAGACCCCCAGGAGTAGGAGTGAAATTCTATAGATGCTGCCATATTGGCTCCCCAAGGCAGCAATGCATCCCATTCCCCGAACAATGCAGGAGAAGTTTCTATACATATATCTTGTTACTCCCCTGCGTGAGTCCTCAGTGTGCCCCCACTGACCACTCCCCCATAAGTTAAAATTCCTGAGGCTCAGATGGGGAGTTTCCAAGATCTGGCCCTAGCCTCCCTTACCACACATCTTCCTTTTCCATCTTCCCTCATATTTTAGCACCCTCACCATAAACACACTACACTCCAGGCACACTCAACCTTCCTGTTTCCCAAGCGTGGCTCTCTTTTACAGTCTCCCCCATGGCCTTGCACAGACAATTCCTCTCAGATCAGAATCCCCTTTCCTTCTTCTCTACCTGGCAAGCTCCTATTAACCCTGCAATACCCGGCTCTCGTGTTACTTTCTCTGAAGAGCCTCAGTCAGAGCTCATCAACTGCCCCCCAGGATGCCCACCTCTCTGTGCATCCTCCATTGGAGCACTAATAACATTCTATTGCAATTTGTATGTTTGTCTGAACTCTCCAAGTCCTGTGAGGGACATCCCTTGTGTCTGGTTTATTTCCAGTGCCTGACATATACCAGCTACACATCTAAAAAGAGCGGCAGGCATTTACTGCCATACCTCTGCAGAAGACTCCACATGCCTCCACCATTCCACCTCCCCAGGGAGTGCGCCACGAACAATGTCAACTAAAAAGAATGCACAACCTAAAAATTGAGAATTATGTTTTATTTGGCGGACAAAACTGAGGACTTCCAGTCTGGGAGGCAGCCTCTCAGAACAGCTCTGAGAGACTGCTCCAAAAAGGTAAAGGAGGAACCAGGATATAGAGGAGTTTTTGCATCAAAGACCAAATAGTCAGAACATCACAACATTACTGTTAAATAAAGAAAATCAGACATCTCAAGTTAATGAATTTAGCACTTTACTGTGTATGGGAAGATGCAAGAGCCTGGGCTCACTGAAATCATTCCTTTGATATGTACCTTAGCTATCTAGGGCCAGTATCCTGTGCTTTCCCATCCTGCATCCCCTCAGGGTGGCTGCAGAGGCTGAGGGCTTGACTGCAGGCAGCCCATTTGTCTCCATCCTGGGTTCCCTGGGGCTCACCTTTGCGGGCGGCTGTAGTGGCTTGATGGCTGCAACATCCTTTGTTTACTGATATGGCAGGCAGCATTTTTCATTCACGACAACAGGATTGGAAAGGTGATATAGAGGATGGAAAAGTCTATGACCCTCATGTTCTAGAGATACAGAACTGGGAGGCCAACTGACCTAGGGGCTTTTAGGGGGCAACAAGTGAACTAGTCACTCATTCACTGACTCATTCTCTCCATAAACACTTTGCTGTGGACATCTGTTGTTTTTGTCTTCCCAGCATTCTCCCTCCTTCTGCCATCAGTAGCAAAGACGAGTTCTATTAGCTGCCTCTTGGGGCAACCTAGGCTTCAGCGTTTCTCTCCTCTTTGGGGAAGGCCCCTCCTCCCAAACACAGAGTGGTCCCCCAGGGGAGATATCTAGGCTGTGTGAAGACACCCTTGGCCATAGCTGGTGGTTAATCCATGGGTGGGCTCCTGAACCAAGCTGCATGAATCCAATTCCCTCTCCCCAAACTGAGAAACTTAGAACCAAGAGTTACACAGACTGGAGTTGTTGGACGCAGGTCACGTTCGTGACGGCAAATTCAGTTGTTCCACCAGGAACTCCAGCATCATTTGGGGACTGGGAAATAAGGCCAAGAGTTAACTTCTATTGCTTGCAACCAAAGGAAACTTTTCTAAAGCACAAGTTCACAAATAACTAAGCAGAGTTGAGTCGGTGCCATCCCTTAGAGAAAAGGTTTTCTGGGAATTCAAAGAAGGGAGCTACTCCTTTCAGTTGGTGATCAGGGGACGGTTCACGTAGAAAGTGGCATTAGAGCTGGGTAGGGTTCAGACACACGAAGACAGTGGGAGAATCCTCCAGGGTGCGGCAGACAACAGGACAATGAGTAGGTTAGTTGGGCTAGGGTTATATATTCTGGAAAAGAGGGAGCTGTGAAGGGTAAATCTGGAGAAGGGGGAAAGCCCTGATCTTGAAAAACTTTGAAGCCAGAGTAGGGGTTGGGCATTTATGCTGAAAGCCACAAGAAGCTATCCAAGGGTGGCAGGCAGGGCAACAGGGGTAGAGACCAGTGGAGTTGAAAGACTCCTACCTAAATCACAGCAGCCGGAGCCAGCACCCAGCACAAAGGGAACCCATGGTGCCGGGGTGGGCTCTTAGCATGTCTCCCTGTGGAAGAGCTCTGGGGTCCTCACGGGGGAGTTACTCACACCCCCTTACTTCTGGTCTGGGTGAGAAAGGGCCGTGGAAGAACCAGGTAGAGAGAAAAAGGGAGTCAGAGCCACCACATGCCTCTGGTGTAAGCCCATCCCAGGAGGCCTGATTAGATCCCAAACCCATATTTTCATCACCCGCCTTCACCCCCAACTCACACGCAGGCATTACTCAGTTCTTGCTCTTTAAGATCTTTAAAAATTAGAAAGAAAGTGGGATTTTAGAAGCTGTGTTGATTAAAATCCTAGCTGATTTATCACTCTGCTGGTAAGAGAAATGGAATGACGAAACTATTGATTTCCCCAATGTTTGTGCATTTGTGCCCATGTGTGTCCGTGTTTGCGGATATGAACTCATTCGGGTGTCTGTCTATATTGTCTGTACGCCAGTGTCTGGGTGTCTGGGTGAGAGTTTGTGTATCTCTACCTGCGTAAATACTCAGATGAGTTTGTGTGTTTACTGGTTTTGTGCCAGAGAAACTCGATGATTAAAAACGGATGGGGTGGGGTGGGGCTTGAGCATGGGCTGCGCTTAATCACTCAATTCCAAAGAAAAGAGTCTATTAAGTGGAGAAAAGAAGTAGCTTTGCAGGGGAGAAACCTGGTAAATACCACCTTAACCAAGAGATCAAAGTGAATCTCACTGCTGATAAGCCACGTTGATAGCATGTACCCCTGATACTACGTGATGAAGACACTTCACCGCTGCAGCATTTTCCCTGAAACCCATAACTCAGTCTCATCATAGGAGAAACACCGGGGACCCAAACCAAGGGACGTTGTACAAAAGACCTGACCAGTACTCATCAAAACGGTCAGGGTCATCAAAAGCAAGGGGAGACCGAGAAACTGTCACAGGCCAGAGGAGGCTAAGGAGACGTGACGATGACGACATGTAACAGGATGTCCTGGATGGAATCCTGAAACAAAAGAAGACATTCGTGGAAAAACTAGTGAAATCCGAATAAAGTCTGGAAATTAGTTAATAGTAAAGCACCAATGCTGCTTCCTTAGTTGTGGCCAATGTACCAAGCTGCTATTAGACACTAATCAGAGGAACTGGGTATGGGGTATATAGAAACACCGTGCACTATCTTTGCAACTTTCTGTAAATCAAAAACTACTTGAAAAATTTTTTTAAGTTTCTTTTAAAAAGATGAGGTTCGGCAGGGAGGTGGAGTCCAGAAGACAAGCCTGAGGGTTTTCTACCCCAACTCGCCAGAAAGAATCTCACATCACTTGCTTCTTCCCCAACCAGAAGCATGGGCTGAGACGGTCTGTCTCTCTGACTTTGTGTCGTAAGCCCGCAGAAAGAAGCCTTAGAGCAGCGGTCCCCAAGCTTTTGGGCACCAGGAACCGGTTTTGTGGAAGACAATTGCTCTAGGGACCGGTGGCGGGGGTCGGTGTGTGGGGTCTGGTTCGGGCGGTAACGCGAGCAATGGCGAGCGGCAGATGAAGTTTCACTCGCTCGCCGCTCACCTGCTGCTCTGCGGCCCGGTTCCTAACAGGCCGCGGACCAGTACCGGTCCACAGTCCAGGGCTTGGGGACCTCTGCCTTAGAGCATCAAATTTCCGGTGGACGGGAGGGAGAAACCTGGCTAAGGAGCCTGAAGCGGAAGGACAGAGGGTCCGCAGTTGGGCTAGGGGATGGAACTTGTCCTCTCGGGGGAAGAAACAGTGCAAGCCTAGCTGGCTTTGCCTTCAGTCGACCCCATCAGCCGCCCTAGAGCCCAGCAAGGGCTGAATCCCAGGCCAGCCTCTTGGACTTGTGCCTTCTATGCTTAGCTACCTCAGGGAGGCCTCCCTCTGGCGTTCAGGCCCTCAGACTGGCTCAGGAAGATGCCGCTCCCTCCTTAATTGCCTGAACAGGCCTGGAACCAGAGCTTCCTCAGGACAGAACCGCTTATCAGGTAAAGGCCTTGAGTGTAAGAGGAGCTTCCGCAGGCCCAGGCCAACAAGGCTTGCACGTCTGCACGCAGGGGTAGAAAGAGCTGGCTCTGCTGTTCGTCATCTGTGTAATTGAAGGCAGGCTGCCACTGCTGCTGCCTTTATTTTTTTTCCTTTTTCTGATATTTTTATTGAAATAACATATGTATATAAAAGTGAACAAATTATAATATCAAGCTGCAGTTCCATGAATTTTCATAAGGTCAACACACCCTTGTACCCAGGAACCAGATAAAGAAATAGAATGTTAGCAGCATCCCAGAAGCCTCCCTTGCACCCCCTTCTGGACACTCCCCAACCAGAATAACCAGTATCCTGACTCTCACAACATACATTAGTCTTTTGAGTAAGTTTCTTAACCTCTCTGAGCTTCCATTTCTTCACCTGTAAAACAGAGATAATGATAGAACCTTCCACAGTGAGTTGATGGAAGGATTAAATTAAATGGTGAACGTAAAGGGCCTAGGACAGTGCATAGCACAAAGGAGATGCTCAAAAATGTTCATTCTCTTTGCTGCCTTTCCCCATATGCAACACTTTAGCACCTCTAATAATTATAATAGAGGCTAGAATTTAGTGAGCAGTGCTGAGCACTATGCTAAGTGCTTTACATGAATTATTTGATCTACTCCTCAGGACAACTATCTGAGTTGGGTCTTATTATCATTCCCATTCTACAGATGAGGAAACTGAGATGCAGAGAAGTAAAATCACCCAGGGAAAAAGCAGTAGCACTGAGATTGAAACCCTAGTCTCTCTGGTTCCAGAGTCTACTCTTAACTGCTATGCTTCACTGCTTCCTATTCTGCCTGAAGAAGAACAGAGAGCAAGATAAGATGCCTTAACACAGGGAGATATGCAGGGCCATTTTCCCAACAAAGAACTTCAGGGGCTGCTTATCAGCAATAGGAAGATGAAGGAAAGCTATGAGCCCTGGCTCTGCCTAAAGCTCTGGGTAGCGGGAGGACCAGAATCACGGGCCCCAGAGATGTAATTGCTGCTTTCAGGCCAAACCCACTCCCGGCCGTGCAGTTCCAGGAGCTGCCTTCCAGGGTGACAGCCTCAGAGATGAGGACAGACAAGGGGCGCCTGTGGGGAAAGCAGAAACTGGTTTTCTTTTAAGAATGAGCTTAAAATAACTTCTATTTCCAGAGATTGTTTAAACAGATACCTCCTCTTTCTCCCCCAGCAGCAACCAAACATACAGAGAAGAATAAATGAGCAGAGTAGTAAAGCCCATGGGCCCCTGCCTCCTCCTGACCCCGCTCAGTGGCTCATCCCACTTAGGTCCAAGGCCAGCTCTGACCAGGGAAGAGAGGACGTTGGAGGTTCTGGCCCACCGGCAGATGGAGGGCAAAATGGGCTGATGCCCGAGGCATGTATATACCTATGAAGCCTGACTTTGCCCAGCTTGCTTTGCACCCAAGCTGCCTTAGTTACAACTAAACCATCGGGATAATAATATAATTGTGTTTAGCTAAAAAACAAATAAGTAGGGCTTCCCTGATGGCTCAGTGGTTGAGAGTCCGCCTGCCGATGCAGGGGACACGGGTTCATGCCCTGGTCCGGGAAGATCCCACATGCTGCGGAGCGGCTGGGCCCGTGAGCCATGGCCGCTGAGCCTGCGTGTCCGGAGCCTGTGCTCCGCAACGGGAGAGGCCACAGCACTGAGGGGCCCATGTACCGCAAAAAAAAAAAACACAAAAAAATAAGTAATAGAGGATTGATGAAAAGCAGCTCTGAAGTCACAGGGAAAGGGAAAATAGACAAAATCCACCAGTAATAACAACTAATGTTTATTGGACCCCAGGACTGTACAATTATCATGTAGTATTTTATTCTCACAGTAACCTGATTAAGTGAACACTCTTATTGTCTCCACTTTACGGATGAGAATACAGAGGTGCAGAAGACTTACATGACTTAAGAGAGCCAGAACTCCATGTAGGCAGCCTGATTTCATAGACTATGTGCATATTGGCCGTACTAAATGGTTTCTCCACCTGTCTCTCTCGTCCACCAGACTTTGAGATCTCCTCAAAGGCAGGCACTGCCTGATTTATCTCAGCATCACCAGCACTCAGCACAGGGCCTGACATATAGCAGGTGTCATTATATACTTAATTGAATCAAGTAAACCAGAGACCACCTGGGAAACGGATTGTGAGCCTTGCCATGCCAGATGAAAATATTTCCAGAACTAGCAGAGTGTCATGCGAGATGAGCATGAGTGCCCTGACCGGCACATGGATTGGAATCCCTGAACTCACCCCTTCCTCTCTTCTGGGCCTCTACTTCAGAAGATGTGGACTCTGTCTTTGGCTTGGATGTCAGAAAAAGCATAGGTCAACTCATTGCGATACTTTTTTCCCTGTGGTTAAAATTTGAGGTTGGGTAAGTAACTAGATACCACAAAAGACATGATAATAAACTTATTTTGTTTTAAATAGAAATAATTAAAGCAGGTGTCAGCAGAATCAGAGAGACCCTTGTAAAAGGCATTGTTCAAACATTCCTATATTCCACCAAGCAATGCTCTGGTTGGGTAGAGCTTGGACCCTTAGCAACCATTATCCCAATTCTCAGAAATTTCAGGCAAATCGTTTTCCAGTTAGGTGTGGAGATATATAGCTAAGCCTTGGAGAAGTAGCTGAAGGGAGGTCTGAGCTCCCATAGGAAGTGCCTGTCCCCACATGATGCCTGTAACATAAAATATTCTCAACGAGTTTGATAAGGTTTAAAACAATACCTGGTCAATTCAATGAAACGCTACAGATGCTGATCATGTGCCAGGCTTTGTGCTGGTGACCCTTGCCCTTAGGAAGCTCACACTGTCTAAGAGATAGACAGACATAAACAAATATAGCCCAACCTCATTCTCATCCTAACATGATGTACCGTAGTGTCAAGTATTTCCAGGAGTTCCTAGAGTTCGTCTCATATATATATTCCCCACCCCCCCAAAAAGAGACTGGTTCAGTCAACCACAAGGCAGCATTGGATAATTCTGTCATCTCTTCTTCCTTTAGCAGCCTTACACTAGGTATAATTCTAGTTGCCAGGTCCTGCCAGGTCCACCCAGCATGGCTGCCTTTCCTTCTGGGTAATATCATGCTGTCTGATCTCTACTAGACATCTCTGACTGTCATAGTCGCTGCTTCTTCTCTTACTGCTGTATCTTCTAGGTACCACTGTGCCGGCATCAGAGCCAGGCATGACACTGGGTCTTCTGGGCATCATGTGGCTTCTGTTGGGTACCAGTGCTCCCCTCAGGGCATGAACTCTGGAGCTAGATTGCCTGGATTAAATCCTAGTCTGCCACTTGCTAACTACAACTTTGGGAAAGCCTCTTTGTATTTCAGTTTCCTCTTCCTCAATGGCAAAAGGGAATGATAATAGGACCTAACTCCTAGGCTTTTTGTGATTATTAAATGAAGTGAATATATGAATATATATATTCACACACATACATATGTATACAAACGTATGTAAATATTTGCTTAGAATAATGCCTGATAGACAATATTGTATGTGTTAGTTATTTCTGGAGTGACTTGAATGAAAGCAGCTGGTAACATCAGAACTTAGTTACTTAAACGTGAGAGAAATAAGGAAGAATTCTGGAAAGATGACAGTAGTGGTAGCATAGTTTATCAATCACTCCAATTCCCCATATAAAAACTGACAGAGCAACTAGATAACAAGGCCAAAACCCCATGGATAATGTTTACAGCAAAGCTAGATGATAAAACATTCCTACAAACCTCAAAATACAAGCGGGGGGCGGGGGGGCAAACCACCTGCAGCTACAAGGCTACTCGGTATCATCTGTATGAGAGGAAGAAGAAGGAAAGAATAAGGTGGCATCTGGAGAACATGGGAAAGGAGAACCCCAATGTAGCCACTGGGTATTTACTGGAAAGCACAGTGTGACGATTTGAGAATAATAACTGAAATTAGAAGGGGTTTGCCTCTCCAATGAGGTGAGTGCAAAGCACATACTCTGAACTCTCAAAACTGACCCAACAGGAATCTCTTCTACAACAAAGCACCACATTAAGAAGAAACTTTGGGGAGTAAAATCGAAATTGAGAAGGACAGAGATAATAGAGACAGAAGGAAGAGAGTTCAGACCAATGTGAGGGGCAGAACAGAGCTAGGAACCTTAGAAAGCAGATCACTATATTTTTGAACCCTGCACAAAAACAAAAGAAGACGGAGCTCTATGAAGTCAGAACAGATTTCCTGAACCCTACTTCCCTCTAAAAGTTTATGAAAACTAATTTCACATACAAATGAGCAATAAAAATTTATTAAAGTATCATCCCATGCATAGTTATTTTAGAAAGAGAATAAAGAGCAGAATAATATTGCTACGATGAGAAAATGCCAAGAGAATGTACTCAAAAACAGAAGGAAACTATAAATTACTGTTTCAATATTTCAATAACCATTATCAATTGAGCTTAAATTTTTAAGAAAAATGATATATACCGAGTATACTACCTATATGGAAACAAGCATACAAGGTGTATTCTAGTAAGATTATTGGACTTTTAAAAGAAAAAAAGAGGGCTTCCCTGGTGGCACAGTGGTTGGGAGTCCGCCTGCCGGTGCAGGGGGCGCGGGTTCGTGCCCTGGTCCGGGAGGGTTCCGTGTGCCGCGGGGCGGCTGGGCCCGTGAGCCATGGCCGCTGAGCCTGCGAGTCCGGAGCCTGTGCTCCGCAACAGGAGAGGCCACGGCGGTGGGAGGCCCACGTACCGCAAAAAAAAAAAAAAAAAAAGTGCACGTTATTTATAAGGGACAGGAAATTATGCTCTGATAACTTTCTTAGAGCAATCCTTTATACCAGAAAAAAAGTACAGTAACATATTTAAAATATTCTATATGAAAAGAAACCAAGGATATTATATTTAGCCAAATGACGTTCAAGAATAAGATGAGGAGTCCTGATTTCTGTGGCAGCAGTGCTGTTGGAAGACAATCACTCAAGAATAATTAAGATAAAATCGATAGGACTTGAATACCAATTCAGATGGAAGATGAACAACAGGGACTAGTCAAAGATGTGACCCAAATTTTTGACTCAAGCAGATGAATGGACAGGAGAAACCAGTTCAGAAAACAGGAAGGTGGGTCCAGCTTGAGACTTGTTGAGTCTGATGGGACGACTGTCTCTTCTTTTGAAGAAGGCCCATCCCTCTCACTGGACTGCCCTCCCATCGAACTTCATTCCCCAAACTTCCAGGCCCTCCCAGACTGCACGCAGAGTGCGTGACCCACATAACCTCACACATTCCACCCTGAATATTCATTCAGTCAGTATTTCCTTAGTGCCTACTTTGTGCCAGGAACTGTTCCAGCTGCTTGAGATGCAGAGTGAACAAAGCCAACAAACAGCCCTGCCCCATGAAAGGTACATTACAGCAGGGAAAACAGACCATAGTAATAAACATAATAGATTTAACAGTGCCTAGTATGTTAAAACCAGATAATTTCCATTCAAAAGAAGAGTTAGAATAAGTGGGGACAAGACTGTTCATGTGAGAGGCAGGGAGGGAAGAGCCACTTCAAATAATGGGTCAGGGTAGGACTCATTGAGAAGGTAAACTGAGAGGGAATGCTTCAGAGAAAACCAACCATGCTGATGTACGGGTACTGAGCTTTCGGGGCAGAGGGAAAAGATGGGGCAAAGGCCTTCTGTGGGAGTAAGCCTGGGCGCTGGAGAAACAGTACAGAGGTAAGCGCGGCCAGAATGGAGTGGAGCAAGGGAAAGATCAGTGGGAGTGAGAAGGGACTCAGGCTAGATCCTAGAGGGTCCTGAAAGCCACTGCTGGCCCTCTGGGGTTTCACTCTGAGTAAACAGCAGGATTCCTCCCGAGGACATCCGAGGAACCTTGTCATCAGCTGGGTCCACCTGGCCCCTGCGCCATTCTACAACCCAACCTGGAAGGCTCTCTCACTAAGGGCTTTATAAAAACCACACATAGATGAATTTAGAATGACTTAACCTCTGCTATGCGGTGAACTATAAACTGTTTATTGAACAGTTAATGTAAGCATAATTATTTATGCAACAAGCTGTAAATAATTTACAGTATGGTTAGGAAATTAACTTCCCATCTCTCTTCACTAAGGCACTGGTGAACTGGTGAAACCCAGCCAGCTGAGACCAAAGAAAATGCTTCTCTGATCACGTTCAAATCTTCCAGTGTTTTCATTGCCCTGCTTCTGAGCCACGCTGAGCTGCATTACAGGCCTTTTTTGTGTTGAGGCTTTTGTGAAAGGGGCAGACAATTCATCTCTGTCCCTAACCACTCCTAGCTCACATTTTAAGGGTAGAGCCTTCCCCAGCATATGGTGTTGGACAGCTCACAGCAGCCTTGCTCCTAACTTGTGGCTGACCCATGCATGCAATGCCAGAACCAGGAAGGAAGTAATCTCTCCTTCGATGAATCTGCACGATGTTTCCTGCATCACCTGTTGTGCTGGGGATGGCCTCTGTCTCTCCGTGTTCCCTGCAGTGACCCTCTGCTCCAAGCTGCAGCACTGGAAAGAGTTTTCAGATCACTCCCCAGAAATCCCCATTTTCATTATTCATCCTAGCCCTTTTGACATATGTGTTCCATAACATTTTTGGTTAATTGAACTGTCCTGTATAACACGGTAAGACAGTTGATCCTGCTTTTCAGATATTCCCAGGAGTGCTGGCCCACTAATACACCTCGAAGTTAATACCTGGGAGTAATTTGTGAAGGGGATATGGATACTGGCATCATAGTCACTTTGTCCTGTCCATTTCTCCAGGTTTTGGCTTCCAGCAATCTATAGAAGGACTTGAGGGTAGGGAAGAGATTCGGAGACTCTAACAAATCAATATTTTAAAAATCTAGCATAGCTCCAAGCATGCTATAAAGGAAATATTTTTTGAGTACCTTCTGCATGCCAGGCACATATCAAGTGCTTGCCCATACAGTGTCTGTCTTGCAGTTACAGAATGCTATTTATTATCCCCCGTCTTACAGGAAAAAGTGAGGCTCAGAAAGCTTCCTGCAGGTCATCAATGACTGGATCTAGATCTCAATCCAGGTCAGCCTGCCTCCAGAGTCTGTGCCTTTACTACCTCCCCAGACTGTCCAGCGCCCATGAGTGTGCTGTCGTTTCTGTTTCAGGACAGGGAACATGAATTTGGCTCTAGGTGACTGTTTCCAGTCCAGGAAGCCAATTTCATGTGCACATTTCACAGCTGCCTCCTCTTTGATGACTCAGGAGCAACCCGTCTTGTTAACTTTATCAAACTCTGGCATTTTGAAGACACTATTAGTACTCCCTGGTCTTCCCTTAACTCAGGAAAAACTTACTTTTGAAACTCTAAAAAGGATACATGTGTGTACGTGCATTGTCAGTATACATATGGGAGCTGGCATGATGCTACTCACAGTAAGAACACCTGATGAGGATCCATCACTCTGGCCTCATCCCACTTTCACCTCTTAATAGCTGTGTGCCCTTGCATGTGACGCTTGCCCTCTCTGAGCCTCAGTTCCCTGACCTCCTCATTCCCAAACCATTGTCTCAGCCTCACCAAGTTCTTTCAAGTGCCTCTGCTGAGACTTCCAGCCTCCCAGCCTTTGCACATGCTGATCCCTCTCTCCCCATCTCCTCTTCACCTTGCTGATGCCTACGTATCCTTGGAATCTTGGACTAAATGTCTCTCCTGAAGTAGGTGTCTCTGACTCCTAGATGAGCTTACGTCCCATCTGTCCCATGTGTCTGGAGCACCCTGTCTTTCCCCCATCATGACACAGGTCTCAATTATTTAACTACCTGTTTATCTGCTAGACCATAAGCACGGCAGGGCTTCTCTCTACCAGGCCTACCCTGCATCCTTCCCCTTGCACTGGGCCCGATACAGTGAAAATGCTCAGTGTCTATTTATGGAACTGAATTAAGTTTAAAAATCTATCAAATGGGAATAACAATGACCTGTACCGCCGTGCCGTCTCATCGGGTTATTGTGATAAGCTCCATAATCATTACTGCTAACATTTATTGAGGCTGAGCCCTGTGCCGACTATCAAGGAGATGGCTTCATGCAGTTCTCACAGTGACCCTGAGAGCAGGGCACTATCTTCATCTTATCTTTACAAATGAGGAAACTGAAGCTTAGAGAGGCTTACATGAACTCTCTGATATCACCCAGCTTGTAAGTGGCAAAGTTTGGCTCGGAACCCAGCCCATTAGACTCTAGACCCCATGTCCTTAAATGCCACTCTAAACTGCATTATGAAAGGCCGTGCTCTGTCCAGATGGCATGTTTAATACTGTCAGGTAAAGATATAAATGCATTCTCACATGCCTGAGCTGAGTCGTTGCTTGTCTTCAAGTTTCACGGCTGTAACACAGGACCTGATGTGTAGACTAAAGAGGGTTTAGCTTTGTCTTTCCTCCTTACTTCAAGGAGAGTATTTTCATTTGCCAAAGTGGAACATTTAGGAGAATTCACATATCCTACATGTCAGCTGCCATCCTGGTACCTCTGCGGGATTCTGGAAAAGGCAAGTGAGAGTCCAGAAGTAACCACTAGAGGGTTTCCAAGAGCAGGTCTACACCGTTGCCATAGACTCCATCAGCCTCCAGCCCCCAGCACTTGGACTCCCTTCCTCTACCACACTCTCGCTCTATCCCCAGCCTCAGGCTCTGACCAAGAGTCCTCTATCCCCAGTTGTGGGCGGACTCCAGGCATCCTTAGGATTTGGCTTCAAAAGAGCCCCAGATGCAGAGGCCAGAAGCAGCTGCCTGTCCCACCAGGTCCTGCAGCCAGTACATGCATCCTGATGTCCTGGTGTTTTCTGTGTGCATTCTCAGCGCCAGCCTGTTCTAGAAGCTGAGGGAAAACCTGAACAGGAGAAAATCCCAGTGCTCACACAGCTCAGGCAAGACCCCGAACAGGCAAGAAAGCACCAAGAATCCAATCTGGTCACAGTTATAACAGTAGCTGGTGTGTTGAGTTCCAGCAATGATCCAGGCAGTGTTCTAAGCCCTCTCAATATATTACTCCTTAATCCTCCCCACAGCCCTGGGAGAGAAGACTGTTATTGCCCCCATTTACAGACAAGAAGACTTCTGTTGGGAGAGGTCACATGGTGGGTAAGTGGTGGAGCCATCACTCAGACCCATGCTCTAGAGCCCAGAGCCTCTCCTCGTATCAACTAAACACCACACTGCCAGCAAGAAGCTGTGAGCAGGAGAGTCTGGGATCACAGGAGACAGAGGGCCTGACTTCGCCTGGGAATATGTACACAAAGGAAATGACATTTGCCCTGGTTCTTAGAGGAGAGGAGTTGGCCAGGACGACAAGGACAGAAGGACTTCCACATAAATGCAAAACTGCCTAGAGACATAAAAATAGTAATACGACCAGAAGTTTCACTGGAATCAAGCATCAGGGGCCTATGAGGGGTGGCCAGGAAGGGGCCTAAGGAGAGAGACAGGGACCAGTTGATCAAAGACCTTGAATACCATGATTAGGGATTTGGATTTAATCCTGAAGGCAATTTAGAGACACTCAAAACATTTTAGAGCAGGGCAGTGACACAACTGTGCAGAGACTCAGTAGAAAATGGACTGGAGTGAGTTAAATACCATACAGGAGGGTGACCTGTCGGGAAATGATGGTTATACAGCAGAGAGAGGACAGAAGGCTGAACTAAGGCAGTGACCTGGGAAAGGAAGAAGTGAATGGTCTGGGAGGGAGATGAGAAGATACGAGGGTGAAGGAGGGAAAGGAGCAAGTCTGCCTCCTCAGCCTCTGGTCTGTGTGACTGGTGCTGCCCTGACTGAGATAGGAAACCCATCCAGGTAGGAGTTAGTTTTCATTTTGCTTGGTTTCATGGTGTTGCACGATGACAAGTGGGATACACGAGGCCACGACAGAAGTGGGGTCTAGGCCCTACAGAGGGGTCCCTCAAAGAGGCCCCACACCTTCCCAGAGAGGAGAGCAGGCCTGGTGAAGCCGGCACAGCCCTGCCACAGCCGGTCCACTCCCAGCCGCCGTCGCTGTGCCGCCACATAATGAGATGTTCTTCTCAATTTTGGAGCCCGGGGACTGCGGCTCCTTACGGTTTGGACTGCGTTAGTGCTGAGCATCCCATAATTGCATAGCTCATCAGATTCTCTGTCATTAGCTCTCTGGTTCTCAGGGCTCCACCTTTCCTACTGCATTTGCTGGTTGACCCCAACATAAAAAATCTGCTTAAACAGGGCAGCTCTTGCTGTGTCCCTTCACCTCGCAACTCCCAGTGGTTCAACCGTCCTCAGCCGTGAACTTGGAGCTGCCATCTCACTGTACATGAAATCTTTCCATTGCAAGAACAGATGATCTGATTTCTCATACAAAGGAAGGAATTGAAAACTGAGGTCAAAGCAGATGGACTGGCAATGAGTCACACACCCTTCATGGTGGAAACCACCACAGTGAGGAGCCTGTAGGGTCTCCAGCCAAGGAGCTGGAGGGGCCAGGGGCCAGGACCAGGGTTGGATTTCCTCCGTTTCCACAGTGAGCTGGAATCTGATCCTGATGCTGGGAAGATGCCCCCTTGCCTGTGGGGCAGGGAGGGCATCCCAAACAGCGAATGGGGCTCACAGGAGCCCTGTCCAGTATCTGGAAGAGCCCCTGAGAGAAGTAGATGTCTACTCCCCAAGTCACCCTGCTCCTTGCTCCCTGATGGTGGCTTTCCTGGACATCTGGAAGGAGGTGAATAAGCCCCAAATCTGGGTTTTCTGGAGCTGGCAGATTCCAAACACAAAGCCAGATGTAACCACAATCATCTTCACATACCAGGATACTGGTTGGATAAATTATTTTAAGCTGGAATTATCCAGGGTGGAGTTGGGGTGGGGGAAGGGAGGAGCATAGTCTTATACTAAGGCATTACAGTATGGAAAAAATGGGCTCCCTAAAATATGTCTAAAATCAGAAGGAATTAACTACCCACACAGCAAGCAGGGAGAATTACAAACAATAGAGCACCTCTGGGCACCAAGAACTCTCTCCTTCAGCCCTCACAGTGGTTTGATGGTTGGCGATTACCAACCCATTTTATAGATGTAGAAACTGAGGCTTAGAGGCATTACTTAACTTGTCTAAGACCTCATTGTTAATAGTCATAATAAAGTTAAAATTGATTGAGTGCTTATTACTTTCTGGACACTGTGCTAAATGCTAGAACCAATCTTAATGCTTACTTAACCCTCAAAACAATCCCATGAGGGTCACATAACTTGAGATTTGGGAGGTGAAGTGACCTGGCCAAGGTCTCGTGGTAGATAAGTGAAAACAAGAATCTATGCAGTCTGAGACCAGAACCTTGGTCTTACCTAAATGCCATGTTCTTTAATGGTCTTCAGCAATTTAGCTGATATTCATACCCTCAAATCCACAGCTGGGGCTCTTTCTCCTATGCTGGACTTCCCTTATGTGATTATCAATGCCTTTTTAAAGATGGTGATCATTCAAAGACTACAGTATGTCTAGTCAATTTTCAAACTCTTGCCTTATTTCTTTGGGGGAGAGAACAGGGTGTGTGTTATTTAAATTCAGGATAGAACTACTGGCCCACTGGCCCCATCATCACAGATCTCTGACGAGTTTGCACCAGAAGTACTGCCAGAACGGGAAGCCAGGGAGACCGTGCAGAGTGGGGAGGGACCCTCTCAGGACTCTGGCTGCGAAGGGTCTCCCCACCCCCTTCACTGTCCCTGCCTCGGCTCTTGCCACTTAGATTGCCCTCCTCATTCTTCAAAGCCCATCACTGGGGGAAGGTAACTGTGTCTGACCCTTCAGATGCCAAAGGGAACAATTCTTCCCAGTTCAGCAGACACATGTCCTGGTCCCCAGTTGCTGATACCTGTTCCTCATTGCCAGATAAGCCTGCTGGCCTGGCATCCAGAGTTCCCCAAAACATTGGGGGTCATTAGTTTATGGAAATCTCTGCCTACATTCTTGTTGGTTCACTTTAACTTCTTTTCACTCAGAATGAAACTTTAATTATTCCTTCAAAATCTGGAATTTGGATTTCTCTGCCTTACTCTATTCCACCTGCTGTGTGAAGTGGAGAGCCTTCTGTAAGAATACATTTCTATGCCAAGAACACTTGGTAATGGCCTCCAAACTTTACCAAGTACCCCAGTGGGCCAAGGTATTGGGCTAGGTGTTGGGATTATAAAGGAGAGATGGTAAGAATATGATCTCCAAGAGGGCAGGACCTTCTATTACAGTGAGACATAATCTCTCCACCTAGCACAGCACCTGGCACATCATAGGCACTCAATAAACATTTACTGAATGAATAAATGAATGATTGTAAATAAGCAATTATGGTTCAGTATGCTCCCTATGGCGTTTTGAAGTAAGGAGAAAGAATTTTGAGAGCACGGAAAGGATGTTCATCTCAAACTAGGGTATCTGAGAAAGCTTCCTACGCCAGCGCTTGGAAGGACGCCTTCAAGTTCACCAGGAGAAGAAGCAGAGTTGGAAGATGGTAGGATTTCAGAAAGAAGAAACAGCATGTGCAAAACAGTGGAGGCGAGGAACCACATGTTGGGAAGATGGCAAGTTGCTAAGAGTAGTCAGAGGGGTGGAATGAATTCAGTCAAAAATAAGAACTTCAAATCAAGAAGCATGTTGGAGTGCTAGGTTTCATGGATTTATCTATATTATAACCTAGCAAAGCAGGGTGCACTATCCCCTCCCCTGGAGAAGAGCACTTCTCCAGGCTGTACCACGGGGCTTCCATAAAACCTGAACAGGGCACACCCTCAAATGCTGGAAGGGGCTCCCAAACTAAAATGTCTTACAGTTTCCATCCCAGCTACAAGGCCAACACTAAACCTCTTCATGAGTTTCGTTGGAAGGAATAAGACCCTGTTTGTTTTGGTCAATGAGATTCTTTCATAGCCCTGAGGCACTAAAGTGGGCTACTTTTGTCCAGAAAAGGGAAGACTATCCAATACTCACTCACAGACTTCCAGAAGTTAGAGCTAAAAGGGTCCCTGGGGAAACTTTTGCCTACCTCCTCATTCTCAGATTAAGAAACTGAGGCTCAAAGGGAAAAGGATTGTCTGAGAACACACAGCAGGTTAGCATAGAGCCAGGGCTGGGAAGGAAGGAAGACAGGAAGGAAGACAGGATGGAAGGAAGGCCAGCCTCTGGTCCCTGGTTGCTGCTCCCACTACAGTGTGCTCTCCTGTAAGACATTTAATGATGAAATTGCAGTGACATTTTTTTCCAATGAATTAAAACCAACGATTAAAAATATTTCTGAATCGCTATTCTTTTTTTTTTTTGCGGTACGCGGGCCTCTCACTGCTGTGGCCTCTCCCGTTGCGGAGCACAGGCTCCGGACGCACAGGCTCAGCGGCCATGGCTCACGGGCCCAGCCGCTCCGCAGCATGTGGGATCTTCCCGGACCGGGGCACGAACCCGTGTCCCCTACATCAGCAGGCGGACTCTCAACCACTGTGCCACCAGGGAAGCCCTAAATCGCTATTCTTTAGAAGAAAAAAATGTCTCTCCAACTGTCTGACTCCTTCAACCAGTTAAATCTTTGACTTCCATTCAGAAACAGTATTTAAATTAATCAAGGTAAAACTCTAGCTTATCCTTTCCCTCCAAGCGGCACTTTTCCACCATAAAGAATGAGAATAGCTTGCTGGAGACAGACAGCGGAGTGTCTTGGAGAAAGGAACAAAATCCAAGCTATGGAATTAAATTTCTCACAGTCACCTGAAACTCCTCAGCTGTTAGTCATTTTTCAAACATTTATTAAACATTTATTCATTCAACAACCAGTTTTTGAGTTTATTCTGTGTGCATTTTAACCAAAGGTTAAATTCATATTTAACCAAAATATGAATCAGAAATGACTTTGGCCCTCAGGACATTTATTACTGAGTAGGAAGGATGACATTTACATAACTCATTATAGTACTACTCAAGGCCTGGCCCAGAGTAAGTTCTTAGCCTCAAGTAAATTTCATTCAAATGAATGAGTGAATGAATGAAATTGATATCTATTACAGATCATTGCTAATGAGAAGATTCCACTGGGGCTAGGACACAGAGCTGCCAGAATTTACTGGAGGCTAGGAGGGAGAATAAACTTAAGAAACAGAGCCCAGGAAAGGCAGGACTCCCCAAAGGGCGGGGGTGGGGGGCGGGACTGAAGAGTATTATGGCAGCTCCATTTCCCTCTCTGGGCCTCAATTTCCCTATCTTATAATGCAGGGAGCTCTGAGGAAACTTCCAGCAACAACATTGCATACCTCTATGATCCCAGTTCCCGGCACCATAAGGGAATTTAAATCCAACCTCTCCTCTTAAAAATATCTATTGAATCATCGTCCCTCTGCCTTTACAAGGTCACGCCCTGTGTTTCTGTGGATTTCTCTTGGGAGATGGGAGAAGGAAGGGAATATGATTCTAGCTTTGATTAGCCTTCGTTTTGGTTTAAACAACAGACAAATATCCAATTATCCCATTGACAATTACAGTCTGCACATTTCACCGCAGGCGCAGAAAGCAGCCCAGCAGCAGAAAACCAGCCACAGACCAAGGGTGTACACATGCAAGCCATTATCTACTTGGAGACAGGCTGGGCTGCAACGGCCCCACTGGCTCAGGGAAGCTGGGCGGGTCCCCGCCAGCAGGCCAGGGGCAACCCAGGAGGCCGCCTGCCACCGGCTGCAGCTGCAGCCAGCCCTGGCTCGTTTCAGATTCCAGGCTGAACAGAAACATTGTGAGAAAGCGATTCCCTCACAGTGAGACACCCCAAATAAAAGCCCCAGGTTGTATACTTGCTACAAAACCAGGCCTGATCAAGTCAAGAGATAAATCAGTGAGTTGCACAAGGGAAGGGACCACGCCGTATCTGGTCACAGTCATGTCCTTAAGCACACAAGCCCCATACAAAGCCCATGATCTGCACTCAATACATATTTTGAGAAATTATGTGGAAGGCTAGTAAATAAACGACTACTTGAATGAGTGAATGATTTGCTTGTGCAATGCCCTCAAGAACATCGTGGAAAAGACAGCCAGGATAGAATGCTGGCCGGCACTCATGTTCAAGTACCATCTGGGAACATGTATCTCTGCTCTGATCCTTGTCAGCCTGTCCTGGACAAGTAGGTGACTTAACTCCTCAAGCCTCATTTCCTCATGGGATGGACGTTGTATGTGCCTCTCAGATTCCCCCTCAGGGGAGGACTTGTTGTCCCCAGCTGGCGGACCCCCCAGATACTGCCTCAGAGGCACCTCACCTGAGGTCACGCCTGCCCACACACTCCAACGACAGATCAAGGTGGGATATGAAGGTTCTGGCCACTCTGGCCAATGAACAACTCTGATCCCAAAGGTCCCTGTGAGGTCAGCTGAGTCGTCATCAAGCAGGCATCACAGCTCCCCAGCTCCCCCTGCCCAGGCCTGCTTCCTTCCTCTCCCTTCCACAGGTGTTGATCCCAAAGGCACTCCCTAATAACCATGTTGAAATCTCAACTCCATCTCAATGGCTGCTTCCCAGAGGACCTAAACTATGGCTCCCTCATTAGCAAAATAGAGATAATAATAAGTATACACAAGGGCTATCGTGAGGACTGAGTTGCTATGTGTAAAAGCATCCAGCTTTTAGCAAATGCTGGATAACAGTGAGCCAACTTTGTTATGGGGTTAGTGAAGCCCAGTCCTTTCATCAGTATTCCCACCCTCACTGGCAGGAAACCAGAGAGAAAATGTCAGTGTCTCAGCTTGATCTGTGGGTAAGAGAAGTAGTGGAAGAAAGGAGAGAAGGAAGGAAGGAAGGAAGGAAGGAAGGAAGGGAGGGAGGGAGGGAGGGAGGGAGGACATGTCTGGATGTGGCCCTGTGTGCATCCCTCAGACTGGCCTCCAACCCACCCTGTAGGAACCTCTCCATAGAGAGGGTCAAATCAAAGGGCTGGGCCATCAGGATCCCTGCAGAAGATGAGGGCTACGTTGCGATGGTAGAAAGCACAACCCTGGGAGCAGGCAGACAGGGCGCAACACCCGGACCACCATGTCTGGGTCCCAGCACCACTACCACCCAGCCCAGAGCCAATGGAGGGAATCAATGTACCAGACACAAAGATGGGAGCCCAGAGACGCAAGAAGAAAGCAAAGATCAGCTAGAGACACAGCAGCCACAGTCTCCTGCTACCCAGAGTGCTGAGGCCCTGTCCCCTGCAATTCCACCAATAAGTCCCTGAACCTCCAGGGAAGTATTTGAACGTGAGCTTGCGAGGGTTTCCACTGCGGAGAGAGGGAGGGAGGAGGGGTGTGTTAGTGTTACAGGGATGGCCTGGTGACATGTGGGTTGGCACCCTGAGGCCTAGAGAGACCTTCCTTCCTGGACCCCAGCACTTACACGACCTTTAAAAGCACTTACGACTGACACCCTGTTACAGGCAATAAAGCTGGTGCTCGGACAGGTTAGGCGGCAGCCAAAGTCACACAGCTGATAGGAAGCGGAGCTGGGATTGAGCCCAAGTCTGATTCCAAGGCCTATATGCTTTCAACCACTTAGAGTTCCCGCATTACAGTTTCCAAGAGTAGGGTTTTGTTCTTTGGCTTGTCTGTTTTATTATTTTTAAATACAAAGACCTCCCAGGAGGTTCAGATACAGTCAGTGTTGAGAGAACTATCACACACCCTCCTGTCGCCCACACCAATTCAGCTCAGGATCCCAACCCCTGGCCTCAGACTCAGTTGCTCCCTGCCCTCTGTTCTCTTCCAGGAGCCTGCACCTAGAAAAGCTCTATTTGATGCTATTTACCTGTAAGGATCTCAAATACCAAAGTCCTAACGCACATGATTCACCCAGGCTGTGAGATGATCCCACACAACTTGACCACATTTATTTATTTTGTACATTGAGGCGAACAATGGCACTCCAGAGTGAAATTCAGCCTCACTGGAACACAACAAAAAGAAGTCAATTATCCAACATTAATTATTTATCTGGAGACAATAACCACGGTGCTATTCCCCACGAGAGAGGCCTCTACAGCTTGGAGCAAGAGGAAAGTAGAGGTGGCTGCTATTGTCTGCCCATAATGTGGCATCAGATCAGACAAATGGACCCCTCTGACGTCCTGTAAATACACATGAGCCTCCGCTGTGAATGTAGCTCATGCACATGCCTCTAGAACACAGACGATTAATAGGGTGGTAGAGGATTAATAGGATTCTATTCCCCCAACATCCTGGGGAGGTCTGCCCTGGCAATGCCAAGCTATGACTATATGAAAGGAAATACCACCTTCTCTCTGCAGCCTGCCCTGCTCTAACAGAATTGTAAGGTTGAAGACATTCTAAACAAACATTTTTGCAGGTTGCAGTGTTTGTGGAACCATATTAGTCTGGTGTTTTCCTCCCAAGGTATTTACTGTACAATATAAGTTAGAAAACCTGTCCTGACTGACTCGAAAAGAATAGTGATCTGATTCCTAAATCATTTTTATGTAATTTAACTTCCTTTTATCTTTAAAAATTCTGAGGAGCTTGGAAGAGAGAGATCAGTGGTTCCCAGGGGCTGAAAGAGTGCCAGGATGTGATCTACCTTGGCTCCGTATTCTCTAGTCCGGGGACATACTCTTTATTTAAAGATGTTAACGTTGATTGAGCAGTACTTACTCTTTATTTAAAGAAGAAGTTAACGTTGATTGAGCAGTTTCTATGTTTCAGGCAGGTGATTTATATATCTTTATACATCTTTATAAAGTCTCATCACAACCCAATGAGGTAAGTATAAATATCTCCATTTCATAGATCAATAAACCAAAGCCCGAGGTCACAGCTAATAAGTAGCAGAACCAAGAATCAAGTTTGGGTGGAGTGGCTCCCAACTCCTAACCACTGTCCTAAACAGCCCTGTGATGACAGCTTCCCCACCCCCCAGCACAGCCTCTGGTCTGACCATCCCAACACCCATGAGTCCTGTGGAGGTGTCCCAAAGCCCTATTGCCACAGCTGCTGCCGCCCATCTGGATACACAGTTTCCAACCTACCACCTGGGCAGGACAGGTGATGGAAAGACTAAGATTCCTCTTCATCTAGAACGGTTCCACTCTTTTCTGATTATAAAATAATACTCAAAAATCAAACAAACAATATAGAAATGCATGATGTAAATAAGGTGAAACCTCCTGCAACAGGTGAGGGGTTATTAGAGATTAGATGGTAGTGGTACCATAATATATTTAAAGCAAAATACTACAGAACAAAACAACGATTTAACGGCCTTGCAAGTGCTACTTGGATTCTGCTGCCTCGAAACATCCCCGTCAAAATGTCTGAGCAAGGAATGAAGGGCTAAGTTTGAGCCTTGAGCACTCAAACTGCAAAGTTCCTCCATAGATCAAACCTGCATTAGAGTGACCAACCATCCCAGTTTTCCCAGGACCGAGGAGTTTCCAGGCACACAGGAATCTCAGAGCCAAAATCAGGACAGTCCCAGGCAAACCGGGACAGTTGGTCATCACAGATTTGCTGCCCTGGTGCCTCCACCTTTGCTTCTGTCTCAGGCCTCCAGGACCAGTCATGTCAGATCTACACCTGCTTCCCCATCCCTTTCACCTGTGTGAAGGCAGCTCTAGAGCCTCAGGTCTTTCCTTCCCAGCTCATCATCCGGGCCTCACCTGCTGCTCAGTGTACTCCTCCCCCACCCTCCCCACACTGCCGCTCAGGGCAACAAGTGCTTCCCAAGGATGAGCTCTGTGCCCCCTCCTCTCCCTGGTGCTCTGAGAGAAAGCCACCTAATGGTAGGCTGACCTCTTCCAAGAGGCTCAGAGAGGCCACTTCCCCCAGTGGCTCCAGCCTCCTGGCCCTGGCGGGATCCACAGCTGCCTCTGGGGTCCCCTATCTTAGCAGCACGCTTCACTTGACTCTTTGCTTCATTGTCTGCCTGGATCTTAAACTAGCTCCTTGTGGCAGGATGTGGCTGACTCCTCTGTGCCCCAGGGCCCAGTTCCATTTGTATTTGCTGAGTGACTGTGGCATCCCGATACCTTGTCCTTAGCCTCCTCCCCAGCACAGTGCACAGAGAGAAGGGGCTCTGGATCCTGGGGCTGGGCCTCAGCCAGAGTCCAGATGGGGCAGGCCTGGCCCTGAGACACAGCAGTGGGACTTACCGCTGACCCGGCAGGGGGATGGAGTCCAGGTGGCGGCCTCCAGGCAGCGCCATCATGTTGACGCCAATCTGTAGCAAAGCCTGCCCACAGCGGTCGGGGCCCTGGAAAGAGAAGGCAGTATGGGGTCAATGAGGGCCGCCCGTGTGAGGAGGCGCAATCATTTTCTCTCCCAAATCCCGGCCACAGGGATTCATCTCAGGTGTGGAGGGAAGGCCCCCTGGCCCTCCTCTGTTGTTTCAACCAGTTTGTACTCCACTATCCTCACACAAGCAATGCAGTACTCAGGTCTGATCTTGATTCTCAGCCCCTAGCCCACTATGAACCCCTAGAATCTTTTCTTATGTCTCATGGCCCAAAACGTACCTAACCCATTTTGCTTTGCACCAAATATTGGGACACACAGACTAGCAAATATTGCATAGGACATACTTATACTTAAAAAGTTTAGAGTTTACCTGAAATTCACATTTTACTGGGCATCCTGTATTATTAGCTAAATCTGGCAACTCTCTATGCTAATTCCCTAACTATCAATATATACTGTGACAGTACTAGGTTCTTCACTTTGCTTATGCCTGGGAAATGTGACCCTGTAATAGGCATGGTGGTTGCTTCCCCAAATCCATTCCACTTTAGATGATGTAATTTCACGCAAACTGCCAGGAATTGGTTTAGGAATAGGCATGTGACTCAATTAAAGCCAATGAGCCATGACAGAATTGCTTCTAGGAAAAGTTAACTTTGTCCTTAACTGCAAGCCAGCCACAAGATGAGGTAGTATCTCTCCCATTGGACCTGAACAAGGAAGCACGTCGCTCCACTGCTGCTAGAGACCATCTTGCAATCAAGAGGGGACCCAGCTGGAGAAGAAAGCAGGCACACAGAGGAAAAAAACCTGCATTCTTGATCACTGAGCCACTGAATCAACCAGTGCTGAGTCTGACCCACCTCTGGGCTTCCTAGTGTGTAAAATAATAAAGTTCTTGTCTAAGGGAGGATTTTGGTTTAGTATACCCAAAAGCATCCTAACTGATAAAGGCGATCCAGGTTCCAGGGCCTCCAATCCCAGCACTGAGCACCGACGTGGCTTGCCAGTGCCTCATAGGTTAGACCAAGACAACAGTGTTCTTCTTCCTCCATAAAATCAGCTGCCCACCTGTTTGTCTCCTGCCTCGCCAGCCCATCTCCATTCTTCCCTCTCTGCCACCTCTTTCTCCAAGCCAGTGAAGAAGCCCTTCCTGAGGAAAATGGAGATTCTGTCACCTTTGCCTGGGTAAAGCAATAGTCAAGAGATGGTTGTCTGTCACTTGTCATATCCTGAGCTTGAGGACAGCAGATTTCAAGACATTCAGAGAAAACACAAGTGTGAACTTGTGGGAGGATACAGCTGAGGAGGGCAGCAATTCAAGCCCAGAAAAATTAAACTCTTACATTATGATTAAAAGTGACCCTTATGAGAAAAGAACGGAGGAGGACTCTAATTAATAGTGATGTGGCTGGACATAAAGTACCCCTTGTGATGCTTGGAATAAAAGACAAAAAATGTGAATCTGAAAAGTATAGGGAGGAAGAAGCCCAGAATAAACTAGGGCTTTAGATCATTCCAGAGACTCACTGTCACTGCCTGTTCCCTGCTCTGCAGATGCCACTAGACTGTGAGACCCTGGATGGCAGGGACCACTTGGTTCCAAGGGCTGGGCACTTAGCAAACACGAGATATGTCTATAGAAATAATGAGTGGAATGAATTTTTAATACATTTATGTTGAGCCCTAATTCTTCATCTGCAACTGAGAATAATAGTATCTGTTTTACAGGGCTATTATAACAATGACATAAGAGCAGGAATGCAGAAGTGTCAGGCCAGATTGAGAGCTAAGTAAATAGTTATTGTTATGTCCTGAGAGTCTGTGCTGTGTTCAGCCCTGTGGTCAGCTTTGCCAGGAGAGATGCAGAAAATTAAGTACAGCATATAAAGCACCTAGCACAATAACAGTGCTCCACGAGGCCTCTTTATCATCAGGAGTATAATTAGTTTTATTACTTTCATTATTTTCATTATTGAGAAGGTATATTTTTGGAACCCAGTGAGTCAGCAGCCTGAAGAGAATGGCACAAAAGGAAAAAGCTAGAAACAACAAGATGAGGTATTTGTTCTGTTTTCAATGAGTCTGATGAAAGAACCAAAAAGGGAGCTACCACCATCTCAGAGTGAATGCTTTGACGTGATCAGAGTTCAGTGAGCAAGCAGATCTTATTTTAGCTCCATCTTCATCATGGAGAAGAAAGAGGGCAGAGCAAAAAGGTTGAGGCAAGTGACAGTAAGGAAAGTTTAAGGACACAGGAAGTTCCAAGGCCCTTTAAAGTGTGAACAAGTTAGGATTCTGTGAGCACACCCTAGAATACTGGAGGACCTCCTGGATCTGATCAAGTCGTATCTGAGGGACGCTGAGAAAGGGTCCCTGAATGCAGGAGAATGTTCTGATTTTCCAGGAGGTAGATTCCAGAAACACATCTTGGTGACCACGAAATTCTAGAACAGATTCCTAATCACTGGCCTGTGAGCCCATCAGGGAGAAGCCGGCTAGAACCCAGATGGAACAAATCACGCTCAAACAATTTCTTCCTTTTCATTAGCAACCGCTGGGCTCTCAGCTGAGGGGGATGCAATAAACCTAATATATCTTGATTTTGTTAAAACATCCGGCTGAGATGTCCTCATTCCTCCACGTCATCCACAGCTTCCCAGCAGTTAGGCCAGTGGAGGCTGCCTGCTAACAAAACCTTGGGTCATGTGATGGCACGTGTTCCCAGAGGCTGGAGAGCCCTCCTGGGAACATCTGGGCTGCTCGTGTATCACCGCCCTATGCACAGACTGTATTATTTATGCCTCTTTCCCTCAATGGGACAAACTCCCGGATGTGTGAAACCCCATCTTGCTCAGTGTGGGACTGTGCACCTACATGGTTGAAGCTGGGATTGTGAATCAGATTAGCTCTCAGAGGAGCCACAGCTCATATTTACTGGGTATGGGGAACAGGTAAGAGAGAAAATCTGGAAGGTGAGATAGGGACTATCAAGAGCTAATCTGGCTGATGTTATAAAAGTGCAAAGAATAATAATTGCTAATATTTTTTGAGTGTGTACTATGTGCCAGGCACTGTTCTAAATGCTTCATATAGTATTAACTCATTTAATACCATCATCATCCCCTTGTTGCAGATGAGACCTCTGAAAGTCAGGGGAACTACGTGCACTGCCCCAGATCACACAGCTAGTAGGTGACAGAGGGCTGGTATCCAGGTTTTATGATCAGAGGGGAGATGAGGTGCTGGAGCAGGTGAAGGTGATAAGAGCAACAAAAGTGACACAGGTCCAACATTTGCTAACTGGAAGCCTGACTCCATTCCATGGGGGCAACACCCAGCCCCTACCCTTCACACACAGCTGAGCCCTCTTCCCTCTCACCAGCGCCTCCCACTGCTCCCACCTCCGAAACCATGAGTCCTCCAGCTTCATTAAGTGTCGGACCTCAGTGACACAGCCAGAGGACAGAACAGCGCTCAAAAAATGAAGCATCCAAACACTGCACCCAAATGGTGGGAGGAAGAGGGGCACAGACAGTGGGTGCATCTCTCCAGTTGCTCACTGGTTGGTTCCTTTGGTGAGTCGTAAGGACAGAGTTATGGGTCCTAAAGGGATCAGGGGATGGGAAGCCACAGTCCCAGCTAAAGCCTAAAGTGTCACCAGCTTTCGAAATGAGAGAGTGGCATGGACATATATACACTACACAATGGAAAATAGATAGCTAGTGGGAAGCAGCCACATAGCACAGGGAGATCAGCTCGGTGCTTTGTGACCACCTAGAGGGGTGGGATAGGGAGGGTGGGAGGGAGATGCAAGAAGGAGGAGATATGGGGATATATGTATATGTAGAGCTGATTTACTTTATTATAAAGCGGAAACTAACACACCATTGTAAAGCAATTATACTCCAATAAAGATATTAAACATAAATAAATAAAGTGTCACTAGCTTTGTAGAGAGACCTGTTTCAAGTGTGCTGGGTGGCTGCCCCCTCCCACTGCCCTAAGCCAGACTCATCCTACTGAGCAGAGAGAGTGGAACCCCTCCAAAGCTGCTCAGCATGTCAGGAAACCAAGAATGAATTCAAGGTAACCCCTCTGCCCCATGCCATCTGTCCTCACTGGTATTGCAGAATGAACTTGAATTTGGGAGTCTGGTAGATCTGGATTCAAATCCTGATTCTGTGCCTGATAAGTACATGACCTTGGGGAAAGCATCAACCCTCATGAATGTGGTTTCTCTGATTATATCGGCCTCCTAGGAGCCTCATGAGCATTAAATGAGATCACTCATAAAACTCCCTTATAGATTAATATAATATAATATAATATAATTCAATGTAATACATCATGCATTTGGCACGTGCTAGCCTCAAAGTGGGAGTATACTTCCTCATGGAAGGAAGAGCTGGGAAATATATCTCAGGCAGAGATGCTACCTTGCCCACGAGAGAGGTGAAAAGGACACCTGCAGGAGTGAGCAGGAAAGAGGAAACTCCATCACCTCCAACCCCAGCCCAAGGGCCTTCCTAATTCATTGGAAATCCTACCCCGGAGTTGGCAGCCTGGGTTCTGCAGGGCTCTTGGCTGTGTCTCCCCACCAGGAGTGGCTCATTTTCAAGAAGGACTTGAAACCTTAAGTGTCTCTGATTTAATTCAATGCCTGCTGGGACAACTGCTCATTTCTGCTCCTGCATCCCATTAGAGGCAGCCCTTGCTCACCTCCATTTGGCTAAGGAGCCAGCTTGGGCTCTGGAGGAAATGAAGGCTATTTACAGTAAATTATTCAATTAGAACCAGGAGCAAGGGCGGCTTCTGCCATTGTCTAATGGGCCAAGCCGAGTACAGCTCAAGGCAGGGCTGGGATTGTTTAATCTGCAGAATCCATTAGGGCTGTCAACGGGAGCAGAACAGCAAATATTGTGGAAAGCAGTTAAGCTCCAGCAGCAGCAATAGACAGAGGAATGCGAACTGGGGAAGGGGGGTGGGGGGGAGGGTAGGAGAGGCACTGACCCAGGGATTCAGTCAAGTCCCTCATCATACGATACCCTACCCCCTCATTATTTCTCCTCCATGGAATTTATCACAATTATAATTAAACAATTCACTGTGAAATTAGTGCTTAACGTCTTTCTCCCTTGAGGATCATCCCAGGGGTGGGCACTAGGTCTGACCTGCTCTCCCTCTGTATCTCCTCCCCACTCCCACCACCCCACCCCCTTCCTGACAGTGCCGGTACATAACAATCAGATCAATTAACACTTGTTGATTGACTAGGTGAGTTCTTTTTTTTTTTTACATCTTTATTGGAGTATAATTGCTTTACAATGGTGTGTTAGTTCCTGCTTTATAACAAAGTGAATCAGTTATACATACAAATATGTTCCCATATCTCTTCCCTCTTGCTTCTCCCTCCCACCCTCCCCATCCCCCCCCCCAGGTGGTCACAAAGCACGGAGCTGATCTCCCTGTGCTATGCGGCTGCTTCCCACTAGCTATCTATTTTACGTTTGGTAGTGTATATATGTCCACGCCACTCTCTCGCTTTGTCACAGCTTACCCTTCCCCTCCCCATATCCTCAAGTCCATTCTCTAGTAGGTCTGTGTCTTTATTCCTGTCTTACCCCTAGGTTCTTCATGACATTTTTTTTCCTTAAATTCCATATATATGTGTTAGCATACGGTATTTGTCTTTCTCTTTCTGACTTACTTCACTCTGTATGACAGACTCTAGGTCTATCCACCTCATTACAAATAGCTCAATTTCGTTTCATTTTGTGGCTGAGTAATATTCCATTGTATATATGTGCCACATCTTCTTTATCCATTCATCCGATGATGGACACTTAGGTTGTTTCCATGTCCTGGCTATTGTAAATAGAGCTGCAATGAACATTTTGGTACATGACTCTTTTTGAATTTTGGTTTTCTCAGGGTGTATGCCCAGTAGTGGGATTGCTGGGTCATATGGTGGTTCTATTTGTAGATTTTTAAGGAACCTCCATACTGTTCTCCACAGTGGCTGTATCAATTCACATTCCCACCAGCAGTGCAAGAGTGTTCCCTTTTCTCCACACCCTCTCCAGCATTTATTGTTTCTAGATTTTTTGGTGATGGCCATTCTGACTGGTGTGAGATGATATCTCATTGTAGCTTTGATTTGCATTTCTCTAACGATTAATGATGAAGGAACTTCAGCTTCCGCACTGGTAAACGGGAGACAAAGGTACCTATTTCCACCACACTGTTGAGAGAATTCAGTGAGACAAAGGTCGGAGGGCCTTTTGCAACCATACACACTGCGTGGAAAGGGCTCTGCTTCCTAACATCCATGAGACAAAGCCACCTGCCCCTCCTGAGTTTTTGCAATCCTCCCTGTCTGTTGGTACCCCTGGGCAACCTCCCTCCCTACCCCCAGCTCCATGCTCATCAGGTTCTCCAGACAGACAGGCATACCAACAAACAGTCCCAAAGCTGCATGAAAACTACAACAACAGGTAACCAAGAAGATGCTAAGGGAGGTCCATTGGGCCTCCAAGCAGTAGTAGATGAGAATGGAAGGTGGTGGGAGGGGTCATGGAAGGTTTCTCAGGACATGCTCCCAAAGCTGAGAGAAGAATGTGGGAATAAGGGAAGGAGAAGGGGTGGGAAGGAAGTATGTGCGGGCAGAGGGAAGGGCATGTGAAAGGCACAGAATCCTGAACATGGTAAGTTTAGGGAACTGCAAGTGTTTCTAGAAGGCTGGAGCCCTCTGGGCTGGTGGTAGAGTTCAGAGAAAGCTATCCCAGTGGCATGGAAATACAGAAAAAGTAGTGGTCACTTGCAGCTGGGGAATAGGCCAGACTTCTTAGAGGAGCTGAGTCTTAAATGCAGGGCAGGATTTTGCCAGGTGAAGATGGGACAAGGACATTCAGTGTCAGGAGAGCAGTGTGAGCCATAGCAAGGAGACCAGAAAATGGAGCAGGTATTAGGGACTCTCCCAGGGGCTGGAGGGAAGGTGCCTCTATAGTCCTATATACGAAAGGAACTGATTCTTTAGATTCTATCCTGTGGATGATGGGAGCCACTGAAGGTGTTTGAGCAGGAGAGTGAAATAATCAGAGTGGAATTTCAGTTCCCATGGTGAACAGTGGAGTGGATGGGCCTCAGGGAATGAGACCAGCAGCCGGAATTCATTTACAATCTCCCAGGGGACCCCGAAGGCCCTAGGGCTGGAGAGGTGGGGTCCTGGGGGTGGAAAGGAGGGATGCAATGAGCTTTGTGAAGTAACAACAACGGGCCTCCTTCCTCACTCCCTCTCCAGGCCTCTGTGTGACCTGTCTCCCATGGGTGGCAATAGTCATCAGAGATACCTCAGTACTGATGGCTGCGGTGGCCAGCCTCCTGCAGCGATCAGATACTTTAAAAACACTTATTCCCAGGGGAGATGCAAGAAACCAAGCAAGCTGCCACCCAGCCCTGCTGAATGGACCGAGCCTCATGAAATATAGAGAGCGCTGGCTCCCTGGAGGAGGCCCCAAGGGCCCCTCACAGCTGTCAGACGAAGGAGCCCAGCAAGTAGGCAGAACAGACCTCAGGGCTCACAGAGCCAGCCTTGTCCCCTCAGGCCCTGAAAAGCCTGGATGGACAGCCCAGAAGGACTGTGCATCAGGTAGAGGGGGCCCACCCAGACCTCAGCCCTGCTCCTCAATTCTGGGGCCAGAATAGTTTCCGTAAAGCACAGACAAGATCCCAAGCCTCCACTTGATTAACTGGATACATCTACTTTCCAGCCCCTACATGGAAAGTAATAGGAATCCCATATGCACAAATATGTCCATGAACTTGACAGGGGTAAGACCATAGCCGCCAGCCAAAATCCAGGCAGCCTTCCTGGAGGAGCTCACATCATGATCTTAGAGTATTAGAACTAATAGGAAGCATTAGCGATTACCCCCTTGTAATAATAATGATAATAATAATACAAAAATGAGGAGGAGTAGAGGGAGAAACACTTATTAGGTGCTGTGTGTCAAGCACTGTTCTAAATGCTTTACAGTTAATCCTCAAAATAACTCTATGAAGTAAGTTACTATTATTGTCCCCAGTTTTCAGATGAGGAAACTGAAGCACAGAGAGGTCAACATGAACAGATAGAGAGAGGGGAAGAAATCTGCTTGAGGTCACACAGTAAGCTGAGCTACACCTGGGACCTGCACCCAGGTCTCCTCACTCCCATAAACTCCTCCCATGGGAAATCCAAAGAAGACTTTGCCTGTTAAGAGTCTGAAGAGACCCATCCAGGTTCAGAGCGATTTACCCTAGGAAATCAATGGCGCCACAGTTCCCCATCTGTAAAACAGGGATAATTACACCTGCTCTCTCCCCTTTGCTATGGTTACCAAGCAAAGGGGAATGGACAGTGGACAGGGAAGTTCCAGGGATTCCTAGTCTGATTCAGCTCAGCCTTGGAATGGGACAGGCAGGTTGACTCAGAGGTGCCCATGAGTCCCCAAAGGTTGAAGGAAAAAGAGCCCCCTCAAGCTTTCCTGGCTGAGGCCCATGTGTCCCAGTCCCTGATTAACATGACCACCCATCCCCCAAATGGTTCCAACTTGTCAAAGCCAACCCCCAGCAGCTTCCCCTGAAGGAGCGTGAGAGACAATCCTGTAGGGAGGTCCAGGCTCCTGGATCCAGGAAAGCCATGGATGCCCACATGCCCATGAGAGGAGCACCAAGCCCTGAGCCACACAAGGAAACTGCAGTTACTGGCATCTGTGAGCTGGCCCTGAGCTGCTGATTTTCTAAGGGTCATAAGTGAGAAAATGGTGCCCCAGACCTCCAAGACCTTAGGTGGTATGCAGCCCCTGAGGGACTTGGTTGGGCCTTTGGGCCACCACCAACCAGAGCTCTGCTGGTTAAGAATGCAGACTGCCAAGGTTCAAATCCCAACTCCATCAGTTATTAGCTGTGTGACCTTGGGTAGTAGGTTTCCTTATCTGTAAAGTGGGGTTCCTATATCATAAGGTTGAAATGGAAGTGATGGTTCCTTCCTCATGGCACTGCTGTGCAGATCAGTAAGATCACATATGTGAAGTACCTGGCACCCAGGGGTGCTTGATATAAAGATTGGTTCCACTTCTCTTCTGGTGAAAACACTACGTGTAGAGAGGCAGCCAAACGGAGGCCATTCTGCTACCTCCTGAACTATGTCCAGCTAGTCAACTGCTCCTTACTCATTAACTTTTTAACTATCCCTTCTTTCTAACTTTTCCTGATGTAAATGTCAGCCAACTGCTCGAATGTTCTTTAGCTTCAATTCGCAAAAGCAAGAGTCCTCTCTCACTGGGCCCAGGGCCCAGGAGGCTAAAATTAACAATCAGTATACTTTAAGCTAATGACTTACTGGTCGTGGCTGCCACGAATAGACATAACTCTCAGATAAAGGCCATTAGAGAAAATTGAATAGCTCCAATGTGGTGAAAATTTGGATACATCCTGTTTCATAAATCACGCTCAGAGGTCACACTGGGCAAGCTATTTCCCTCTCTGAGTCATGATGAAGACCCAGCTTGAGGGGGGTCTATATACCCTTGGGAAAGAGGACAGAAGAGAGAAAACAGTACACTCTTTTGCAGTTTCACAAATGTCATTTTCTCTTCTAAAGCCATGAGCAGACCATAGTGCTACATCAACAACCATGATAGTCCGACCTTCTCTGATTTTATTTCCTTCTCAAATCCTCCAAACTGGAGGTTACTCAATAACATCTGGAAAGTAGCATGATGAGGTTATGGAAATCCAAAATCTCGGGATTGGGATCCCAATCCCAGTTTTGTCTCTTACTAGGGCTCTCTGACATTCAGCCTCTTCATCTGGAAAATGGGAATTGAATCTATTTTCAGGGTTGTTGTAAGAATCACATAAGATCATGTACCCTGCATGATGCTTATAAGAGCAAGTGAAATATATAACAATACCATAACTACTTTGAGCCAGGGAGACAAGTTCAAGGTGTCCCACAGGAAGTCTCATGATATCTATCTTTGTGCCTAAGTAAAGATCCATTTCCTACCCAGACCTCGGGCCCAGAGAGCTGCTTCACACTAAAGGGGATTAAAAAGCAGGATATATTACATATATTGAGAAGAAAAAAAGCTTCTCATGGAGGAGATTTGATAAACACCTCATACATAGAGACCATGCTTTGAATAAGCACAAACAACGACACTAAGACATTTTCTATAATCAGTAACATTGGCCATGAAGAAACAATTAACATCCCAGTTCATACCCTATGTGACCCAAGTAGTGTGGGGCATTTGAAGGAGAGTCCAGACTGAACCAGAACTTTGGCTCAGCCACAATGGCAAAGGGTTCTCAGCAGCTCACTAATGAAAAGGAACAAAAGACAGGGGACCAGAACACATTCTAGTGCCATTGACTATAAATAGAATAACCCAGAGTGAGAGCATGACACAGTCATTCTCAACAAATCCTACTGTCATTATCATAACGTCCTCAGATAAAGAATCCTCTATGTGAGGGTGCAGTGTCAGGTACTTGGACCACATGTTCCAAATATGATTATCTGAGTTAATTAACTGGGGCACAGAGTGGGTCAAACATGAAAAACAGCCCATTCATAGAATACTGTCTTACTGAGGCTCAATTATGTTTAGGAAGCTATATATCACAGTAGCACCTGAGCAGTACTTTACACAGTGTCTGGCACAGAGTAGGAGCTCAGTAAATGTTAGTCATTCCCCAAGAGATTGTTTCATGGTTCTCCAAAAACATCTTACTCTTCCGTAATTCTTCACATTGGTCATGCCACTCCAGCACATCCAGACTGAAATCTCCTCAACTCTCTTTTTCTATCTCTAAGTAATATCAATGTTTCAGGACTCAGCTTTAATCCTACTTCATCTGGGAGGCCTCCAACCACCCTAACCTATAGTAATTTCTTCCTCCAACAAGTTACTAGGAATAAATCAAACTCTGATGTCTTAAATTTTTTTTAAATTATATTGTAATGAAAGGTATGCTTTCTTCCTGGTCCTCTCTCTTCCCCTTTCTGTCTCCTGAGTGATGCCAGAGCATCTGGAAAGGCCAATATGGCAAAGCCAAAAGAAGGAAGAAGATGAGTCCTGAATCACAGTTTGAAGTAGAGTCACCCAACCCATATCAGTCCGTGTAGTAAGCAAGAAACAAAGATAGTGTGCTAAGTCACTAATATCTGGGGGGTCGTTTGTTGCACCAACTAATCTTAATTAACCTAATTGTGAAAATTAAAGTAAATATGATATTTAAGTCACTCATAAGTGTGCTAGGTACAGAGGTCTCTCAATAAATATGTTTTTCCCCTTCCTCCTCAGTCTTGGAGAAGATGGTAGAATATTGTGTTTGTCTACTGACAATTAGCCTTCTGGACACAGACTCTAATTCATGCACAATACAGCCAGAGTCCAGGAGTTGATGAGGTAATGGTAGAATGGAATAAATACCTACAAACATTTAAAGTCCTATCAATTGAGACTAAGGTTCCATTTCTCAATCACTGTAGTCTTTGCTCATATGTATCCATTCATATTAATAGCCAAAATTTAGTATTGTCAGATGGTTCTAAGATGCATTTTTTTCATATTTTAACATATGAAATTGGGATGTAATTTCAGTCAATGGCATCTTTGCATTGTGTCATAGTTTAATTGAAAGCATGTTCTCTTTTTTATGAAGTTACAGGGCATCTTACAATCTGTGGCATCTTAAATTTAATGAAATATGGTATTGGGCACTTAACTGTATGTCAAGTACACTTCTAGGTTCTTTTTATAAGTTAATTTATTTCTCAAAAAAAATTCAAAATAATTAGTACTACTATTATCCCCATTTTGAAGACATGGAAATGAAGATCCAGAGATTCAATAATTTGCTACGGTACATAGCTAGTAAGTTGAGTGAGGGTAATGACTGTACCCTCTCTTTAAGGAAATCCATACTATGCCACTATGTTTTAGCATCTTATTTTTACTTGATAATTGATTTCTCTTCTTATAGAGAAAGTTCACACAGGAATTTTATGTACAGCAATATGGTATAACATATATCCTAAAATACTTCTTCATAAGAAGAATTTTAAAGGATTGATAAAGATGTTTTAATGTTTTTAAAATGTATCACTTAGCTGGCAAAAATGTAGGAAATCTGGAGAAACCAAAAGGAAAGCAAAAGCAGGAACCAAGAATAACAAGCAGGAGTTGAAGGTAGTTTTTGCCCTGAGAATATCTGCTGAATGCTGTATTCCCTAAGCTTCTGTTCCATGTAGGTATGGGGTAGGGCAGACAAGGGACAAAGCCTAGGGGCTAGGGAAACAATAAAATAGTGGTCTAGAAGGTCAGAAACCCAATGCAAAGGTGAATGAGAAATAAATCTCCTATTCAGAAGGTGCAAGAAAAGTTGTCTTTCCCAACTTTGATGCTGGGTTAAAGGGAAGTAAAGTCTCTCCTGAGAATTAATGATCACAATATGACCTTCAGAAAGGTTTGTAGCCTGAATTCACATTGTCTATGAAGGGAAAAAACTCGATTAGAGAATTCAACTTCAAGAAATAAAAGACAGCCTTGGAAACATTTTCAAGGAACAGAGCCTATAAAATATGATCAAGCAGATTGCAGAAAGAACCAGATAGAACTTATATAAATTTAAAATATAATAATTAAAATGAAAAACTCACTGGACAGATTAATCACAGCTAAAGATTGGATTGGTGTATTAAAAAAACAAATCAAATGAAATAATCTGAAATGCAGCCCAGAGAGAGAAAAAGACCAAAAACAGGAGAGAACTAAAGCTAAGGAATAGAAAGTAAATTAGCCTCACAAGTATTTACTCAGATTTCTAAAGGGAGATAAGAGGGAGAACAGGGGGAAAAGTGATATCCCCAAAATAGTGGCTGAAACATTTCTCAAAATTTTTGAAAGACAAAACAACTTTCAAATCCAGAAATTGCAATGAATCCCAAGCAGGAAAAATGCAAAAGATATACACATCCTAGATAACTTGTAAGACTAAAGAGCACAGAAGACAGAGAAGTTTTAAAAGCATCCAAAGGTAAAAAGAGAAACAGAGACAGACAGAGAAAGAGAGAAATTAGATTTACAGGTGACCCTTAAATAACAATGATGAAAGTCAGGAGAGAGTGGAAAAATATCTGATTACAGAAAATAAGTATCCTAAAATTCTACCCCCAAAGAAACTCTCTTTCAAGAATAAGAAGGAAATAAGTACATTTTCAAACAAGTAAAAATCCCACACCAAAGGAAATTCTAAAGGAATTATTTCAGGCAGAAAGAATGTAATGTCAGAAGGAAGGTTTGAAATATAAGAATGAATGATGAGCAAACTTACGTGTACTATGTGAGTAAATACAAACAAAACTTGACTGTAAGAAACAATAATAATACCTCATTTGTGGGATAAGGAAAGAAAGAGAAATTTCAAATATGTATATGTAAATTCAGAAGGGGATGACTAAAATAAGTTAAAGTGTTCTAATTTTCTTTTATTTGGGAGGAGGAAAATAGAAATGTAAATTAACTTTATCCTTATTAGGTTATTATTTATGCTATAATATTTAGGGTAACCAACCAAAAGAATACACATAGAGGTATAGATAGATATTACCCTTCAAATATGTAGATGGGGAAAAAAACAAGTAATAAAAAATTCCAAAAGAGGAAAGAAGTGTGGGGTGGGGGGTGTATCAGTGAATAATAGTAATGACAGTAAGGAGAGAGAAACTAAACTAGCCACTTGTAAGCAAAGATTATAAAGCACGCATTACAGACAGAGAGAGAAAGAGAAAAAAAGAGAAAGAGAGGGAGGGAGAGAGAGAGAGAGAGAGAGAGAGAGAGAAGGAAAGAGAGAAAGTGTGTTATGTGCTGGCTACAAGAAATATCCCTAAAACAAAGCACCCAAAACAGCTTGAAGTTAAAGACAACAAATGATACACCATAGAAATATTTACCTAAAGAATTCTGGTGCCAATGTATTCATATGATACAAAACAAAGTTTAAGATAATAAGCATTATAGAGGTAAAGAGATGCACTACATAAAAATAAAAAGTTCAGCCCATCAAGAAGATATAATAATGATGTACATAATCACAATAATACAGATATACAAAGTAAAAACTGATAAAATTTCAAGGAGAAGTGAATGAGTTCAGAGTCACAAATGGAGATTCCAACACAATTCTGTCATTGATTGACAGCTCAAGCCAAAAAATATCAGTAAAGATACAGAAGATTTGAATGTCACAATTAAGTTAGAGTTAATGTTTATGAATAGAACACTGCATTCGACTTATCAGGAATACACATTCTTTTCAAGGATTCATGAGTCATGATTTTTTTTTAATGACTAGTGACTGGATCTTAAAGCAAGTTTCAGCAATTTTCAAATGACTGGTATCCTACAGATTGTAATCTCTGCCCCAATATGAAGACCTCCATATGTTTGGATATTTTAAACACACAAATAATAGGTCAAAGGAGAAATTATAACAGAAATTAGAAAATAAACATGAATGCTTATGAAAACACACATATAAAAATCATATAGTATAGGAGCTTCCCTGGTGGTGCAGTGGTTAAGAATCCGCCTGCCAATGCAGGGAATATGGGTTCAACCCCTGGTACAGGAAGATCCCACGTGCCGTGGAGCAACTAAGCCCATGCACCACAACTACTGAGCCTGCACTCTAGAGCCCGCAAGCCACAACTACTGAGCCCACATGCCACAACTACTGAAGCCCATGCACCTAGAGCTCACGCTCCGCAACAACAGAAGCCACCGCAATGAGAAGCCAATGCACAGCAACAAAGAGTAGCCCCCGCTCAGCCACAACTAGAGAAAGCCAATGCACAGCAATGAAGGTCCAATGCAGCCAAAAATAAATAAATTTTTTTAAAGTACTAAAAAATTAAAAAAAACAAATCATATAGTATACTGATAAGTAAAATTAGAGCAAAAATTGCATGCTTAAATTAGAAAATATGAAAATTGGAAGAATTCTAACTTCTAAAAACATGAGAGATTTTTAAAAGAAGAGAATAATTTCAAAGAAAGTAGCAAGAGAAAAATAGTTAAGATAGAAGCAAACATTAAACAAAACACAACAAAAACATAAAACAAAACATAAACACAAATGAAATGACCAATAGAGTTAGTTTTCAAAAGCAAATAAAATAGATGAACTACTGGTAAGATCAGAAAAAAATCAGAAAAAAGAAAGGAAACACGAATAATCAATATTAGCAATAAAAGCGAGCCTATTACTACAAATGCAGCAGAAATAAAAGAATATGATGGATAATATTATATGGACAAGAATATTCTGCAATCTCACTGAAATCATAAATAAACTAGATAAATTCCTACAAAAATACAATTTACCAAAAATGACTCAAGAAGAAATAGATCTATAACTACTGAATAAATTAATCAATAGTTAAAACCCTTCCTTTAAGGAAACTACCAGGCACAGAGAAGTTCACAGATGAGTTTCTATCATTCAAAGGAAAGATAACTCTTCCTTTGTCAAGATCTTCCAGAGAATAAGAATAAAAGAAAACATACTTCATTTTATAAGACTGACATAATTTTAATACTGAAACTAAAGAACACAAAATAGGAAATCTTTAGGACAACCTCATGTATAGACATAGACAAAAATATAATAAATAAAATATTAGTAAACAGAATCCAGCTATATATATAAAAAGAATAATAAATCATGGCCAAGTTGGGTTTAGCCTAAAAATACATGGCTGCTTTAACATTAGAAAATAGATTAATGAAACTCACTACATTAATAGGTAAAAGAAGAAAAACCTTATGACTATCTCAATAGATGGAGAAGAATAATTTTATAAAATTCAACAGCCGTTCATAACAAAACCTTTAGAAAACCAGGAGTAAAAGAGACCTTCTTTAAACTAATTAAAGGGCATCTATTGAGAAAAAAATATACAGGAACAACATATTTAATGTTGAAAGCATTTCCTGTGAGATCAGAAACAAAATTAAAATGCCACCTCCCACCAACTTCTATTCATTATTGTATTAAAATCTTAGCTAGTGTAGAAAAAAAGAAAATGTATAAGAATGGAAAGAAACAAAACTGTCATTATTCACAGTTGATATGATTTTCCACAGGGCTTCCGCAACAGCACACAGCCAAGGGGGTGAGTGGAGGCTGAAGTTGGCCTCTGCTGTGACCACTCAGCCACACACCATACACAGGGCTGGGTCCACCGGACACAGACCCGCAGTTCACATGGCAAACCAAGTCTCCATGGGTCTATGTCTTCCCAGACATGGTATCTTTCCCAAATTCCTATAAAAATGTACCATGAACTAGCAAGTTACCCTCATTACCAATGTGGAAAGACCAAAAGTATCTACAAAGAAATTATTTTAATTCATGAAAAGGCTTAGAAAGGTGGCTAAAAATATATACACAAAAGTCAAGTATAGTCCTAGACACCAGCACAAAACTAAAATGAAATTTAGAAGAGAGGGCATTAACAAAAGCAACAAAGATATATAAGGTATACAAAAATTAATCTTAAAATGTGCAAGTCCCTTATTGAGAAAATGATAAAATAGTGTTAAAAGATATTAAAGAAGGCCAAAATAAATGAAGAGGTATTTCATGTATACAGACAGGAAAATGTCAATTCGCCATAAATTGACCTATAGATTCCATGCAATCCCAATCAAATCCCCACAAGATTCTTTCCTAGCACTTGATGAGTAAACCCAAGATTACTCCTGAGAAAATAAAGAAATTGGGAGGATTTTCCTGCCAGATAGTAAGATTTATTTTCAAACAGTAAATACAATGTGATATTGACCTTGGAATAAACTTAGAGAATTGAATAGCAAGCCCCAAAATAGACCAAAGCAAGTGTGGAAACTTGATTAATGAGAGAGGAGGAGGAAACAGGAGAGACAGAGTGAAAGCATGTATGTACATCCCAAAGCATAAGCAGAAAGTGAATTGGGAGGGGTTGGGGGTGATTCCCACTGTTGCTCCTGCCTGGTATATGAGGGGAGAGCTCCTTCTTGCCCACACTTATTGCCCCTGAGCCTCCCTATTGCCCCAGAGCAAAGACTGAGCTGGTTTGGGCAAGAGAGAAACAGCTAAGAGGGTTGCTCTCAGAACCCCCTTCTACAGACAGAAGAGCCCAGCCCATCTCCAGGACAAGCATATGAGAAATCTTCTGAAAATGAGAAATGGAAGGTTAATTAAGAAGACCTGGTATATGATCCTTTTAATATGCTGTTAAATTCAGTTTGAATAATCAAGTGGGATTTATCCTGAGATGCAAGGAGGGTTCAACATACACATATCAATAAATATAATATACCACATTAATAGAAAAAAGGATAAAAACAATATGTTCCTCTCAATAGATGCAGAAGAAGCATTTGACAAAATCTGACACCCTCTCGTAAGAAAAGCTCTCAACAAATTGAGTACAGAAGGTACATACATCAACATAATAAAGGCCAGATACGACAAACTCACAGTTAACATCATATTCAATGGTGAAAGTTTGAAAGCTTTTCTTCTAAGATCAAGAACAAGACAAGGGTGCCCACTGTCACCACTCCTATTCAACGTGGTACTAAAAGTCCTAGCCAGAACAATTAAGCATAACAATTAAGCATAACAATTAACAATAAAAGACATTCAAATCAGAAAGGAGAAGTGAAACTGTCTCTGTTTGCAGATGACATAACCTTACATATAGAAAACCCTGAAGACTCCACCAAAAAGCTGTTAGAACTAATAAATGAATTCAGTAATTTTTTTTTCTTTCAGGATACAAAATCAATATGCAAAAATCAGTTGCATTTTTATACACTAACTACAGACTATTTGAAAAATAAAGAAAACTATCCCATTTACAATAGCATCAAAAAGAATAAATTACTTAGGAATAAATTTAGCCAAAGAAGTGAAATATCTGTACACTGACAACTATAAGACATGGATGAAAGAAACTAAAGAAGACACAGATAAATGGAAGGATAACCCATGTTCATGGAGGAGAAGAATTAATATTGTTAAAATGTTCATACTACCCAAAGCTGTCTACAGACTCAGTGTAATCCCCATCAAAAATCTAATGACAAAAAAAAAAAAAAATCTAATGGCATTTTTAACAGAAATTAAAAAAAAAAATCCTAACATTCATATAACACTTCGAAAGACCCCAAATAGCCAAAGCAATATTGAGAAAGAAGAACAAACCTGGAAGCATCACCTTTCAGATTTCCAACTATACTACAAAGCTATAGCATCAAAACCATATGGGACTAGCATAAAAACAGACACATAGATCAATGGAAAACCATCAAGAACCCAGAAATAAACCCCTGCATATATGGTCAACTAATATTTGACATGGAAGCCAAGAATACTCAAAGGGGAAAAGAGAGTTTCTTCAATAAATGGTACTGGGAAAACTGGATGTTCATATGCAAGAGAATGAAATTGGACCCCTACCTTTTACCACTCACAAAAATTAACTCAAAATGAATTAAAAATTTAAATGTCAGTCCTAAAACTCTAAACCTCCTAGGATAAAAGTCCCTTGACGCTGGTCTTGGCAATGACTTTTTGGATCTGACACCAAAAGCAACAGAAGTAAAAATAAACAAGTGGGACTATATCAAACAAAAAATTTCTAAATAGCAAAATAAACAATCAACAAAGTGAAAGGCAACCTACAGGAAACTGGGAAAAATATTTGCAAACCATTTAACTGCTAAGGGGTTAATATCCAAAATATATAAGAAGCTCATACAACTCAATAACAAAACAAAGCAAAAAACTAATGGAAAAAATGGTCAGAGGGCTTGAATAGACATTTTCAAAAGAAGACATACAAATGACCAACAAGTACATGAAAGGTATTTAACGCCAATCATCAGGAAATGCAAATCAAAATCACAATGAGATATCACCTCATACCTGTTAGCATGGTTATTATCAAAAAGACAAGATACAAGCGCTGGTGAGGATGTGGAGAAAAGGAAACCACTGTGCATTATTAGTGGAAATGTAAATTGGTGCAGCCACTATGGAAAACAGTATGAAGGTTTCTCAAAAAAATTCAAAATAGAACTACCATGTGATCCAGCAATTCCACTTCTAGGTATGTCTGAAGGAGATGAAATCACTATCTCCAAGAGATATCTGCACCCCTATATTCCTTGCAGCGTTATTCGCCATAGCTAAGACACGGAAACAACCTAAGTGTCCTTCAATGAATGAATGGATAAAGAAAGAAAGAAAAAGAAAAGAAAAAATATATATATATATACACATATATATCACAATGTGATACTATTCAGCCATAAAAAAAGAAGGAAATCCTGCCACTTGTGACAACATAGATAGCCCCTGAAAGCATTATGCAAAGTGTCATATAGAGAAAGACAAACACTGTATAACCTCATTTATATGTAGAATCTAAAAAAGCTGAACTATAGAAACAGAAAGTAGATTGGTGGTTGCCCGGGGCTGAGGGTTAGGGCATATGGGGAGATACTGATTGAAGGGTACAAATTTTCAGTTATAAGATGAATAATTTCTGGAGAGTTAATGTATGCATGGTGACTATAGTTTACAATACTGTATTGTATATTTGAAAGTTGCTAAGAAAGTATTGAATAGATCTTCAAAGTTTTCACCACATGAATAAAAAGGTAAACGTGTGGTGATAGATGCATAACTAACCCTATTGTGGTAATCACTTCACAATAAATATGTATATCAACTGATCACATTATACACCTTAAACTTATACAATGCTATATGTCAATTACAGCTCAATAAAGCTGGGAGAAAAAGAAAAAAAAAAGAAAAAGAAAGACCTGGGCTTTGCAGGATACCCACCACCCTGCTAAAATAGTCTATGGCAGACAAGAACACAGGATCATCAGTGAGAAAGTTGCTGCAGAGGGCCTGCTTTTTGCCCTGACCTGCGTTTGCATAAGCAGGCAGAGCGGCCAGCACAGCCCCTCACTAGTGTGCCTGGGTTGGGTGGGCTGCCCCAGGCTAAGAACACTTCAGCCTACATGGTACAGATATGCGGGGGCAGATGCTGTCATCCTGATACTTGTGCCACCTGATGAACACTACAACCCCCATCCCATGCAGTCTTTAGAACTCTCCCTTTCCAAACCCAAAGTGTAGCACAAAAGAACATAAGCCAACAGCCAAGAGACCTGCAGCCTCATCTTAGCTCTGCCAGCAACTAACTTTGTGAACTTCATCAAACTACTTAACCTCTCTGCGCCTCTTTTTTCAAATGCAAACTGGAAATAATATATCTTTGATTACCTGGCACAGTTGTTATAAAGGCTGAAATACAACTAGAAGATTACACTGCCTTGTATCCCTATACAAGCTCATAAAAATAAGAGGGATTTTGTTAGTCAATATGGAAATAAGAGCCTCTTAAAAGAACCAAAGTTGGAATTTCAGGCAAAGTAAAAGAGACCTGGGCGAGGATAGAAATCTCAAAGTTAGGGTCTTAACCAAAATTCCTGTTAGTATTATGTAAGCAAGAAACCTGGAATATTACAGGACAGGTCCTCAGGAACCCTCTTTTCCAACCCTGTGGTTCATGAAAAGGAAACTGAGGTTCAGAGAGGGCAAAAGACTTGCCCAAGTCACAGAGTAAATTTGTAGCTGAACCCAGACTAGAATCCAAGTTCCTTCTTCCCTTCCTCTCAGGTTCTGTTCAAAACCTGGCCTAGTCCACGATGCTACCTTCGAGAGGGTGATGACCCCACACCTGAAGAAAACCCCACTGCCTCCCCCAGGACATTCACTGAGGGATGCCAAACTCAGGACGCTTATTTTCCTGGGTCTACAGGTTCAGTGTGCTGATGTATATAACTCACTCCGCTCTGGAAATCCCTCTGCCAGCGCCATAGTGCAAGACAAACAGAATGTGTTGACCAAGAGCTTAAGGACCAATTACTCATCCAGCACAGATGCAGGGGTCTGGGCTGGCAGGAGCTATAGCTTGAATCCCTCTGACTTTTCAGGAAACTGTCTCTAGCTCAGCCGCCCCCCACCCCCCCGTAGGATCCTGAATGTGAGGATGGAAGCACATCAAAGGACAATTCCGTCTGAAATCCTGCTGTTAAGTCATAGACTTCTGCATGCTGTGGGGAAAGAACAGGACCTCTTCTTAAAACTGTGGCCTTCAGCTCCTTGGGACAGCAGGGTTGGGCTGAAAACCTGGGCTGAATAAAAGTGGGTTTGGTGAAATCCCTGGGGGCCCAGCCGCAGGCCAGACCAAGCACTGCACTTTCACCCCAAACATGCATCCCAGGTGCCCAGCTAGCGGCTGTGGAACCCCCTGTGGGCTGCTCTCTCAAGCTGGGCAGGGCTCCTCTCTCTTGCAGTGGCCTCAGGCCCAGGACACCCAGCCCCTCTCCACACCTGTCACCTCTCCCTCTTGGCAGGCACCCTTGTGACAGCAGCCCCCTCACTCTCTCACATCCATGGTCCCTTTGCCAAGGGCTGTGAGTATAACTGAGGTAGAGATGGTCGCAGGCCAGGCCACATGAGTGTGTGAGGGAGATCCAGAGCCAAGCTCTCCCCTACTCAGAGGCAGCTCCTATCCCACATCTGAGACCAGGCTAACATCAGTCTTGGTCCAGGTCAAGAGAGCATCTGCTCTGTATCAGGCTGATAGAGAAGTTGATGAATAAAACAATTTCCTTTTTCTTAGAATTTCCTCTTCCACTGAAAGATATATATATATATAAATGTGTAATTAAATAAGACATAGTAATTCCTCCAAGATGAGTTCAAATAAGATGCTTGACCTTTCTCTGCCACACGTGCTCTATATGGCCTTGGACAATTTATGCCCCTTTTCTGGGCTTCCAATTTCCCATCTGTGAGAGGAGAGGGCTGGATTAGATAAGCTCTCCTCTGAACCTAATGTTCCTACAATCCAAGGACCCCCTTCCCAGAAGCTTCTAAAATAGCCATTTGTGGCCAGAGATGAGACCCAAACTCTTTTCTCCAGCTTGCTCTGCCCTAGAACCCAGGCTGCTCTGTGTTCTTTGCTCAAAGACAGCTTTGAGTTACAGGAGACATCTGGGGTTTGTCCCAGTGATGACCACTCACATTACCTGCTGCTTCTGTCGGCCATTATAGCCCCTACATCACTGTATCCCTGCCCGCTGTGCATCTGGGGCCATCCAGCGTTCCCCCCAACCTCAGGGTCCTTGGTGGTCATAAGGCCAAGCAGGCTCATGCAAGGCAATTGTCTTCTTGCTGGCTGCCCAGCCCCCAGCCTATTCTAATATTAGTTTTAGCCGCTTAAAACACAGCTCTCATTGTGACATGTCGCTGAAAATCTATTATGTCTCCCCAGTGTCCCTCAACTCAGGTCTGAAATCCTTAGCCTGGCACTCATGACTCTCCAGACCCTGTTTCCAGCCTACCCTGCCTCTTTGGGCCTTACCAAACTGTCCTCGCCGACATGTCCCTTATGTTCACGCTTCAAGGCAAGTTCCCTGTTATTCTTCAGGACTGACTTGCTGTCCCCACACATCAAGATTCAGCTTAAACGTGGCCTCCCCCTAGAAGCTTACTCCGAACCCTCAGACCACAGGGCACCCAGAATCCTGAAGTGCTGACTGCTCTCCCCCCACGCCCGTCTTCACATAACTTGCCCTTTCACTGCCTCCTGGCCTCTGTTTAGATATCTGTATATCAGAGAGAACCTCTTGACCTGGTATAAATGTACAAGTCCCCTCCTACCCTTGGAACCCCTTTACCATACTTTATATTTCTCCACAGCACTCATCACCACTTTGCATATATCAACCTGTTTACTATCTTTCCACATCAGAAAGCAATTCTACTCGGGCATGTGTTTTGCTCACTGCTATATCTTCAGTGCCTAGAACAATGCCTGGCACAGAGTAGGTGCTAAGTAGATCGTTGCTGAATGAATGAGTGAGAGAGGGAATGAGTGAATGAGTCTGTAACTTAGATCCTGGGCATCTTCGGGCACTTTTCCAAGATGCTCTTATCTGATGTGGCTGCCATTGTCCTATGTCTGCTCAGCCCCAACCCTGTCTGATGTCACGGCAGATGGACAGCGCACATTCTGTGGGGCTCTTTGTAAATGACAAACCTCAGAGAACTGAAAGAGCAGTTTCTGGAGGGGCGGGGCCAGGGTTAGTCTACTGCCTGGTTTCTAAATGCCACATTTTAAATCCCACTGTCCTGCCCTCCCCCCAGCCTCTCTGCAAATTCCACAGGGTTAAAAGAGCAATCCTGGTAGAAAACGAAGAAGAAAAAAAAAGTGTCCTCTTCTCCATGGTGGGGCTCATGTGGAGCTGTTGTCTCTCTTTCCCTTTCAAGCCTGAGCCCCAAGTATCTCTGCAGAGCCCAGCTATCTGATCAAGGAGCTTAATTCCTAAGCTCTCATCGCCATTGAAAGAGGGGAAGGGACACTAGAAAAGCAGGAGGTGAAATAAGAGGAGCAGTTGGTGTGGTGGCATCTCCCTCTCTTCCTGATAAACACCCTGCAAGCACACATGGCCTTCAACCAGTAAAGTGACACCTCCCCACCCTGATGTCTCCTCATCTGGGCTCCTGGGCTGTGAGGACCATATGAAAGAGGGATGAAGGAGAGGGCAGGGAAGGTGACGCATCAGCCTTGAGTCCTGCTACAGATCCAACATAAACTCTTGTTTGTGGATGGATACATGTGGTTGGGCGGGTAAGTGACTGAGTGAAGGCGAAATAGATATTGAACGAATGAGTGAGGAATGCAGGAGTGAGTGAGCTGGAGTGACTACTGGCATCTTTGTAAGGAGAGCTCACTGGGCTTAGTAAGACCCTCTCTGAATTCTCTTTTAGGCCTATATCTAGTGCAGTCTCAGCGGTGGGGAGGAGGTTGGCAATTCCTGACCCATGTGAATCATGCAAGTAACTCTCAAGTTCCAAGGAGCCTTCATAAATGTTTGTTAAATCCTTCGTAGCAGCCAGGGAGCCAGGTCAAACCACCTGGAGGCCCCTCAGATCTCCTGTATCCTCTACAAACCAGAAAGGGGGGTACAGCTCAGGGATGCCATGTGATTTAGCTATCTTCTCCAGGAGCTCCTTAGAATTGCCCAGGAATTAGCTGTCACCTATCACCAGTCCCCTCAAAGCTCTTGAATGACAGTCTAATTTGTTTGCCCAGAAGACGGTAAGATGTTTGGGGGGGCAGACATGGTTGAGAGGTACCTCAAATGTAACATGTCCTAAAGTGAATTATCTTTCTCCCCAGATCTACTTCTCCCCTAGAATTTTTATTCTACTGAATGGTACCACCAGCTGGTTGCTCAGCTGATAAAACTTCTTTCATTCATTCATCCATCCAACAAATATTTGTGACATGTGTCAGTAACATGCTAACTACTAGGGTAAAGTAATGAGCAAAACTCATCATCAAATAGGAAAAGTAAACATTAATTATCATGAAAAATTGTAAATAAATGTAAAATCACAACTATGATAAAGCCTTGAAGGGGTACATGGTGTTGTAAAGCCCTGTAAAATGAGATTTGACCTAATCATGGAAGTGACAGCTGAGCTGAGAGCTGAGCTATAAGTAGGAATTCAGTAGGTGAAGACATGAAGGAAGAATGTTCTAAGCAGAAGAACAGCAAATGCAAAGGCCTGTGGCCTTGCCAACTGACAAGCCCAAGGGACTGAGACAAGGCCAGGAGAGAGGGTGAAGAAAGAAGCTGGGTGAGACGGTGTAGGAGTGGAGGCAGGGGTCAGACAAATTAGACTTTGTAGGCTCATTAAAGAGGTTGACCTTTAGCTTAAGATCAATAGGAAGCAACTGAAGTATTTTTAAGGAGGGAAATGACATGAGTTGTGTTTTTGTTTTTTTTTTTAATAAAAGCTTTTTTTAGGGCTTCCCTGGTGGCGCAGTGGTTGAGAGTCCACCTGCCGATGCAGGGGACACGGGTTCGTGCCCTGTTCCGGGAAGATCCCACATGCCGCGGAGCGGCTGGGCCCGTGAGCCATGGCCGCTGAGCCACGTCCGGAGCCTGTGCTCCGCAGCGGGAGAGGCCACAGCAGTGAGAGGCCCGCGTACCGCAAAAAATAATAATAAATAAATAAAAAATAAATTTAAAAAAAAGCTTCTTTTAAAAAATTATTTTATTTTATTTATTTTTGGCTGTGTTGGGTCTTTGTTGCTGCACTTGGGCTTTCTCTAGCTGTGGCGAGGGGGGGCTACTCTTCGTTGAGGTGCGCAGGTTTCTCATTGTGGTGGCTTCTCTTGCTGCAGAGCCCAGGCTCTAGGAGAACAGGCTTCAGTAGTTGTGGCACACAGGCTCAGTAGTTGTGGCTCGCGGGCTCTAGAGTGCAGACTCAGTAGTTGTGGCACACAGGATTAGCTGCTCCGTGGCATGTGGGATCTTCCCAGACTGGGGCTCAAACCCGTGTCCCCTGCATTGGCAGGTGGATTCTTAACCACTGCACCACCAGGGAAGCCCCTGAGTTGTGTTTTAAAATACATTTGGCTGCTGTGTGACAACAAATTGGAGGGAGTATAAGTAGACCAGTTAGGAAGTTCTCACAGTAGTCCGATAAGATGAAAATGGTTCCTTGAGCTAGAGTGAGACTGGTGGAGACAGAGAGAAGTGACGGACTGGGGAGAGATTTTCAAGACAACATCAACAGACTTGGTGGGGAATTGTATATGAGCTTTGAGAGAGAAAGGTATTGAAGATGATTGCCAGCTCTCTCTGACTTGTGCAGCTGTATAGATGAAGGAGCCATTCAATGAGATCTGAAATACCTGGAGAGGACCACATATGAATAGGACACTGCCAAGCAAGAATGCAGAAATTCCGTTTTGGACACACTCAGCTTGACAGGCCTTGGAGATGTCTATCTCCCTCCTTCGTCTCCCTCACCTTCTGCATTCAACCAGCTACCTGATTCTACTTCCTCTCTTGCCTGTCTTATTTCAGGTCCTTGTAATTATTTCCTAGATAATTGAAAGAATCTCCAGGCTCTCTCTCCTTCCAATCCATCCATTCCACACTGTAGGTCTTTCTAAATATCGCCTCCTCAAACAGTCCCTCCCTCACCACCCATCTAAGCCACCCTATCCCCTCACTCTCTGTCTCAATCACTTGAGTTTTTCTTTCTAAAAACCTATAATAATTTGTTTTATATTTTTATTATAGAAATAAATATGGACATATAAATATATACCCTAGCTCTGTTTGCTAAGAGGGCATAAATGCAATGACACACCAGTAACAGGGAGCACATGTAGCCCCAGGTCTTGGTTTCTAATACCATTCTCCACTAAAAGGATCCAGGTCTCCTTGGAGAAATGACTAATTCCAGGGCTGGGGCAAGGAAAGAACAAAATGAGCCTGGAACATCTTGCTAAAGCAACAGTAACCAAATGCTCAGAGAATCATGGGGAAAAGTCAAAAGAAACAAGAGCCAGACTGAGAACCTCCCACTGATCAAATCTTGTACATTTCGAACATCAAAATAAAATATACAAATTGATTAAACCCATTGAATAAATTAATTAAGAATTTATGAGTTCATAGTAATGAAGGAAGGGAAGAAGGGAGGGAGGGAGGAAGGGAGGAGAGAGATAAAGAGAAAGACAGAAAGAAAGGGAGAAGGGAGAGATCTTTCCTACAGAAAAATGCCAACTAATAAATATAGAAGCAATGATGGATTCAAAAGTATCAATGATGATAAAATTAGTGATTAAACGTTTGATGAGGAATAGGATGTTTACAAAACCTCGAAGTATCTCTCCACAAATTACTTATTGATTACTAAGGGAAAAACAGTAATTTCACAGGAGAAACTGGTGAACATCACCTCAAGCAAGTGACAAAAGCTTCCATCACCAGCACTGGGACAGTCCCCACAGCCTGTGCTCGCTGGTATGCTAACCTCACTTCATGCTACTACTGCCCAACATGCATAGCTTGGATCCAGTCATGTAGAACCATCAGATAAACCCAAATGGAGGGGGATATTCAACATAATAACTGGCCTATACCATTCAAAACACAAAGGTCAAGAAAGATAAAGCAGAGGAATTGCTCTGGATTAAAGAAGACCCAGGAGACATGATAACAAAATGCCATCTGTGGGTTGGACCCTGAATGGGGCGAGGGAGACAGGAGAGCTATAGAGACATTATTGGGACAGAATTGTATTGTAGTAAGAGTATATCATTTTTTTAAGGAAATACACACTTAAGTACTTACGGGCAAAGAGGCACCATGTCTCCAATTTACTCTTAAATTGATCAGAAATATGAATATTTTATATGTATTCATATACATGTATGTATTCATATATACATATACATGATAAAACCATAAATATATAATTATAATAAAGTATAAATTATACAGATAATTGAAGTATACATAAATAAAAAATAATGTATTTTTTATATTGTTGGAGAAAGAATGAATAAAAATGAAGTAAATGCAGTGTCTTGTAATCAATTAAGGGATACAGATAAAGAAGGATTTCTTTTATCAGTCTTGCAAATTTTCATTAATTTGATATGATATCAAAATTAAAGGTGACATAAAATTGTTTGTTTTTATGTTTGCTGAATGAATAAGTGAGCCCATATCCAACCATGACCCTCCCCTGCTTAAAATACCTCAGGGGCTGCCCACAACTGTCATGATAAAAATCAAAACACCTTAGCACAGCCATCAAGGCCTGACGCCTGTCGACAACACTTTGTAAAGTCTCCCATCTCTCTCTCATCACTACTGACCAGTACCCTCGCTGCCTCAAGTCCCCCAAGCTTACCCATGAGGCAACATTTCTGTGCCTTAGCATGTGCTGGTCTCTCAGCCTAGAAAGCCCTCCTCTTACCCTCCAGGAATCTTCCTGTTATCTTTCCAAATCCAGACCAGGAATTTTCACCTCTGGTAAGGCCTCCCTGATTGCCCCAGTTGGGGGTGACACTTCCTCTTCTGATACACTAATACCTGCCATGATCATGTCCCACAGACAGGCTTGTCATTGTTTGCTCACAATCCTGTCTTGCCTTGAGGACTGGGATATTCCCGACACCTGTATGCCCAGTGCTCTGCACGGGCCCTAGCACATGACAGGATCTCAGTTAATACTGCAGCATGGATACATGAATAATAGTGACTAAACTTTCTGCATCCTCCAAGAGAGCTCCCTGACTTCAGTCTCTTTCACGATCCTCAAAAAATACAGAAGAATAAGGGAAATTAGTTCTTCTAATTTTATGCATGAGGAAAGTGAGGCCCAGAGAGGGTAAGAGAAAACAATGTACCCAGAGGCTGAGCTAGAGCTGGAATCCAGATCTCTTGCCATCAGCCCAGTGTTCTTTCCCAGAAGGTAGGTGGGACAAGAAGGAAGAATATGTCATTTACAGTTGACCTGTTCTGTGCTGGTCACTACACTTCAATAAACTTTCCAGTTCTAGCATCACCACTGCATCATAAGGAACCCCTTTTTACAGACGTGGAAACAGGCTCCGAGCCAGATCTGTCTGATGGCAAAGCCCGTGCTCTTTTCTCTGCATATGGACAGTATATGCAGCCCACCTCTGACCCTCTATCAGAGGCAACAATATGGCCTGAGTCAATCGTTCTGTCCCTCGACCATGTCTTTTAAACCAGCACCACACACAGACCCACGAGGCAGCCCACACGCCCAGACGACAGGCTGCATTTCACATGGTTTCCAAACCCAGGATATTTGGTTTGTAAGACAAAACCTCCATTTCTCCAGCAGAAAGTGAACACTATACACAATTACCCAGCCAAATTGCTGACGCTTAGACACTGCCTCACGCCGAACAGGGTCTGGTCTGCCCAGAGACATCCTCAGAGGATCCAGGACTCCCCCAGAGCTTGGCACTGAGGGCACCATGTAGCAGGAAGAGGGGGGACTGGGCTGGCTGGATCACAGTGTCTGGGTGTAGGCTCGGTCCCCAGAGATTGCTCCAGGGAAGAAGTGAAGTCACAGAAGCGCACCCCAAGGGAGTGGTTGGCAGGGAGGGGGCGGGGTTGGCAGGGGTATCCCTGCCCGGCCTGGGAGGCCTTCCCCACCCCACCCCTGCTTCCCACAGAGCAGCCGTCTCCATCTGAGGCTGGAAAGGCCAGTGATATTCAGGTCCTAGAGCCAGAGAAGGCAAAGCCCTCAGCTCTTCCCCAGCTGGCCCAAAGGCCTGGACTTCCCTGCTTTCAGGGCCTTTGAACTGGGGAGTGGTTAGTGGACCACAGACCACAGTCTTCACCACAGACTCCAGCGTCAGACAGACCTGGGGTGAAATTGTTGCTGGCTCTGACCTTGGGCTAATCATTTAACCTTGCTGTGCTTCAGTTTCCCTATCTTTAAAATAGCAGCGCCTGTCTCCCAGCGTTGTTCCAGAGGTTTCCTGAAACAAAAGATGCAAAGAGCCTAACAAGGGGGTTGGCCCTTAGCAGACACTAAAAACTGTGAGTAAGCGTGAGTACGCCTTCCCCCACAGAAGTTCTGACTGCCTCACCCAGTGCTCTCTTGTTGGATTTTAAACCTGTTTTCACCTGGTTGAGCTTAAAGTCCAGGGAACACCCAGAATCCTCAGCAGAGATGCAATCAAGTCTTAGTCTTACCTTTTTCTTGAGGTGGCATTTGCCTGGGAAGGTACAAACCCGTCACCCGCACCGACCCACCAGCACACCGCCCAGTGCCAGGCATCTCCTGCGGCCTCAGGCCAACGCTTCCTCCTCCCCTTTGTAACCAAGTGCTTCTGGGAGGATTAATCTTGAACATGGGAAACACCTGCCAGCATCGGGTGACTTAATGCATACTGAGAAGCAAGATCTCAACACAATGCCTGAAAGCCCACCACGAGAGTCCTTGTAAGTAATCTTTAGCGCTAAGCATTGCCCCCCACTCCTCCCCTTTCCAAATACTAATAGCCTTGGGCAGGTTAAAAGAATCAGTCTTAGAGTAAATCAGTTAGGGGTCTCGCCAACTTTGCAGTGTGGCTAGAGCCCTGTCCTGCATTCAGATGACCCTGGTGACACACATCTCTTGCAGATAAGAGGTGACAAATGACTTTCTGACCACATGGCAGACTTGAGAGCCCCTCATGGGGACAAGGAAAAACTGAGCACTAGCCTATGGCCTCACAGATCCAGGGGAGGGGGCAGAAGGGCCCTTCGCGTGTGCCCATGCTCTTCGTCCTGAGCTCCGGCTCCAAAGGGCCATCCCTGATCACAGACCATGTGGTCCACATGGTCTGCTCTGAGGGAGGCAGAGCTTAGGTCCAAGAGACACAGACCTCTCAGAAGAGCCCTGAGCCTAGGCGGGGTCACATGAGGAAGGGGTGGCCATAGGGCCAGGGCCAGGCATAGGGCAGGGGTCAAACTCCTTCGGGCACCCAGACACTCATGCTTTTGAGACAGGGAGAAGCTGGCAGTTGAAGCAGTCAGAGGAGGGGACATTTATCAATGGCCCAATTCATTCACAACAATCCCCATTGTCTGAGCCAGCACAGAGATGGGCATTTTCTCCCAGAGCTGCAGGGAAGAAAAGCCCCAAGACATGGACACAAATCAGAGCCCCAAAATACAGAAGCCAAAATTGAGACATATGGTTTGAAAACCAGATGAAATATTTGAAATTGGAGATGTCCCCCCAAAAATCCATGCAACATGGTTCTCATCCTCAGAGACCAATAGAATGCTTAATTGCTGCTTGTTCATTTATTTATTCTGATCTCTCTCTATGAAGGATGTAGGAGTTTACAGCTAAAGATGGGTATAATATAAAGTTATTAAAGCAGAAATTAAAATTCAAAGCCATGGTTCCAATGAACACGTTTACTAGGATGAAGCAATATGATGAACTAAGAGCTTCCTGGCAGCCAGAGTAAGAAGGTAAACACACAGGTGATGTCATGAGCTCAGCAGTCACACAGACCTGTAGAAATCCCTTGAGCACTCTAAGCTTCAATTTCCTTGTCAGAGGGGAAAAAATGGGACTATTAACCTAATAAGGTTGCTGTGAAAAGTAAATGAAATAAAGCATGTATTATAGATTCAATACATAGTGGTTGTTATTATTACCATTTTGGGGGTTGTCTGATTTCTCTTCTTTAAATTGGAACTATGTGACCTTAGTAGGGTTGCCTTGATGCTCTATGAGTCCTAATTGTTGCTCTGAAATTCCGATTGGTAGGTATATGTATTTGATGAACTAAAACTGGGGAACCAGCCTGGGATTCACAGTGGGTACCTCATTTTCCAGAGTCTTTTCCTGAGTCTTAAGATGGCTGGGGGCCTCCACAGATAAGAAGGCTAGGGAAGGCACAGAGACTTCCTTCCCTACCACCTTCACTCTGTAAAAGGCTGCCCAGCTGACCACAGCCTGCCCTTATTTAACCATCCTCCCCAAGGGTCAGGTGGAGGACCAGGCCAGGGAAAGGTAGGTTCCAGCACCCCCTCAGGAAATGCATGAAGCCCATCTGCTCCCCTGCATACTGGAGGAGTTGGTGGGGTGAGAACTCAGACACTCCTTAGACCAAACCATAAACATTTAGAAAGAGAAAGTCAGTGTCATCTTTCTAACTTCCCAACTGAGGAAGCACATTTAGTGAGGGCACCTCATTGAGACCTGTCCACAGGAGAATGGTCAGGATGGGAGAGGTCTAGAAGCCGTAACAGCAGCAGCCAGCTAATATTTGGGGACCTACTCTTCCGGGCACTGTTTCATGTGTCCCCAGTCCCCAAGGGGAGGAGGTCAGGGAGAACAAGATTCTGTCAAAAAAAGAGATAACCACTGGAAAGGAGCAAAGCAAAGGCTCTCCCTTTCAGCCTCGCCTGCAGATGGGAGACTCAAAACAGGGTTGACTAAAACCAAAAAAGAGAAGAAATCAGCCCAGCTCAACTCACTTCTCCTGCCTGTCAGATGACTGTCTGGGCCCAGCCCACAGAAGGCTCACTGCTTTTCTGCTGCAGGGGGAATGCAGAGAATAAACTAGAGCGTGGAGCAAATTACAGGTGCTGAGCTCTGCCTCAGATCCCAGACTGGCCCTGCTTGCCTTGCCAGACGGTCCTTTTCACTTCTAAAACGGCAAGACTACTCCAAGAGCAGCCTCAGCTCCAGATCAAATGGGACACTCTGAAGGCACTGTATCAACATCTGCCCTGAACCCCCCGCAAAGCCCCCGGCTTACGGTATTTCCTACTAAAGCCAGTTTCTTAGACTTGTCCAAGGTGCCGCATGTAGGCTAAAGGGGACCGAAAAGGGGGCCTAAAAGGCTCAGAGTGGGTCAAGCCAGGGGTGCATGTTTGTGCATATGCGTTTTGCACACGGAGATACCTGTTGGATATGTGTCACTGTCCTCAGATGTACATACTGAAAGCAGGTGAGTGTTTACACGGCCCTCCTGAGATACAACATGTGCAAGACTGGTGTGGGTGGCGGGAAGGTGTGCACACATGAGCAGCTGTGAGTGTGTGGGTGTAGGTGCCCTGTGTTTGTGGGTGGGCATGGCTGAGTGGTCCTCCCACCTCCTCCTGCAGTGACAGTGGGGCTGTCTCCCCAACCCTGGCCAGTCAGCCAGGCTGGCTCAGACCCCCATTCAGTCCAGTGTTGGCACTGAACTCCTGCCCCGATCAGAGTCCTGAGAAACCAAAGCCGAGTGACCCACAGAGAAGACATCCCAGCTGGGGACAAGACGGGTCACCCTAGAAAGTCTGAGTTCAGATAACACTCCTTATCCCCAGCTTCTGTCTTCATCTGCTCACTCACACACATGCAGCCATCGACACACGACCCGCTCAGCCCCATGGAGCCTGCCTACCACACTCACCAATGCATACCCAGCGTACAGACACGGGGCAGCAAGGGCCACACAGACACACGTGCCACCTATGGGCGCACTCCAGGCCCACCTACACAGAAGTTCCCACACACACTGACACACTCACACCCTGGGACATATGCTAGAAAGTTCCCTATGCTCACATACCAGCCCAGACATACGTCCTCCCACTGGCGCTCGCTCCCACTCACAAGCACTCACACTGATACACTTACACCTACTATCTAAATAGTCACAAGCATGCTCTGTCCCGGACCGGGCTGGGCACCGAATCCAGCCTGAGGAGCGCCGCCTACTTACTCCGAGCGAGTGAGAGCGCCTGTGCGCGGCTGCATGCAGGGGCCAGGCCAGCGGCGGCAGGCACAGCTGGGGCTGCAGAGGCTTCGAGCAAGTGACCTGCTCGGTGGCCCAGCCCGAGGGCCGCCGGCTGCCCGCGCCCCACCCCGCTCTGCCCCCGCCCGCCGCTCCCGCCCGCCGCCGCAGGACCTCCGGCAACAGTCCGCTCGCTGCCAAACCTCTGCCCCGCGTCAGCCACCGCTGCCTGCAGTCTCAGCCGGGCTGCGAGGCTCTTTTGGTGCCCCTGGCAGTGCAAACTTTGTGCTCTCGGCTGTGGGGAGCCCTGGAATGGGGACGCGGTCAGGTCTAATTAGAGACCTGGCTCGCGCGGGGCCGGGCGGGAGTCACGGCGGGTAAGCACCCCGGACCCTCGGAGCCGTCCCGACCCTGGTGCCCACATGTGCCTCACATGCCAACATCTGGAGAGTAAAGGGAGTGCGTTGGAACTGAAACAAAACAAGGAGGGGTTTGGGTGCGGTTCACACGCTCTGCGGAGGGAGCGCTGAACTTTGAGCAGCCCCCAAACGCTTGGAATGCCACTTGGTTTATTGACCCTCAGGTGCTTCCCTTTGGAACCTAAGTCGCTCACATAAGATCGCTAACCTACCAGAAAGGACAGAAGATGGTTGCAGACACTCGTTTAACTTGGGGCACATCAAACTTCCGCTCTGCACTTAGTGTCAGATGGCTAAGTCTAGAGAAGAAGGCTGATTCCTACCCCAAAGCTCAGGAATGTCGCATTCCATCCAACCCCCTCCACCCTGCCATGAATCATTCCCCACCAGGGGCCTGGAGTTCCTCTACCTACTCTGGGGCCACCAAGGAAGAGCAGACCCTAGCCTCCCTTGGGCACTGTTTCCAAATTTGAACCTGCTCATTGGCAGGAAGTTCTCCTTGGCATCTAACCTAAATCCCTCGTGTGCAACTACTGTATGTCAATATGCTCACACTTTGTGTTCAGGGACAGGAAAACCAGTTCTGTCTCCAAGACACAATGATCACTCCAAGGTCCCATCTCAGCCTCTCTTCCTTGACGCTAATACCCATGTTCCCTTTTTCAGGCCCTGGCTAAAAATGATGATTGCTCCCTGGCCCTGGACCCATTGCAGCTCCTGACATTAACTCAACTACCTCAGCTCTCTGGGGACCCCAGACTCTGTAGATGCCCAAGTCATCCTCCTCAGACAAGCCAGCTTTGACCGCAGCCTCCATCCATTGGAGACACCCTGATTCTACTCCCCAGACCCTTGAGAGGGGCTTCAGTTCCTATCTCAGCAAAGGCTGTCTCAGCGCCCGGGGACAGAGCTTGAAGGCCCAGCCATTCACCTGGCTATGCATTAACACTGAAGCCACAGCCTTCCTCAAATGGGCAGTTTCCTGAATCTTTGAGTCCATTTCTGGTAGATCAGGTAGTGTAAAAAAAAAAAAAAAAAAAAGGGGGAGGCTTCCCTGGTGGTGCAGTGGTTGAGAGTCCGCCTGCCGATGCAGGGGACACGGGTTCGTGCCCCGCTCTGGGAAGATCCCACATGCCGCAGAGCGGCTGGGCCCGTGAGCCATGGCAGCTGAGCCTGTGGAGCCTGTGCTCCGCAACGGGAGAGGCCACAGCAGTGAGAGGCCTGCGTACCGCAAAAAAAAAGAGCCTGGACTTTATCCTCAAAGAAACCTAACCTTGCACACTGCCTCTACTACATTCTAGTTATGCGTCCTTGGACAAGTCACTTAAACTCTCTGAGGCTCAGTTTTCCCATATTTACAATGGGGATCATAATAATCTCTGCCTAGCTCATATGTTGTTGAAAGTATGAGATGAGCTCAGGAATGTAAAAGTACCTGAACAGCTAAGATAGTTTTTAGTATGCTAGAAATGGAATGAGGCTTAGATCATGAACAGGATAAATATTAGCAAAAAACCTCAGAAATATTTCATTCCCAGGTACAAACTCTGGGTCCAAGTTTCAGGTAAAGAGAGGAACAGACTTGGTTTTTTAGATGTTCCCTTTGGGACACTTGGTATGTATGTCCCCCACCTGCATTCCCAAACACACACACACACACACACACACACACACACACACACACATCCACGTTCCCAGATACATACAGCACAGCCCAGCCTCCTGGGCTCATGTCGGCCCCATAGGCCCCAGCCTCTTATACCCTCGCTGGCCGTCTCTCCATTCCCAGGGGGCCTTCTCATGGCTCCAGTCTTGGCTGCAGCAACTCCAAGTCTCCTTACAGGGGCCCTGGCAGGCAACTCCTCTCTCCTTGCCCATCCTTCTGGGCCATGGCCCCCGCAGGCCTGAGACTCCAGGCAAAGGTGGCAGAGGCCTTCTCCAAGGCAGCTCAGAACTGAGGCTGCGGGGGGAGCTCAGAATTGGAGCATCATCCCCCTCAGCCTCCTCCCCTCCGCCCGCCTGGCTTCCCAGTGCTGTCCTGCTTAATTCTTAATGGAAATTCCATCCCCGGCGCCGGCCCTGGCTGCCTCAGGGAGTCCAGGCATGGGCCAACAGCAAACTCCACCCAGAGACAGGAGGCCTGCTTGGCCATATAAACACATACATACATGCACACTCAGCAGACAGACATGCCCAGAGTCATTCACAAACTCAGAGAGTCTCACCCAGACACATACCCAGAAGGATAATAAGTATTATAATCACTAGCATTTATTGCATGGTGCTAAGTTTTTTTTAGTTATCAACTTCCCTAATCCTCACGATTACACTGGGTTCGTGGGCGTTAGCTATTATCTCTAATTTACACATGGGGAAACTGAGGCACAGGGAGTCATAACTTGCATTAGTAATAATAGCCTAACACGTGAGCACAAGGAACCATGCTCAGGGCCTTATGTGCATTGTTTCATTTTGCCACCATGGTAACATTTTGTAGAAGTTATTTTTATTCCCATTATACAGACAAGGAGAATGGAGGCCAGATGGTTTAAATCATATGCCTGTGGCCTCACAGCTTGTGAGATGAAGGGAGACTCTATATAGATATGTGTGGGAGCCCTCATGAGTGAAAAGGGAGACATACAGGTAAACGGATACATGCAGACTCTCAGGGGCACAACCACAAATAGGTCCTTCTACCAAAGGAGAAGCCACAGAAATGGTTCAGAGCTGCAACAGGCAAAGGTCCCCTCTAGTCTGACGCCGTGTTCTTCTTCCCTCCCAAAAGGCCCATCCCAGCTCCACCAACTTTAGGAGTCACTTCAGGAAGGACAAGTTAGACCTAAATGTAGGGCAGATTTCAGGTTTACAGTTCAGTCAGCCAGCCTGAACTACAGTCAACCCACAGCCTCAGCTCCAAATCTAGTTTGCCCAGCGCACCGCACATGGTCACCGGAAGAAGTCTCAGGTGCTCTCTTCTGAAGGGATCATGAATGAACCTCATGCAGGTAGCACCTCAAAGACTCTGGCACTGTCAGGAGCTGGCCAAGGAGGGCTCCTGGCCCCCAGCCCAGATGAGGCTGCACAGGACCCACAGGACAAGGCATGGCACCAGAGCCCAGGCCTCGGGCAGAACAGAGCATGGGCTGCCCGAGGGAGCTGGTGCCAGCTCCAGTCTTGCAGAGAAGTGGCAAGACTTTGGTGGGAGGAGGGTGGGCACAGGAGGGGCAGGGCTATGATACAGGACAAGTCGCAAAGTCCAGAGCCCTGGGAGTTGGGAGAACAGGACTGCAAAAGAAGAGAACAGAAGAATTTAGCAGTCCAGGAACTTGTCCACTGCTGGAAATTTCCATGCTAAGTTAGACATCTCCAAGCAGGGGCTGTGCTGGCACTGGTGCTCATTCCCAGCAGCCCCAGTAGAGTGCTCAAGAAGGCCTGCCATGGCCAGTGTGATCCCCATTGTCTCTCGTCATTTCCTACCCCGTTCCCCTCCCAGAACTCCTCAACTGCTCCTGCTCACAAGCCCATCCATTCTGTGGTCTCAGAACAGTTCAGCATGGCAACCTTGTGGGGCATCTACTTTGGAAAGGGGTTTTTCCAGAGAGGCGTGCACAATTTAACCTGGAATCATGCAGCCAGGCAATGGCTCTAAGAGGAGGAGGCGTTCAGAGCCCAAGAATCTGCATTTCTAAAAGGTTCCCAGCTGATGTGGATGGTACTGGTCTGTGGGCGTCACGCTCTGAGAACCACCGCTTTATAGAATAAGAGAAAGTCAGAGGTCGTTCCAGCTCAAAACTAAGGTGCAGCCTAACTTTAGAGGGCAAATGGTTTCTTCTGAAAGGCCCCTAAAGAAAGAATTTCCATTCCTGTCAGTAGTCTGTACTTTCCTTTCCCAGGCTGCCATCTCCCCAGCTTCTGCGCTGGCCCTGCCCTCTGTTGGTCAGTCTCCCCTGGGCTTTGTGATGGCTCTCTCTGCCTCAGTCCATCTCAAGTAAGACACAGCATCCTCCACTCTGTCCTCCACCTACTCAGAGAAGGTTATCAAGATGAGGAACCTGCACAAAAATAGCTGATGACCAGACAGGCTCTCATTTCCGAGGACTGAGATATCAGATCAGAAGGTCCTGACGATCGCAGCTGAAATGCCAGCCCACCCAGAGATATGAGCGATGGGAAAGGATCCAGTACCCATGGCTGTGACCTTAAGTCCTGCAGTCCCCTCCTGCAGCCTTGAGACATGCCCATGGAGATGCTGTCTTGCCTCCAGGGGTGATGGTGGGATAGGCCACTCAAGAAGGACTGGGAGAGGGGAATCTGGCCATAGGCCGGTGTGGACACCACATTGACTCACTCGGGCCATCTATCTCTCTCCAGGCCTTCCTCTACAATGCTCTCAAAAGCGGAAATTTCCCTCAACTCCCAGAACCAGTGTGAAAACCTGTAATGTAACTAGGATGAAGGATGTAAGGACCAGAAAGGCCCTCAGCAATCTCTGGGAGCAGGGGTTCTGAACTTTTATTACCCACCAGAATCACTTGGTCGGGGAGGGGAGTGAAATGCAGGTTCCCAGGCCTCCCTCAGAGGTTCTGATTCAGTGGGTTGGTGGTGAGCTGAAGCCTGGGTACCTCTCTCTTCCCAATCCATGTTCAGTGACTTCATGCTGGTAACTAGAAATTGGCCATAATGGAAGTATTTATTTACACCACAGAAATTGGGCAAATACTACAAATCAGGGCATTTTGTTTTGTTTCACTTTGGTTTGCTTTGGAAAGCCTGTTGTGGACAACTTCCCAGCCCACTGTGGGGCATGTGCATCTCTATTTTCAAGCATCCCAAGCAATTATGATGCAGGGCTTTTTGAGAAAAAATTGATCTAGTAATTAGGTTCTAACTCAAACCCTTCATTTGACAGGGAAACTAGGCCCAGGGAGGGAAAGAATCTTGGTCGAGGTCACCGTAGTAGGCCCCTTGTGGGATCACGGCTGCTCGGTTCAGGAGAGCGGGGGCTGGCAGGCAGCCCTGTATTTTTCTTGACCCTCTCCTGCAGCCTCTCCACCACACACCAGCTGTGGCTCATTGGCTAAGAGAGGCACGGCAGGAAGGTCTCGCCCCTTGTGAGCCAATCAGATTGACTTTCATCAGCATTTAGAATTTTAATAAGTTGGACTAGAGGTTATTAGTGGCCAGATCACCTGACTGGAGTGCCCTGGCCAGCAGTGCCCTCAGCACATGAACTCCAGCTGCTGATGGCCCTAGGACTACCCTGCCCATCCCAAGCCTTCACTGTTCAACTCTTCATTAAATTCAGAGAAGAGTTGACTTTCCTCCCAGCAAATTCCCTTAAAGTAACAAGCTATTTCCCATTACTTACAAGCAAAATCATCTTGAGAAACATAGCCACAGAGTAAGTTAGTGAAAATAAGAGCCCGAGATTCCTGCCCCTTTGTCTTTCCCCTATTTCCCACCCTCAGACAGGATGCAAAAGGAGAGTGTGCAAATATTCAGCTCTCCAGGGTGGTGGTTTTCCAAGAGTGGTCCTAGACCAGCAACATCAGCAATTCCTGGCATCGTATAGGAAAGGCAAAGTCTCAGACCTCCTCCAACAACTACTGAATCAGAAGCTCTGGGGCTAGGGTCCAGCAAGCTGTGTTTTAACAAGCCTTCCAGGTGATTAGTATACCCGTTACACTCTGAGGACCACCACCCTAGCAGGAGGGGCTGTAGCTTCTGCCTCCCTAACAATGAATTCAAACGCTGTTGAGCCGAGAAAGGAAAAGCGATCAGGGTGCCAACTGTGTGGCCAGCCACACTCCTCCCTGGCTAGCATCCTTGTCCCCACACTCCTGGGCAATCTCAGGCATCCGAGCTGTGGCCCTGCATCCCAAGCTAAGACAGAGGCCCTCTTTCCAAAGTCTAAGGGGTAACCCCTTTCCAAAAACAGCAGGACAGTCTCAGCAGAGACACGGCAGAAAAATGCTACTTCTATCACTGTTTTGGTGCCTAATTAAGGGAGTGACTTAGTGGACATTCCTTGGCCCTTTGGATCTCAGGGGATTGTTCTGGACAGCCTGAGGACAGCTTCAGGTGTCCTTCTGGAAGGAAGCCTGCTAAGGGCCTGTCTCTAGAAACCACTTTGGCTTCTCCAGCATGAATCTACTGTTTCCTCTGCTTCTTGTGCTCCCCGGGTTCAGGGAGAAAGATGAGCTTCGAGGGTAACTGAAGAAGTGAGGTCTTGGGAAAAGGAGCAAAATAATAATAATAAAAAACATACTATGGGCTTCCCTGCTGGCGCAGTGGTTAAGAATCCGCCTGCCAGTGTAGAGGACATGGGTTCGAGCCCTGGGCTGGGAAGATCCCACATGCTGCGGAGCAACTAAGCCCGTGCGCCACAACTACTGAAGCCTGCGCACCTAGAGCCCATGCTCCACAACAAGGGAAGCCACCATAATGAGAAGCCCACGCACCACAACCAAGAGTAGCCCCCGCTCGCAGCAACTAGAGAAAGCCCGCGCGCAGCAACGAAAACCCAACGCAGCCATAAATAAATTTTTTTACAAAACTACTATTATTACATAAGAAGTCAGTCACTGACTTCTTCCCGTATACAGACCTGCTGCACTAAGCACTTTCTATGATTTACCTTGTTTGTGTCTCACCACGATCCAGTGACGTAGTTATTACTATCCCCTCTTTAGAGGTGAGGAACGAGGGCAAGAGAGGTTAAGTAGCTCTCCTGAGATCACACAGCCAGTGAGTGGAAGATCAAAGATTCAGACCCACGTCTGTCTGAGCGTAGGTCCACGCGTTTCCCAGCGTGCAGTGCAAGAACACAAGTGCAGAGGTGCACCTGCTGCTGAGAGGGAAGGCCAGGTGCTAGCTCAGATAGGCTGGGGGAGGGGCAGGGCAGGGGCCTTTTCTGCAGTGGGAGGCCAGGTGACTTGTGGCAAATAAAGAGGCAGAAATGGGGGCAGGGGCTTGAGGAGTCAAAGAAGGAACAGCCCGGCTCCCCCGGGGAGAAGGAGCAGGTTAGGAATGACAATCGTAGCCAGACTAGAGTTGAAAAGCACACATTTTACAAGGAGTCCGCGAGAGCAATCACACAAGCCAGACTTAGTGACTCCAGATCGGAGTCTGGGGACACGGGCTGACCCTGCGTCTAGGAAGTGTTCCAAGGCAGGGATTGCAGGGAGCTTACCATCTATCGTGAGAGGGGAAACAGCTGGGACATCACCTCACTCCGCAGGGTGCTGCCCTGAAGGACTTCCCTCCCAGCCCCGGTAGAACCTGGCCCAGATTCCTGAACGCAATGGGGCCTGTGGACAGAGGCGGCCGGGGCGGGCACTGGGAGTCATTGCGGAAGCTGTGAGCCTGGTAAAGAAAGACCTTTCCCCACCTGGAGAACGGGAGGCTCTGGAGCTGGCTGTGGGTTGAAATCAAGGCATGTCATTAAACATCACCTCTTCCCAGCTGATCAAAACAAAGACCTGAGGCAATTTTTATTCCTCTTACCTCACCAGCCCCCTGCCCCCAACATCCAACCAGTCAGTCTGTCCTGTCTGCTCTGCCTCCATGTAGAAACCCTGACCATCTAAAACCCCTTAACCACAAAGTTGCCAGACTCATCCTTTAGCAATGTGAGTGAGATCACATCCTCCTCCAACCTAAAACTCTTCAACCGCTTTTTTTTTTTTTTCTTTAGTTTATTTTTGGCTGCTCTGGGTCTTCATTGCTGCGCACGGGCTTTCTCTAGTTGCGGTGAGTGGGGGCTACTCTTCGTTGCTGTGCGCAGGCTTCTCACTGCGGTGGCTTCTCTTGTTGTGGAGCACGGGCTCTAGGCGCGCGGGCTTCAGTACCTGTGGTGCACAGGCTCTAGAGCGCAGGCTCAGTAGTTGTGGCACACGGGCTTAGTTACTCCACCGCGTGTGCGATCTACCCAGACCAGGGCTCCAACCCGTGTCCCCTGCATTGGCAGGCGGATTCTTTTTTTTTTTTTTAACATCTTTATTGGAGTATAATTGCTTTACAATGGTGTTAGTTTCTGCTTTAAAACAAAGTGAATCAGCTATACATATACATATATCCCCATATCTCTTCCCTCTTGCGTCTCCCTCCCTCCCTCCCACCCTCCCTATCCCACCCCTCTAGGTGATCACAAAGCACCGAGCTGATCTCCCTGTGCTATGCAGCTGCTTCCCACTAGCTATCGGTTTTACATTTGGTAGTGCATATATGTACCTGGCAGGAGGATTCTTAACAACTGTGCCACCAGGGAAGCCCAACAGCTTCTTATTATTGCACTTAGAATAAAAGTTCTAGACCCTTTCTCTGGCTCACAAAATTCTACCTGATTCTTCTCGCCACCAGGGTCTCAGGTCACATCATATTCCTAATAGAGCTCTTCCCTGACCACTCAAATTAAAAGAGCCCCTCCCCTGTCATTCCCCTGTTAATACCACTATCACTCTCTGAAATTTCCTTGTTTATTTATTTGTTTAACTATTATCTGTCTCCCCAGTGCCCCACTCCACAACAACGGAGGACCTACCTTCCAGTGCAGTGCCTGGCACATAGTAGATATTCAGCAAACTTCTGTGGAATGGTCTGAGCACGGTGGTGGAAGTAGCTGTCACTCGTGGCAGAGCACAGAAGTGGCCAAGACCATCCAGGAACCAGATGCCAAGAAGATAAAGGGAGCCAGACAGAAAACCCAGCCACTGAAAGGAAAAGGACTTGGGTTTCTAAGAATCTTCCCTATGAAGGGTGTTTTCACCCCTGGTTCGTGAGGCCCAACAGCTTCCCTGTCCTGGAGGTTTCACAAGACACCCCTACACTCTAACAACATTTTTCTCACTTCTCTTAAACTGCCTTGAGGTTTTTTTTCTTTTGCTTACAATTCTAAAAGTCCTAATGTATCCCCCCTCCCCATGTCTCCTTGGTGAAGGCAGCACCGAGAGAAGCCCAGCTGTTAGTGGGAAGAGCACAGCACGGGGGATAAGAACCAGAGGCTTCTCTCTTACCTCTGTGACCCTAAGGAAGTGTCTTTCCTTTTCTGAGTCACAGAGAGTCACCTGAGACCTAGTGCAAGAGTCCTCTCAGGTGTATCTGACAAGGACTCTGAGCCCATAAAGAAAGGAGCCATCTTCCAGGCAGAATGCATATTCTGTATATTTTTGTTTCCCAGTCATGTCCCAGCAGGAAAAGAAGTCCACTTAGGTGGGGCTTGGAGACCTGAAAGGCTATTTATGGTCAAGGATAAGAGAATAACAACTGGTTTGAGGCACCCAGGTACTGACAACTGTGGGCAGATGCTACCACCTCTAAGTCTAGGGGCAAGGGGGGAAATGGCTTACGGGTGCTCTGGTGGAACCATGGAAGAGGTCGTCTCAGAACCATGGCACCAAAGTGGGAAAGAACTTCTCTAACCTCTCTCTGCTCCTCCATTTGACCTCCAGCCAGTACCTCCACTGGCAAAACCCAACCAGATAACCCAGGGGATGTGATCTGAGGACCAGCTCCTCTGGATACAGAGCAGAGCAGAGAAGGATGGAGAAGCTATGGGGGAGGGTGTACAGTACAAATGGATAGTAACTGGAACCCAGAGAAAAGCCAAGACCTACAAACTCTTTCAATCCCCACAGCCTCCCACGCATTTAAATCTCTATAAAAGTGCTACAACCCTCAAGAAAGTCAGTGAATTGTTATAATGGTCTCGATGGGCTCAGATTTACAGCCCTGGCCTAAGGGCCTGCCAAAGACAAAGGCAAGAGCTTTAGCTTTGCCCCTGAGCACATGCAACAGCGGCCATGAGAGCTTCCAGAAGTTTCACCAGGAGATAAAAATTCTGACAATCTGAATAACTGAAAAGCCTTAATGCCAACTCCCAGATACATTACTGAGGATGGATGGGTAATTGCCCAGGAAGGAGTCTTCTAATAGAAACCATGCCCAGCCAGGACTGTAGGAAAGAAAAAAATGATCTATTTTAAATTCCTTGCAATTAATACCCACCTATGGTTTAAAAGATCTGGTCTCAGACACACCCATTCCTGGAGGGAAATCCTCCAAAACCCATACATGCCTAAACCATATTAGGAAAGCTGGGAGGGTGGAGAGGACAGGTTTTAATCCAGAAGACTAAGGCCCTTCTAAGAGTGAGCACTGGGAGTGCTCTCACAGAAAGAATGTGCTACTTCAGAAGACAGTAACCTCACCAATGCTGAAGGAAGTTTAGTCCAGTAAAAAATGAATAAAGGCCAGTCCTGTGCACATCGCTCAGAATATAAATGATCAAGGCAATCTGTGACCTTGGGATGCTCACAGTCTACTAAAGAGATATAAATAGACTATCTCATGCTAGGAGATAATTAATAAGAGAGGTGTGTTAAAATGTCCCACCAGAATTGTGGATTTAGGCTTTATATTACTTTGAGGCTGTTGTTAGGTGCATATACATTTAGAATTATTACATCCTGTTGGAAATTTTTAAATTTTGCTACTATAAGGTGGCCTTCCTTATCTCAGTGATGCTTTTTGCCTTAAAGTCAGTTTTATTCAAAATTAATATAGCTACACTACCATTATTTTGGCTACTGTTTGCATGGAAAATTGTTCATTCTTTTACTTTGGCCCTTTCTGTATTCTTATGTTTTAGATACCTCTTGTAAAGAGCCTGTAGTTAGACTGGTCTTTTAATTCAGTCCATGTAAATAGAGGTAAAGTAGTTATGTGTTATGCAGATGGTTATCTGTGAGAAGAGCTTTCCCAAGAAAGGAAACAGTCAAAGCAAAGGCTCTAAGGCAAGAGTGTGCCTGGTGTTTTGGAGTAAAAGTAAGGAGACTAGTGACAGTGGAGGGGTGCGAAGAAGGGAGGGGAAGTAGGAGGAGATGAGGGTGGGGATAGTAGAGAAGAGTTGGAGCAATGCCCTGAGTAGTGAAAAGGGGATGGGGCCCAGTGCATACGTGGAAGAAATGGCTCTAGCTTGGAGCACGGAAAGTTCACCTATGGAGTCTAGCGGGAGACGAGGACCTGGGAGCAGAGGCCAGCGGTGTACAGGTGTTCTGGTGGAGTCTGGGGAGGCTGTCTTCTGATCGATGTCATTTGATCGGGAAAGTAAGAAGCACAGTCAGGGGCTGAGAATAAGGACAGTGGAGGAAGTGTCAAGGTTTTGAGGAGAAGGTGTGAATAATGATCTAGAAGTAAATGGGAGAGTGAATGGACTAAGGACATACAATTTCCTGGCAGCAATAAAGGCTTAATTAAAGCTCATGGATTTAAATTGAGGCAATCAATCAATATAGTTGTGCGATTTTTCTCCAGGTGTTAAAGGTCCTTGATCCAGATGCCAAGTTGCTGAAGCCTCCTGTACCACATTCTGCTGAATGGCCATCTGGTCTCTCCTTAAACGCTTGCAGTGACAGGGAGCCCATCACTTCCCGAGAAGCCCCTGCTATCATTAGACAGGTCCCACTGTCAGAAAGTGTCTCCCCATATTAAGCTGGCATTTCTCTTCCCATTTGTTCCTCCTATGTGTGAGCCTCTGGGTCTGTTTCTGTTTTCTGTTGTTTATGTTGCTCTGTGTCCCCCTGTGTCTAGTCATCCAGAAATTTGATAACATAGCCAGCTGGTAAGGCTGGGAGAAACAAGAACTCTTACACATGGCTGGGGGGGATGAAAAATGGTAGATTACTTATACTTAGCAAAATTACATATGCATTTACTCTCTGACTCTACAATCCCACTGCCAGAAAGAATAAAAAATGGTATCCCATTAGATTAAAATTAGATTAACATGATCCTAGATTGTGCTCATGCACATTCCCCCTAAGGAAATAAATATGAATATTTTATGAAATTTAGCTCCAAAGTTGATTGTTACAGCATTTTTACAAGAATAAAAATCTGGAAATAATTTACATGCATATAAGGGATTGATTAAATAAACTCTGGCACATTTATTCAATGGAATGTGAAATGGACATGAAGAATGATACAGTAGAAGAACACGGAGTGGCATGGAAAGATGGACCCTGCAAAAGGCAGGTTTCAAAGAAGTTTGGTGGGATACAATTTTATAAATATGCACATAAGATATAAAAAAAAATAACACATACCAACCTACTAACGGTGGATTTCTCTGGATGATGAGATATCTAAGAAACATACTATTCTCCCCACCTTTTGTTGTTGTTGTTGTCTTTCCTGTAGTTGCTAAATTTTCCATATTGAGTATTTTAATTTTATAATTAGGAAAAAGTTATTTAATTTTTAATTAAAAAACAAACCCTACCAGCCTTTTGTCATTGAGTCCAAGACGCAGCCTTCCATAAAAACCTCCCTTATTTTGTCTTCACTCAACCCCCACAGGAGCAGTCCTGTGTCAAAATGCAGAGATCTCTGTTCATTCCCTTAATGCCCCTCCCACTCCCGCCACTCCTCCATCTCTGCCCAGACTTTGTCCTTTGAGGGAAGTCAAGAAGGCAACAAAATGGGTCTCACTACGGCTGCTTTTTTCGCAAGGTCCCTCAGACAAGAGGAAACTTCTAGCCTCCCTCCTCCCTAAGGACTACCATCTGCCCCTGGAATCCTTAGTACCTTTGGTAGGACGTTGCCTCACACCTGCGTGGGAGGCGTCATTATTCCAAATATAGGGGCCAGAAAACCAAGGCTATGAGTGCAGGGAGAGGTGAATCTGGGAGACCAGCTTGGGACCAAACTGGGAAGAGGGGATCCTGGCAGAGCTAGCTTAAGTGCCTGCTTGGTGCGCCCTCTGGTGTAGAAGGGGCTGCTTTGCACCCAGAGGGAGGGACTGGTGGGAGACTGGGTATTTTAAGATGCTGCCAGCCCCTCTGCTTTTATTTTTCACATCCTCACCCCACATCATGTTAAGAAGCACCTGCATCCCACATTAAACACTATTTCTATACAACTACATAAGAGTTGAGTGGGAGTGCACCAATGGACATGTAGATACTTAAATAAACATACAAATAAACAATTTTGTAAGACCCACACGACCTGATTACCATGCTTACTTTAACACCACAGTGTGTCTAAGTATATCAAGACAATGTGGTATTCAAGGGGGAAAGGGGGAGAGGGATAAATTGGGAGATTGGGATTAACATATACGCACGAATATATATAAAATAGATAACTAATAAGAACCTACTGTAGGGCTTCCCTGGTGGCGCAGTGGTTGAGAGTCCGCCTGCTGATGCAGGGGACACGGGTTCATACCCTGGTCCGGGAAGATCCCACATGCCGCAGAGAGGCTGGGCCCGTGAGCCATGGCCGCTGAGCCTGCACATCCGGAGCCTGTGCTCCGCAACGGGAGAGGCCACAACAGTGAGAGGCCTGCGTACCGCAAAAAAAAAAAAAAAAAGAAAGAAAAAAAAAAGAACCTACTGTATAGCACAGGGAACTCTACTCGATACCCTGTAACGACCTATCTGGGAATAGAATCTAAGAAAGAGTGGATATATGTATATGTATAACCGATTCACTTTGCTATACAGCAGAAGCTAACACAATATTGTAAATCAACTATACTCCAATAAAAATTAATTTAAAAAAAAACAGTGCGGTATTGGCAAAAGAATAACTACATTGATCAATGAGACAGAATTGGGAGTCCAGAAATCACATGCACAAATATGATCAATTGATTTTCAACTAAGGTGCAAAGGCAATTAAATGGTTAAATAATAGTCTTTTCAACAACTGGAACAATTGGGCATCTATAGGCAAAGAAATTAGTCTCGACCTATACCTCTCACTTTATACAGAAATTAACTCAAAATGGATCCTAGACCCAAATGTAAAACATAAAACTAAAAATCTTTTAGGAAAAAGTATAGGACAAAGCCACTGTGACCTTGGGATTTGGGGTTGGGCAAAGAGTTCTTAGACAAGACACAACACCAAAGCACAACCCATTTAAAAAATGATAAATTAGACTTCAGCAAAATTTAAAACTTTTGCTAAGAAAATGAAAATGCAATCCACAGATTGGGGAAAACATTATCAGATATTACATATCTGATAATAATTTTGCATCCACAATATATAAAAAACTCTCAAAATTGAACAATAATAAAAACAAGCAATCCACTACAAAATAAGGAAAAGATTTGGACAAACACTTCAACAAAAGGGAAAAACGATAGAAAATAAGCACAGGAAAAGATCCTCAATGTCATAGTCATTAGGGAAATTTAAGTTAAAACCACAATTATTTACTACTATGTACACATTAGTGGAGTTACTAGAACACTCATACATGCCTGGTGGAAATGCAAAATGGTACAGCCACTTCAGGAAATATTTTGGCAGTTTCTTATAAAGTTAAATATATACTAGCCATAGTGAATATGGTAGATATTAATCCAGCTATATTAATAATCACTTTGATGTCAAGTCTAAAAGTACCAGTTAAAAAACATGGATTGTCAGAGTGGAACAAGAACAAAACCCAACTATATGTTGTCTATAAGCAACCCACTTTAAATATAAAGATGCATACAAATTAAAAGTAAACAAATGGTTGTAATGTATAGCATGGCAACTATCATTAATAGTACTGTACTGCATATTTGAAAGTTGTGACGATCGGGAAGATGGCGGAAGAGTAAGACGCAGAGATCACCTTCCTCCCCACAGATACACCAGAAATACATCTACACGTGGAACAACTCCTACAGAACACCTACTGAATGCTGGCAGAAGACCTCAGACCTCCTAAAAGGCAAGAAAGTCCCCACGTACCTGGGTAGGGCAAAAGAAAAGAGAATAAACAGAGACAAAAGGATAGGGATGGGACCTGCACCAGTGGGAGGGAGCTGTGAAGGAGGAAAGGTTTCCACACACTAGAAGCCCCTTCGTGGGCAGAGACTGCGGATGGCGGAGGGGGAAAGCTTCGGGGCCGCGGAGGAGAGCACAGACACAGGGGTGCGGAGGGCAAAGCGGAGAGATTCCCGCACAGAGGATCGGTGACGACCGGCACTCACCAGCCCGAGAGGCTTGTCTGCTCACCTGCCGGGGTGGGCGGGGCCTGGAGTTGAGGCTCCGGCTTCTGTCACAGAGCAGGGAGAGGACTGGGGTTGGTGGCGTGAACACAGCCTGCAGGGGGTTAGTGCACCACGACTAGCCGGGAGGGAGTCCGGGGAAAAGTCTGGACCTGCCGAAGAGGCAAGAGACTTTTTCTTCCCTCTTTGTTTCCTGGTGCGCGAGGAGAGGGGATTAAGAGCGCTGCTTAAAGGAGCTCCAGAGACAGGCGCGAGCCGCGGCTAAAAGCGCGGACCCCAGAGACGGGCGTGAGACGCTAAGGCTGCTGCTGCCGCCACCAAGCAGCCTGTGTGCGAGCACAGGTCACTATCCACAGCCCCCTTCTGGGGAGCCTGTGCAGCCCGCCACTGCCAGGGTCCCGGGATCCAGGGACAACTTCCCCGGGAAAACGCACGGCGTGCCTCAGGGGGTGCAACGTCCCGGTGGCCTCTGCCGCCGCAGGCTCGCCCCGCATCTGCACCCCTCCCTACCCCCGGCCTGAGTGAGCCAGAGTCCCCGAAGCAGCTGCTTCTTTAACCCCGTCCTGTCTGACGCCCTCCAGCGACCTACACGCAGAGGCGGGGCCAAATCCAAAGCTGAGCCCCTGGGAGCTGTGAGAACAAAGAACAGAAAGGGAACTCTCTCCCAGCAGTCTCAGAAGCAGCGGATTAAAGCTCCACAATCAACTTGATGTACCCTGCATCTGTGGAATACATGAATAGACAACGAATCATCCCAAATTGAGGAGGTGGACTTGAGAGCAAGATTTATTTTTTTTTTCCCTTTTCCTCTTTTTGTGAGTGTGTATTATGCTTCTGTGCGAGATTTTGTCTGTATAGCTTTGCTTCCACCATTTGTCCTAGGGTTCTATCCATCCGTTTGGGGTTTTTTTTTCTTAAAAAATTTTTTTTTCTTAATAATTATTTTTTATTTTAATAACTGTATTTTATTTTATCTTACTTTATTTTATTTTATCTTCTTTCTTTCTTTCCTTCCTTCCCTCCTTCCTTTCTTCCTTCTTTCTTTCCTTCGTTCTCTTTCTTTCTTTCTTTCTACTTTTTCTCCCTTTTATTCTGAGCCATGTGGATGAAAGGCTCTTGGTGCTGCAGCCAGGAGTCAGTGCTGTGCCTCTGAGGTGGGAGAGCCAACTTCAGGACACTGGTCTACAAGAGGACTCCCAGCTCCACATAATATCAAATGGCAAAATTCTCCCAGAGTTCTCCATCCCAACACCAGCACCCAGCTTCACTCAACGACCAGCAAGCTACAGTGCTGGACACCCTATGCCAAACAACTAGCAAGACAGGAACACAACCCCAACCATTAGCAGAGAGACTGCCTAAAATCATAATAAGTCCACAGACACCCCAAAACACACCACCAGACGTGGACCTGCCCACCAGAGAGACAAGATCCAGCCTCATCCACCAGAACACAGGCACTAGTCCCCTCCACCAGGAAGCCTACACAACCCACTGAACCAACTTTAGCCACTGGGGACAGACACCAAAAACAACGGGAACTACGAACCTGCAGCCTGCAAAATGGAGACCCCAAACAGAGTAAGATAAGCAAAATGAGAAGACAGAAAAACACACAGCAGATGAAGGACCAAGATAAAAACCCACTAGACCTAACAAATGAAGAGGAAATAGGCAGTCTACCTTAAAAAGAATTCAGAATAATGATAGTAAAGATGATCCAAATTCTTGGAAATAGAATAGAGAAAATGCAAGAAACATTTAACAAGGACCTAGAAGAACTAAAGATGAAACAAGCAATGATGAACAACACAATAAATGAAATTAAAAATACTCTAGATGGGATCAATAGCAGAATAACTGAGGCAGAAGAATGGATAAGTGACCTGGAAGATAAAATAGTGGAAATAACTACTCAGAGCAGAACAAAGAAAAAAGAATGAAAAGACTTGAAGACAGTCTCAGAGACCTCTGGGACAACATTAAACACACCAACATTCGAATTATAGGGGTTCCAGAAGAAGAAGGGAAAAAGAAAGGGACTGAGAAAATATTTGAAGAGATTATAGTTGAAAACTTCCCTAATATGGGAAAGGAAATAGTTAATCAAGTCCAGGAAGCACAGGGAGTCCCATAGAGGATAAATCCAAGGAGAAATATGCCAAGACACATATTAATCAAACTGTCAAAAATTAAATACAAAGAAAACATATTAAAAGCAACTAGGGAAAAACAACAAATAACACACAAGGGAATCCCCATAAGGTTAACAGCTGACCTTTCAGCAGAAACTCTGCAAGCCAGGAAGGACTGGCAGGACATATTTAAAGTGATGAAGGAGAAAAACCTACAACCAAGATTACTCTACCCAGCAAGGATCTCATTCAGATTTGATGGAGAAATTAAAACCTTTACAGACAAGCAAAAGCTGAGAGAGTGCAGCACCACCAAACCAGCTTTACAACAAATGCTAAAGGAACTTCTCTAGGCAAGAAACACAAGAGAAGGAAAAGACCTACAATAAAAAACCCAAAACAATTAAGAAAATGGGAATAGGAACATACATATCGATAATTACCTTAAATGTAAATGGACTAAATGCTCCCACCAAAAGACACAGACTGACTGAATGGATACAAAAACAAGACCCATATATATGCTGCCTACAAGAGACCCACTTCAGACCTAGAGACACATACAGACTGAAAGTAAGGGGATGGAAAAAGATATTCCATGAAAATGGAAACCAAAAGAAAGCTGGAGTAGCAATTTTCATATCAGACAAAATAGACTTTAAAATAAAGATTATTAGAAGAGACAAAGGACATTACATGATGATCAAGGGATCGATCCAAGAAGAAGATATAACAATTGTAAATATTTACGCACCCAACATAGGAGCACCTCAATACATAAGGCAAATACTAACAGCCATAAAAGGGGAAATCGACAGTAACACATTCAGAGTAGGGGACTTTAACACCCCACTTTCACCAATGGACAGATCATCCAAAATGAAAATAAATAAGGAAACACAAGCTTTAAATGATACATTAAACAAGATGGACTTGATATTTATAGGACATTCCATCCAAAAACAACAGAATACACATTCTTCTCAAGTGCTCATGGAACATTCTCCAGGATAGATCATATCTTGGGTCACAAATCAAGCCTTGGTAAATTTAAGAAAATTGAAATTATATCAAGTATCTTTTCCGACCACAACGCTATGACACTAGATATCAATTACAAGAAAAGATCTGTAAAAAATATAAACACATGGAGGCTAAACAATACACTACTTAATAACGAAGTGATCACTGAAGAAATCAAAGAGGAAATCAAAAAATACCTAGAAACAAATTACAATGGAGACACAACAACCCAAAACCTATGGGATGCAGCAAAAGCAGTTCTAAGGGGGAAGTTTATAGCAATACAATTCTACCTTAAGAAACAGGAAACATCTCGAATAAACAACCTAAACTTGCACCTAAAGCAATTAGAGAAACAAGAACAAAAAAACCCTAAAGTTAGCAGAAGGAAAGAAATCATAAAGATCAGATCAGAAATAAATGAAGGAACCGATAGCAAAGATCAATAAAACTAAAAGCTGATTCTTTGAGAAGATAAACAAAATTGATAAACCATTAGCCAGATGTATCAAGAAAAAGAGAGAGAGGATGCAAATCAATAAAATTAGAAATGAAAAAGGAGAGGTTACAACAGACACCAAAGAAATACAAAACATCCTAAGAGACTACTACAAGCAACTCTATGCCAACAAAATGGACAACCTGAAAGAAATGGACAAATTCTTAGAAAGGTATAACCTTCCAAGATTGAATCAGGAAGAAATAGAAAATATGAACAGACCAATCACAAGCACTGAAATTGAAACAGTGATGAAAAATCTTCCAACAAACAAAAGCACAGGACCAGATGGCTTCACAGGCACATTTTAGCAAACATTTAGAGAAGAGCTAACACCTATCCTTCTCAAACTCTTCCAAAATATAGCAGAGGGAGGAACACTCCCAAACTCATTCTACGAGGCCACCATCACCCTGAGACCAAAACCAGACAAGGATGTCACAAAGAAAGAAAACTACAGGCCAATATCACTGATGAACATAGACGCAAAAATCCTCAACAAAATACTAGCAAAAAGAATCCAACAGCACATTAAAAGGATCATACACCATGATCAAGTGGGGTTTATTCCAGGAATGCAAGGATTCTTCAATATACGCAAATCAATCAACGTGATACACCATATTAACAAATTGAAGGAGAAAAACCATATGATCACCTCAATAGATGCAGAGAAAACTTTTGACAAAATTCAACACCCACTTATGATAAAAACTCTCCAGAAAGTAGGCATAGAGGGAACTTTCCTCAACATAATAAAGGCCATATATGAAAAACCCACAGCCAACATCATCCTCAATGGTGAAAAACTGAAAGCATTTCCACTAAGATCAGGAACAAGACAAGGTTGCCCACTCTCACCACTCTTATTCAACATAGTTTTGGAAGTTTTAGCCACAGCAATCAGAGAAGAATAGGAAATAAAAGGAATCCAAATCGGAAAAGGAGAAGTAAAGCTGTCACTCTTTGCAGATGACATGATACTATACATAGAGAATCCTAAAGATGCTACCAGAAAACT